>NW_028288705.1:3054285-3381428 GCF_059628265.1 Tinamus guttatus | reverse complement strand
CTGGGCAAGCTTCATGTTCTAAGGGAAACCTTACCCAATTTTGGCAGGGAATAGGGCACTTTAAAATAATCTTCATAAAACTCAATAAGTCTCCTTGTGATATTCAGAGCATAGTCCCCTGATCCTCTTCGGATTGCATCAGGCCTTGCGTATAACCGCACCTGTTAAAAAAAAACAAAGTGAGAGATTGGTCATTTCAGCTCCTACATCTTAAGCCTACCCTCACTACACATCCGAATACTCTAAGGTTGCTATGAGGTGCTAGGGTTATTCTGAAAGCCAAATGTGGCTCTTGTACATTTGTCAAAGCATGCTGTAGCGGGGAAAAAAAAAAAAACTTACTCAATTAGGGTTACAAAGTTGAGAAAGTTAAAATCTCCTGTTTGTTTATGTTGCCAAATAAAAGACTTAGCACTCCTTGCATCAAAATAAATATTCAAAGCAATCACTTACATGTGTTTGCTAGAGATATGATGGTAGAGTGGATTAGTATAATGGTTCTCTGCCTATTCTGAATGTAGGCAGGGTGCAGTGGCTCAGTAGGAGAGAAGTTCACGGTTTGTTAAAGCCACATTATATCGAGCCCTGAAAGTATTAGTAGACTGTGAAGAAGAAAAAATAATCATTCTCCCTTCTCTTTTTCTGGCAGTGACACAGTTAGACTCGATGAGCAACATAAGACTGCAAAAACAACCATTTATAAGCTCATTCCTGCACACAAACAATTAACATTTCCAAAACCCTCCATGATTGCTCCAGGCCTCTGTTTTCACAAAGCAGTAAGTTAAAGCTGCTTATACAAGTCACATACTGATGTGTTCAGTACAAAACAACTCACACATCTGACTGCATAGAGCACCAAGGCAAACAGAAGCAGTTCCCCTTCAGATGAAAAAGGTAGTGGAAAGTACCACATAATCATTTCCTCATTATTCCCCATCCTTTCATTCCTTAATGTCTCCTTACTGCAAAGACGACATACAGCTAGTGACATTTGTTAACCAAGAAAAGGCTAAAATGAAGGGCACTTTTTCATACTTGCTCCTTACACAGTCTGATGGTTGCAGACAACAAGGCAGGGAAAAAGTCCCTGCTGGATCTCTAACAGAAGTGGTGGAAGGCCTGTTGTTGCTTCCTGAAATACATAATGACCCACCTGATACAAACAACACTCCACAAAATGCCAGTCCTAATAATAATATCTGAATCTCTAATATTTTCTGTGGTAGGATTAAATCCTACCCAGAAGTTTGAGAAAAGCAATAGGACAGAAACCTGAAAATGTCAAGGCAAATATGAAGCACAAATATCAGTTTTGAAATGTTTAAAATGGACTAAAAAAGCCAATGGGATTTTTGTCTTCAAGTGAAATCATTACCAAAGGTTGCTTTATTGTTCATTTCCTGAATCAGTTCAGTTACCCATATGGAAACCTGATATTAAACTTCAATACATTTTACCCATCAACTCTGCTTTAACCCACTATCTCTTTAATTAGGGTATTCAGACACATTATTTTCCCTTGTTCTTAACTGATACAGGTCTACCTTTATATTTTCATTACTATATCTTACTACAGACTCAGTGCGCAGTCATACAGTTATCATTTCTAATGTAAAACAGATAACAGTGTAACCTAGTGAGACGCAATAAAGCAGAGTGCTCAATCACTACCTGGAAACAGATAAACCATTACCCGAACTCCTCCAAGTCACTATTCCTAGTCATTGCTTCCTTCCAAACAGTGACGCATGAACAATACCCCATCTCTTAAACTAAGTACATATTTTAATAAAATAAAGACTAAACACAGAGATCCCAAGTCAAACACCCTGAAACCTTTCATTTTTGGAACATGGTAAGAATCACAACTAGTATTGTGATGAACACTGTTTTGTATCATTTAACCTTTACATACAACTTTGTATAATTGCTTTCCTGTCACACTAAACTGCATCTGCAAACCGTTTGGGAGAATAAGAGGGACAGCCAGGTATGCAAAAAAAAAAAAAAAAAGTCACTCTGGGACAGTGGTCAAATGTGTCCCTACTCAGGGACAGGACAGGACAACAAATAGGAAGATAAAATGGTGATTCAATAGACACATACAAGAAAAATCTGGGATCAGCTTGCGGTATTACCATGTGCACCTTTCAGCAAAAAGCAGGGAAGGTATTTAAAGTGCGCCTGAGATAGCCCAGGTATCAAACCCCGAAAACCTCAATATTGCAAGCTTTCATTTGCCACCTGCCTAACGTTGAACATGTTTAAATTTGGCTGTAACGTCTCCCTCTGACTCAATAGGACCGCACAGCCCAACACTAAGATCACCCCTAAACTTGAACTCAGTTAAAAAATTAACTGTGCCTTTGCCCAAGTCTCTTAAGTGCTTTCATGTTGGAGTCCTAAAGCATGCCAGCCATCTAGAAATGCTGGGCAGCTTCGAAATGCAGTATTTTGTTTTACCGCACACCCTCCTTTTTTCTTTCACAGAATACCCTGCTATTAGTTCACTTGCCCAAAACAGAGAGTTTAGTTTCTTCCACTCTCTGAAGAAATTCAAGCTTACATATCCCAATAGAATACCCTGAACACTTTGCTACAAGCTTCTCTGAACAAAAGATGCAGTGTCCTTCATCTTGATCAGGTGCCACTTTTCATTAAAGAATTTAAAATTCTATGTGGAAAGAATATGGAAGGAAATGACAGAGTGAAAGGTAAGCAGGCAGTGGAGGCACTCATTAAGGAAGACAGACCCCTGGGAGCTGAGTGTGCTTCTGCCTTTCACCCAACAACCTTTTAATATAAAATTCATGAAAGATTTTTAACAGTACCATCTCAGGGCCCTCCTGGCCTCAGGAAATGCTCTCTTGGTCATCAGAGGTGTATGGCATGGGACCTCTGTGACACTCTGATCACCTTCCTGGCTATTTTGGATGACACATTCTGAGCTGTCTCCATCATTTACTATGTACAGAAGTTGGTCGAGAATCCAATCTGAGACCTAATAACTAAAAAGTTGAAAAAGAAGGCCCCAACCTTCTTGCTTTGATGTCCTTCAAAGGAGCTTGGCTTATTGAGCTTATGCTTTATTTCCAAGTCCATAAAATGAAGATTATATTATTTCCTTAGTTTATAGG
Source organism: Tinamus guttatus (assembly GCF_059628265.1). Classification (NCBI taxonomy): domain Eukaryota; kingdom Metazoa; phylum Chordata; class Aves; order Tinamiformes; family Tinamidae; genus Tinamus; species Tinamus guttatus. Next base: position 3,378,288 of record NW_028288705.1, on the reverse strand, counting down.
AATATTCTGAGTTAAACAGCAAAAGCTATGAAGTTTTTAGATGCTGCTCTAATGAGAATCTTAGGCAAACCAAATAGAATGCAGATTAAGACATGAGATTTGTATGTTTAGCATAAAATTATTTTTTGTTTACTGGTTTCACCTCAAAATGCAGATAGGTCGTGTTACTTTATCACTATGGTTGGACTAAACAATAATGCATAATTATTATACACTTTGCCCACAGGCTGTTTGATCACTACACTTAGAACTTGATTTTACATTAATTTAAATAAGAGGAAGAACAGAAGATTTTCTGTAGCATCTGACCTGCAGAAATAAAAGTAATATGCATTCTGCTATGAAAGATAAATAGGATTGCAGCTTAGGTGCATAATTCATCACTGACTGCAATGGCACTACTGAAGAGTTATTCACAAGGAAAAGGCTTGCAGTATTAAAGATCATTTTGAAACAGTATTATTTTCTTTTTTTTTTTTCAGGTATTTCTGCTTCCTTAATGAAATCTCGCAAACATGCTTACACCAACAAACCTGAATACCTTTTAAGACTCGATACAAAAGGAAAGACCAGTCTCTTTTAAACAGGCGGCAATTTAAGCTTGTGTGTCACGTGTATAGTCAGCCCTTCCTAGCAAAGCGCTTATGTTCCCTCCACAATCAGTACAAAGAGAAAGATGCCTTGGAAAGCTTGTAGAGGAAGATACCTTCAGAGTAAGTGTGGGCACCAAAATTAAATCAGCAGAATCTTTCCCTGAAAGCTTCAGAGGTATCTGTTTATCTTCCCAACCTATACTAAGAACATAAGATATGACCCTTCAGGAAGACCACTTCAGTGGGCACCTAAAGCTTAGATGAAAGTTAGGCACCTACATTAAATGCACTGGATTCCATTTCAGGATCTTGCCTTCTATAGAAATCAATGAGAATTAGTTGCTCAGATTTGTGCTTGTATTCTTATGAACATCGGCACTTAACTTGGAGATCAGTGCTTTAGTGCCTCTACAGTAAGGCGCTCTATGGGCAATACTAGGAATTAAAGCCTCTAATAAATAAATAAATAAATTTAAGCCTTTAATAACTACAAAACATTTTTAAAAGCTACTGTGACAGAGCTAAGAACTCAGAAGTTAAGAAAAGATATTTGTATTAAGGCAACTCACATAATTTCCTCTTGCATACCTGTACTGGGATATAGCTCTTGATTACGTATGCGTACACCTAACCATATGCTATCTTTTTCTGCAGATCTTCTGCCTCTTTCAAAATGGAGACTAGTTTAATTTATTCTTACCATTATTATCCTCCTTATTTGGTGTTTAGTTCCATGTTTTATTTACCACTCACCAAACTAAAGAAAAAAATCTTTTGGGTTATTCATATGGTGATCTTACAGTATGCTACTGCCTTGCAAACATATGAAATTCTTTTTTCACAATCTTAGCAAGAATAGGTGACATTATTATTTTCATGTAAGAAAACTGAGAAAAAAGAGAGACCATGATGGTCTCTAATGAGAGACTAATGATGGTGCCTACCTGGACATTCTTGACTGTCAAGTATAGGTAACATTTTTATGGTGCACTGTTAAAGCACAGTTTCTATTACTTCTTTTTGCAGTGATGAAATCTCTGCAGTTTTGAGTCTGGTCACAGGTTTCTTAGTTCAGATATTAAGAAAATTAGTAACACATTTAGTGACTAAATGAAACTGTGTCAGTTTTTGTGATCTGCTCAGCATCATGTAGAAATTCTGGTGACAGAGGCAAGGTGGCATTCGTCCTTACAGCCATCTCTGGCCTGCCTGACAGTCTGAACCACAGAACCACAAAATGGCTGAGATTATCTGACCTCCATGCTCAAACAGACAGCTTGTGAATATACACAAATATGGAGACTCCACAACTTTTTCGGGCAACCCTTTCCCTCACAGGAAAAAAGTCTTTATTCATATTCAGATGGAACTGCCTGTGTTTCAACTTGTGCCTGTAACCTCTCTTTCTCTCACTTGGCACCCCTAAAAAGAGTGTCTCCATCCTCTTAACTTCCTTCCTTCAGACACTTAAATGTCAGAACGGATAAGATCCCCGCTCAGTCCTCTCCAGGCTGAAAAGTCCCATCTCTATCAGCTCCTCCTAATAGGAGAGATGCTCCAGTCCCTTAACCATCTTAGGGGCCGTTTGCAGGACACTCTCCAATAGCTCCATATAGCTCTGCTATACTGGGGAGCCCAGAACTAGATCCCAATGCTCCAGCTGGGGGTATGAGCAGGGCACAATAGCTGGGGAGGATCATCTTTCCTGGCCTTCTTTACGTCAAGGGTTCATTGCTGGCTGCTGGTCAACTTGTTCTCCACCTGGGCATCTTCAGATCTACAACCCAGACATCCACTTTTGACATTTAGAATATGCTGTTGTTCTTTCATGGCACAGACAGTAGTAGCAGTTATGAGACACGCTTTGCCAGCAGTTGTATTCTCTTTTGTTACAAAGAGAGAAGGGAAGTATTAAAGAAAGACAATACAGTAGCCACAATTAGCTACAATTGATTATGATTAATCCTTCAGAAGGACTTTTTAGAAATATTACTAACCCAAATCAGATTGTTAGAATGGAAAGGCTTTGACACTACTATCAGCTCCACCTAAAATAATCTTAAAAGTTGTATGGCAAACACCATGTAATCTTTATTAATGATCAACAGCCTACTTCTCTATAGTTAGTCCAAAGTATTTGGTGAACAAAAAGTAACCTTCATATTTTTTTATAAATTGCAACACATTCTGTAGTCTGTTTTAGTATTTCAGCAGTCATTACCTAAAATAAGTCAAAGTAATTCAAAAATATCTGTAATATCAGGTCATCAGAACAGATAAAAGTGATTGTAAAATGAGAGTCGGCTCCCATAATGAGGTGTAGTTGTGATATATGCTGAGAAATGGGTAAGAAATTTAGAACAAATCACATCTAACCAAAGCCAGGTTATTAACTACTGTGTATGAGAAAAAATATTCCTGTCTACAGCAGGCAAAAATTATTAATCAAAAAGAAAGTTAACACTTAATGAAAAGGCTTGTCTTTTATTATTTCAGAGTTTCAAAAAAAAAAAAAAAGGAAAACTGTGAATTATTAGTTATATGCAAGCAAGTGGAGGAGTCAGCATGGATTCACAAAGGGGAAATCATGCTTAACCAATATGAAGGGCTTCCATGATGAAATGACTGGCTGGGTAGATGAGGGGAGTGGATGTTATCTACCTTGACTTCAGTAATGCACTCCCAAGTATTGACTGAAAATAGCAGTAAATATGTTTATTTCAGATGAATATTTAGTTCACTAAAAATCTCTCCAGCAGACTAAAAATAATTCCAGCACATAAACAGAGGAAGAGGTTCACAAAAAGTTAAACAAGTTTATTTTGACATTTTAAAAACAAGCTTCCTCTTTATTTTTGTATCAAAACTGAAGCATATGAAAAAAGAAAGGGTGAAAGCAATGAAGGATTGTAAGGAAAAAACTGTAGTCATTTTTCTCTCATCCTCTAAAATAGTTCAGATCAAACTGAAGGCTTTGTTCAGTTTTGGTTTGCTTTGCCGGTAGGAGGAATATGGAATAAGGTCATCATTTTGGCTATATAAGTAAGAGAAGTCAACATATATTATTTACACATGTCTAATTGCAAAGGGACTGTTGTCCTGTCTCTTCCCTCTGCAAGAATTCACCACAGATGAAGGGAAAGCAGAAGGAAGCAAAGCATGTTTTCCCTGAGGCATGATAGGAAAACGCTAATACCCTTTGCTAGCGGTGCCACAAGCCTGTCAGTCTGCTTCCCAGGAAAATTAAGGAATTTCAAGACTTGGCAGAAATCAGGATGTCGCAGTAAGACACTTGCAGGAGGTGATCTCCACAAGTCTGAAGCATGCCATACACTACAGCTCACCTCTTAAGAATAAATATCCACAGCTAAATCTCAAGACTGCTCTTAAGGACATGACTTGCTATTTGACCTTCTTTATTAGTGTATCCCATTTGAAAAGCTTTCACCTTTAGACTAGCGTTATTTTTCTAGAGCCATTTCATCTTGTTTGAGTTACACAACATATTTTTATTCTTTCAGTTATTACAATAGTAAGATTTGCGGATCATGGCAATCTCATAAAATAGTTACTCCAAAAGTGACTAGATTCATCTACATAAGCTTTGAAGATCTACATAAATTAATTTTGCAAGACTCTTTTCTTTGAAATTTTAACACTGTTTTCCATGTTTAAGACCTACCTCTCCAGCTGCAGTCATTGCCTTCCCTGATGCCTTGGGGAACCACATTTCACTGGCTGAGAAATCCTGCTCCAGGGGAATGAAGTGCACCAGTGCACTCTTCTTGCGAAAAACCTCATGCAAACGGATGGCTCATTGGGCTCTAATGACCTAACGCAAGACCCGGTGAATGGGACGATTCCTGTTAACTACAGGGGCTTTAAATCAGGCTATTGGAGGAGACAGATTCAACCCTTGGGTTCCGGATTCTTTTGGCAAAGCCCTTCACCAAGTGATTCTGATGCAATGTCTACAACGTGTTTTTAGACTACCCACTTGAGTAGGCCTTGTTAGGCAGTGCAGAGAAAAAGAACAAAACTAAACCTTAAAAGGCAGTGCTCTGGCTATGACCATTGATGATTTAGAACATGAGAAGCAGGATTATTGCCTGAATCCAGGATTTACAGCCCACGTGCTATGAGAATAGCTCTCAGCTTCCTGTAAGCATCCTAACATGGAATTTACACCATAGCAACTATTTACTGTCTCTCTGCTGCAGTGTTAGTTCCAAGGCAGCCAGCTTTGCTGCTGACAGGAAAAGATGTGTCTATAATTGCAGCCCCCAGTTAACACCATCTGATATCACAGGCAAATATACCGATACATATGACTACACAAATCACTCCCTCACATACCTCCATACAGATTTCACATGGATTTTCCTTCACATTTTTTTCTGTCTTGGTCTATTTTGCTCTGTGCTGCACTGAAGTTTGAAAAGACTGGAGCAAGTGGAAATTGAGCAAAGGATTGATGATAATCTTAAAACTTTTTGTTTTTTTCAGGCAAACGTGGATAAGATAACTTGGTATCAACATAGCAATCCTCCTCACAATTAAATAGAGCTTCCCCTCCCACCTACTTCAAACGGAATTAAGTGCAACTTTGTCAGGTGTTCTAGTGCAGTTGAAACTGCTTTCCCATTACGAAACAGATGTTTCTGCACATCAGCTGGTGTCAACAATACCACCCTGGGAAATATGTTTATTCTTTAATCCATTCTTCAAAGCCAGCAGACAGCACATGAAGCACTGTTCTGGGGAGACCTGTTCAAAATTGTTTGAAGCCCTGATTCCCAGACTGATCAGTTTTTAAATCTAAGATGTAAAATCTACAACAGGATTTCAGTTCAGAAATGCACCTAGGCATATGTTTTACTTTAAATACATCTTTAACCTTAGACATGTTCTTAAGTGTTTCAACAGATTCTAACATTTCAGTGGAGCAGCAGACTACAAATTTTATAATGGGCAAGGAAATAGTCTTATACTTTTTATTTCAAGATCCATGATGCTTTTGCAGACAGTGATATTCTCAGCTGAAAAATACGTGCAATGCCTCTATATTTTAAAGCTTTGATCTACCTGTTAATTTGAGGTCTATTTTATATTAATTTTGTTCACTGGCTGTATTTTAGATATAAGCACTATTTTTATTATTGATATAAACATCCAAATTTACACATTTAATCTAGTAATAAATGTCTGTATTCAATGTCTCTGCCTGCCACTTACCCAGGTCACTTTTGCAAACAGGACATTGCATCTTACATGAGTTTTAAAATTTGATAGATTTAAAGGAAGTAACACTTTGACATGGTCTTCTCTATTTAAGCAAGCAGCCTAGTTCCACTAGGAAAGACCATGAGTTGTTTCACATGGATGCATAACTCCACAAGTTTTATGGTGATCAAATGCAATAAATTTTACAACTAAGTGCATTTCAGAAGAGGGCTGGGGAGAAGAATGACAGGATACACTGCTGAGTGAAGGAGAGAAAGAGGTAGCTCTGTAGTGAAACATCAAGTCTGCTGGAGTGAACATCATTAAACCTAGGATAATGAGAAGAAATTATAAAAATTGCCTTGTTTCAATCTCCTATTCATTATTCATCTGGGACAATACCCAAAAGAGACTGAATGGTAATTAAAAGTGTTCCCTGAATACCAAAGGGACAGCTCCTATGGAGTTCCCTTCCCTCCACATTCCAAGCACTCTCACACGCTAGTGCACTGGAGTCTTTTGGGATATAATTATAGCCACAAATATTTTATTAGAGTTAGGATTAAAAATTAAAAAAGAAAAAAAAAAGATCTAGCTGGAAACCAAACAAGTTCAGCGACCTAATAATATCTAATGAAAAACATTATCTTACTGGTAATGGCGTAGGAGTTTTCTTTGACAAAAACAAACATAGTATTTGCATCCTTATTTGAGATAGATTAAGTTGGTTTAATAACCCATTTAAAGTAACAGAGATCATCATTAAAAAGTACAGTTTATATGAAAGAAATGATCATGATTAGAGTTATATTGGTAGAGAGGTTTCACTGGAGATTAAATGCGAACATTCAAGGGTGTCTGAATATTGTTGCAGGGCAAGGGGAAGTTGGCTTTGAACAAATGCAGCAGATGTTCCAGGATAAAAGCTTGTAGCATGACCCTGAAGGAACACAAACTGAAAGAAACTCCTGGGTTTCCAGCAGACAGAGGGAAAATGAGGAACATTAAGCAATGAAATTGCACTGTATTTTCAGTGTACCGCCTTCCTAAATAAACATGACTCTATGCAAGAAATATCTAGTTGTCTCATCAGTTTCTTATCTGAACAAAAAGAACTGCAAATGTTGGCTGACTGCTTGAGCAAAAGGTACAACTATATATTTCACGAGGAGCCAAATTGTCATGCAGACATGCTACAATTTCTAACATGAAAAGAGATCCTAAATTACTCTAGAAAGTTAATGAGCTGCACTCACATATAAATCCAACCAATACTCAGCTGGCATAAAATAAAATACTGACTATGCCACCAACCATAGTGTCATATTAATTTAGAGCACTATGGATCTCTGTATCATCTTGATGAAATGGCTCAGGGACAGAAAATGAACATGTAACAACAAATGTGTAGCAAATTTAATTAAGAATGCCATTTCATGGCTACTTAAGGCAACTAAAATTGCCATGATCCCATCACCAAACACTCAAGTCAGCTCACTGTGGTTATTTACTTCAGCACTAGTGCTCATATGGGCAGTGAGTCTTCGATTAGATGATTTGGCCAACTCTGCCAACCAAAGGGACAATGTCCAGGCAGTCCAGCCTCCTAATCCAACCACCCATATTGTCAGGCAACTACTAGAGCCAACAGATGACAAAACATCTGTAGAGAGAAGAGAGGACCTTCACAGACTGCATATAGGTACATCTGAGTTGCTGCAGAATTTCAAAGTCAGAGGAAAAGCTTTGCTCTAGCTGGGAATTCAGTGCCTAACTTGTTCAGGTTCTCGAGGTAAATGCTCTCCCAGCTCTCTGAAGAAGGTGGAAATCAATACAGTTTTAAGAAACTAACCACAAATATTTACATAATTTCTATTTTACATATAAAAATTCTGTATCACAACATTGGTGGTGAGATGATATGAGAACTTTTTTTTTTTTCTCTCCAGGGAAAAAATACTACTATATCATAGATTTAGGCCAGTTTCCATTCCTTTTGGTTTGACTGGAATTGGATTACAACTCACAGGAATTGTTTTATGCAGAGTATCTACCACCAGCTATTTTTCAGTCGAAGCATTCACACCGCATACCAGAAATAATATTCCACCTACTCTTAGATAAAAACAGAGTTACAGAAGTACATATGTTTAAGGGCAGCGCTAAGAACAACAGCAACAGAGTGGAATTGATTTCACCTGGCTCTGTTACAATATACTGAAGTGACCTTAGAGTGATGCATTTTGAAATGATAAGCCGTAACTATTATAGCTGCCGATTTACATTTTGTCAGTGTCTCATGGCTACCAACGTGATAAGAAGGTTCCATTGCACTAAATGGGGAACAGAAATAGGAATAACAGTTGACCATTATCCTCAGAGCTTTGTGCTCTAAAAGAGAGAGAGAGATACATGAAAATCAACTGTCATTTCCTCCAGTTTAAAAATGAAGAATGAAGAAAGATGGGCTTACTATCAGTAGGAAAATCTGAAAAAGAGCTGGAAATAGAACTTTGCATTGTAAATCATCAGATTATTATTCCTGAAACATGGCTATATCCCAAACAGTGCACCTGGATCCCTGAGATTGTTCTTCAGAAAACATTCTGAAAATTGAGATTTACCATTTCAATCGTATTTCACAGTAACTATCCCATATGCACATATCATTTTTGTCTCACCAACTATTCCTCTAAGGCAATACAGCTTTGTTTTTATTTTGCATTTTATTAATCACTTAAGTTATTTTAATAGATTACAACAAAGAAGTACTCTACAGAATATCTAACAAGCAAAGCAATGTGTTTGTCCAGACCATAATAGAATGGGGGGGAGTAAACAGATAGATTGTACTGAGCAATCCAAGACTATGATTGCAGGGGTATCTAAGTAATGTTTCCCATAAATATAACACAACTACAATGGAAAGGCTGCTGAAGATTCATATTCACCATATTCATCATATGTTTGCAGTTAAACATCTTGATCCATATGAAAAACAAAAGAACTATAGTAAATAAATGACAAAATGTAGTCCTAGGAAAAGCGGAGAGTAGCACATCTAAGAGCTCAACTGAATTTACACAGTGCGTACCTGATAACCACAGAGATAAACAGGAAAGGCAAGTACCTTATGAGTTAGAAGAAAATTTGATAGAAAAATTATTTCCAGAATAAACCTTGTTAGTGCCTTAAAATACTCAACACCCTTTTAAATCTTTTGGCATTAAGGAAAATCATCATTTTGTAGGCAAGTCTTTGAATTATGCTGGATGCATAATACATTTTGGAAAACTGTACCTAGCCCTTAGGAGGAAGAAAAATATGCTAATTTGGTCAAAATTTGGGCTCTGGCTTTCACACAGTAAAAACAAAATGGGGCTACATCAATAAAAAGCAACCATATTAGCAGCCTAGAGTGCAAGCTCCTTCGGGCTAAAAACTTGTCTGAACCAAAAATAAATAAATAAATAAATAAATAAATAAATAAATAAATAAGAACACACAATTTGACCAGTAAAAGTAAAATCCATAAACCATGAAACAGGGAAACAAGAAATCAAATTTTTCACATGGACATCCACTAAAATCCATTTACAAACCTTCTCTGCAAGCTCTGTTTCTGAATCTGACCAAATATTTTAAAATATATGTTTTAAATACTATAAAGAACCCTCCAAATCCACAAGACAAAACAAAAAGTCAAATGTGTTAGTATCCAAACACTTTTGCATAGCAACCCTCTGACAAACCCATGGCCAGAAGGAGCATTTCAACTAGAGAAAGGAAATCAGTGAGGAGACATTTATCTATCAATAATGTGTCCAAATCACCGCTGGGAGCATCCCATGCCTGCTATTGGCACACCAACCTGAGTGTAAAACATTGAAGCGAATTAGGAAAAATATTATAAATTGCAAATGGCAATTCTAAATAGAGAAAGAAAAAGAGAAGGACTAAATCGATTAGTGCATTATTCCTATTTGAGGACTCCCATTTGAGAAAGATCAAGGCCACAACCAGGCATCAAAGTGATTAACTAGCTAACCAGCAGCCAGCAGAGATACAGATGAGAGGTGGCAGATCATATACACACAAAGAATCTAAACTGGCAAACAGAGGCTTTTTGCTGCCTGCAAGAGAAAAAGCTGCAAAATCCAAGTATTCTGACATACACAGACTTTGACAAAGACAATAAATAAGATGCTGAGAAATGCTAGTTTTAATCTACAGAATATAAATTAATGTAAGAATATGTGAATTGTTTAAATTAAAATGAAAATACTATAAAATGTTTAACTGCAGGGTTATTAATCAAGTCGCTTCCTATATATGAAATGCTCAGATGCTTGACTCTGAAAATTAATTTTTGCACATTTTATCATTTAAATTACATGTCCCATCTTTAAATCTCCACTACCTGGGATACATTTCTTATTAGAAAGACGCGAGTTATTCAGTGATGTCCCCTGCATATCTAATGGGAAGGCTCAGTACCGATTTGCTAACCCTTTCTCATCAGCCACAGTTCAGACACCACATCTGCTCTCTGACTGGACAACTATCCAATCAGTCAAATAAGTAGGTGAGACTACACTTGGACTTGATCACCATCACATTCATTTCCCCAAGATGCTGAAAAAATTTAATGTCAGCCTGTTTGCTTATTCATATTGACTTCCTGGTTAACATTAGATTAATAGTTTCTTCATAACAGGATAATATCTCAAGGGAAGAAACAAGATTAGAACCTTTTCCTACAAAATAAAAAAAAAAAAAAAAAAAAAAAAAAAAAAAGGTTGAAGCAATTCCTTGGCCCAGGAAGCTCACTAACACAAAATGCAACAACCAGGCCCAACAGAAGGTGGTTAGAAGAGACTTATTTCTAAGACCTATACTTTGCAAACTTGCAAGCATGGAAGTCACACCACTAGCAAAACTCAGATTGCACTAAAACTTCAGGCTTTAAAGAGCCAAGCAACCAAATAGGAAGCCAAAAGTTTTGCTGCATTTTTACCACAGTCTTTTCTTCCATCCCTAGTACAACAAAACACAGACTGTACAAATATATTTTTTCACTTATACGTGAGCAGAACATCCTTGTTTGATCAGTCCTTCCTTCCCTTCTCTCAGCTGATTAAGAAAGCTATTCACTTCGTTAGCTTCCCAGATGACACTCATGTCAACAGAACAGCTTCATTAGCCTCTTCCTTTCTAACAGTTTAAGAGTCTTGGATAACATTCCCTCTCTGGAGACATACAGTAAGTCATGTGAGACAAACCTTTAAAAGGGCAGAGTTTATTTGCTCTCATCGTATCTTTGCCCACAGAATAAATTGTGCCTAAAACATGTGGATTCACACCTCCAGGCACCCAGATTAACAACTATAAATCCAATTATTAGGGGAAGTATCAACAGCATATGGAGAGAAAGCAAGTGTATTTGTTCAGAAAGAATTGACATGAACAAATGCAAAAGCTTTCCAAAGCTCTCATGGCATATAAACATTGTAAAAGGATAAAGTGGGACTTCACAGACCCTTTCTCTAGGTGTAGTATACTTCAAAACAGGCCCTCGGGCACCCTTTTCTGCTCAAGGTTCTGGTACTAGCCTATCATTGGCAGGACAGTGGTAGAAAAGGACCAGTGCTCTGATCTTCCACCCTAGGTTCTTTAAACTAATTATTTGCAACAAAGTATCAGCGAGCAGCGGCAGTCCCTGTTTCTGAAAATTTGTCTTCTGGATTAAGAAAACTGCAAGTAATACTATGAGGATGGGGGAAGGTTATTAAAAAGAAAAGGGGGGTTTAAGGAACTAGGCAGAAAAAAGTCTAAACTAATATTCAATAGGGAGGCTTCAGATCAGCCTGTGGAATGAAGGAAACTGTTACTGGAAGCTTCTGAGAAAACATTTGTATAAATATTACTGACTAATATTCTACTGCCAGTTTCCCAAAGCTGCCAAGTAGCTTGGTGCAACTGCTCTAAAATATCTACTGTGTTTTTCCCATGAGGGCCTTCAAAGCTACAGTTTCCTATTAGACAGAGAACAAGGACAAAACACATGAGGGAACAAGAAAGAAATCACAGGGAACAACATCACTGCTGGATCCTACTGCTGCCACTACTGATTGATTCCTCTTAAACTAAAGGCTAAAGTTGAAAGTGTTCCGTGGTTCAAGGACCAGTCAATCTTTTCATTAGTCTCCCAAGGGATTAACCCTACGAGAAAGCTGCTCTCAGTCAGCATCCAGCTGATGCATTCAGGGACTTCCCAACATGGACTTCCCAACACTATGCAACTAGCTGCTCTTCCCAAGTGCCTCCAGCCACTCTGTTCTTTCAACTTTCACAGCTGCATTTGATCTTTGCCCATTCAGTTTGCCTACGGAAAAATAAAAATGTTAGCAGATTGAGCATTATGTTAAACAATTACTAAGGTATTTCACCTCTGTTTTTCTTCCTAGCAAAATGAAATAGTCTTACCACTGAAGGAAAAAAAAACTATATATATATATATATATACATATATCCACAAGAGCACAGTCTCTTGTGTTGAGCACAGTCTCATGAAACTGTCTGCTTTTCGAAGAGAGGGCACATGAAGATACAAGCAACCCCAGCAGCAGCCCCGGCCGTCTCCTGCGCCGCACAGCGTGGTGCAGAGGAGCTGGCAGACACGCTGCCATCGCGGCCTGCTGCAGTCCAGCTCTGCACAGAGACGTGTGCGGCAGAGGCAGTGCTAGGGCTCAGCTAACAAGCCCTGACTCTGAGCACAGTAAATGACCTGGGACACGACGCTCTGCTGATGCTGTTATCCTACTCTCGCTTCCAGAGACAGCTAAATCGGTGTCAATTAAGGGATCACTGCACTGTACTCTACTAAGGATCACTCGTCTCTCCCAGAAGAACGGATGTGCTTCATTCATTTCATGCCACAGCAGGAAAGGGGTCAAATACTATAAGCATAAGCTCCATGGCCATCATTCTCTTTGTTCCTTGCAATCATCAGACCCTCAAGCAGCAGTGCAGGCTGCTGCACTGGTCTTCTTGGAAGCAAGTTTCGCCAGCACTCCCTGCAAAGCACATTTGCTTGGGACCCTGACAAGAAACTCATCTTTGAATGCTGATTTCTACTTTGTCATTACTGCTGAGATTGTTAATGGGTTTTTCAGACTCCTGAGCCTAAAGCAATGGGCTTTCTGAAAGCCCTAGGACGATCTCAAATGCAAAAATAGCCAAGTTTAACAGCCAGGCTTTGAGCTCTTGAAAACTGAAATATCGTATGTTAGAAAGAGCAAATATTATGGAAGAAACTCCAAATCCTAGGTCATTGAGGGCATAGGAATTACAGAAATGCACCGAGTTGTTACCTCACTCACATGAACAAGCCAGTAGCAAGCACAGCAAGGAAAAGCTGGTATCCTGCACTCTCTTTGGTCCTGCAGATTATAAAGAAAAATGAGCCAAGACAACAAAAACAAGATTAAGGGTTTGTCTACACTGAGCACTGATTTTTAAAGGCACCCATACTAGGTGAGGTGTCAGAGGCAGTATTACAAATTGAAAGGTAATTTAATTTTCATGTACGTGGTATGTATATATATACACACACATACATAGGTAGGGGAGGATGAACCAGCATTTATTTTCTCTGTTAACACTGATTTGGGATATGCCTGCTCCCAGGTAATACAGCATGGTCACAACTATACAGCCTCTCCATTTAAATTAGGGATTTACTAAGTACTTACACTTTTAGTGGGTAAGTTACCTATCCCTGCTAGCTCACATACTATTAGCTTTCATGTCTGTACATTGCCCTGCATTCATAGAGATGCATTTAAGGATTAAAAGTGTGAATATTTAGAAGTACAGGCATGGACAGAAAGAGATGATCCTGTGAGCAATGCTGTCCCATTTATCTCCTGTGATGAGTGAATTAGAAGTATCCCAAGTTTCTTCTGTGAGCACAAAACACTGCTTCTGACAGTCCTCTATATTTTCATTTATACCTTAAAAATGCTCTGGGACAAAAGTTTCCTGTACACTTGTGAATTCTGGGATTCATTTGTTAAAATGAAGGAACTAAAAGGGAACAGCACAGAAAAGGAGTGTATTTGCAGCAGTACATGGGATTTGGAGGCCATTTGCAGCCATCTATGAGCCATTATAATCATCTGACAGCACATGACACTGCTATAACATGCTGTCCAGAATGCTGAGATTTAACTGTGAGGGAAGGGATTTTATTATTGCTACTATTATGATTATATTATTAGTATTATTATATTGCAAATAGGTACTGTGGAGACACAGCATTCGTGATTACAAAGACTGTGATTCCACAGTCAGCTATTAAAAAAGAAAATTCCAGTTTGCAAGTAGTTTGCAGATGCTCAAGACCAAGTTCATTAAAGCTACATTGTCAGATCCAATCTGGAACAAAATGCAAATTTGCAGACGTCTTTCAAAGTTGTTGTTGATTCCTTTTTGTGTTTTGATTCCAGTACAGGCACATTCTAAAATGAATTACACTTCCACTGTGTATTTCACAAATAGTTCTGTGAAAATTATTTGAAAATCACATAGAAAGCGTATATTTTATTACTTCTTTTAAGAAAATGAAATTGTAATCTGTTAAAAAAAATTAATACTACTTTTAATTAGACACATAATCCAGTCATGCAAATCATTATTTGCATGCCATCTGCAGGCCATAATGGAATCATTATGGTCTATCACCCTCTCTGTACTGTAATCTTTCCCACCCTGCAAGTGTATCTGCCTGTAGACCAAAGTCTAACTCTCTGCAACTGCTGCACAAGAGTGACGGGAAGATTAAAAGGTAAAAGTTACAGAGCGCTGGGATTGTCAAGACAAGATCATCAGTAGCTAAGGGGTTCAAGAGGAAAACACCAAGATGGCATGGTGTAAAACTATAAAGAAGAGAGGAAGAAGAAAAAGAGGAAAAAAAAAAAAAAGAGAGAGAGAAGTTAGTCAGCCCTGTTAGGAATCATCAAGTCCAGTACTGTGAGTATCAGAGCTGCTGGAAACAGCAGCTCAGCAATACGGAGGGTCTGTTCAGCGCAATGATGCAGGACAACCCTTCCCCTCCTGACAAAGGCCTGCGAGGCCAGCAAAGACTACGGGTGCCCCATCAGTGATGGGAGCACGCTAATGCTGAGCCTAACAGTCCATTAAGTCCCAGCTATCTCCTGTGTGTGTGTGTGTCAGCCACTAAATATATTTTTTTTAAGGTAAGTATATATCCTTCTTGTGGAATCTTTTTATACCTGTGCCTGAACAAGCCTAGGAGGGGCCTTACCTTCACAACAACAAAATCCTTTTATTGACAAAGCCAATAACTGAGCAGATACTGAGCATGAAAGTCACATTCTTACGCCTTTGCAGAATCAAGACCTCTATTTCCATTGCAATCAACTAATAAGAAAGTCACTTATCTCTATATGAATACAGAAATAAAGTACAAAATACATATATTTCACTTAAAACACAATCTGGGACTAACCGTACTGGGCAATTGCACATTGCCAAGCACTGACTTCATTTCCATTATGCTGCACTGACAGCAAAGTCATTTATCTTTTTTCAGCTCTCAGTCTCCTTTTATCTCTTTTCTTACATTTCTGTATTTTTTCTCTGTCCTGCAGTGTTGCTGAATGCTGATGAGCAGAAAATGGTACAAAATCACACACAGCTTCTTTCGGGTGAAAAGTTCGGGTATGGAATACCCAAGGTTTTTCCATTTTGGAGTTCCCACAAAAGCTGTATATTTGGCATTATCCAGGTATATAGAGATCAGTTAAAGACCTCTCTACCTGTCCTTCTCGAGACTA
Source organism: Tinamus guttatus (assembly GCF_059628265.1). Classification (NCBI taxonomy): domain Eukaryota; kingdom Metazoa; phylum Chordata; class Aves; order Tinamiformes; family Tinamidae; genus Tinamus; species Tinamus guttatus. Next base: position 3,362,612 of record NW_028288705.1, on the reverse strand, counting down.
GGCAGAAATGTCAAACAATGGTATTATGTTTTTCATGGTTCTTATTTGCCTTCTTCTAAGGAGAGGAATAATCTTTCTGTCACTGCAGCATTAGTTATAAACCAAAACACACTATGAACACACACAAACCAATGCAAAAATGATTTTACACATATCAGAATCATAAGTTTTTTTAGAGTGCCTTCTTTTTATTAAACCTGCTGATTTTGTAGAAACATTTCAGAAAAAAAACAGGAAAATAGGAAACAAAAGAATCTTCCCAGTATTCTACTATTGTAAGTGTGTTTGCATCTCACAAGGGACGTGCAAACAATCGACTTTTTCAGGTCATCAGGCAAACTTACCTTTCTTTCAGTTATTGAGCACTGAATCAAATTTACCATAATGCTTTTTTTTTTTTTTTCCTTCCTACGAAATGTTTCATCTGCATATGAGATGACGTCTAGGTTCTCATTACAAGTCAATGAAGGTCCGGTCAATAAAATCAGATGCTCTCTAAAATAGGCATCTACAACAAATCTCTTGAACCACTAACTGTATGGGCAAGATTACCCTGTGCTACAGTGGAAGTCCGGACATCACTCACATGCTTAGACTTTCATTTAGACTTGTTAACTGGGGGTAGGGAGAACAAAACTGAGAATTCACTTCTCTCCTGCACCAAACGTTTCAAAATGATACTCTTAATTCCTCCTGTTGAAATCATTCCTGGTAAAAAGAAATAAAAAAGAGAACAAGGACTGGGACAAAGGTATCCTTACATGAAGTTTCTCCCTAGCACTACTTGTTAAACATTTAATTAGAAGTCAAAAATAAAATTTTAAAGGTACCAGAAAATAAAAAGGGACAATGTTCTGTTGGCTAATACCAGCATATCGGCACTTTCAAAAAACAGGACGAGTGGACTTGAACATCCTTAAATAAGGAGAATTTACAACTCACATCTCCTGTGTCCTGACCGAGTATTTTATCCTACTGAGTTACTTGATTAAAAAAAAAAAAAGGATATTCTTTACCCATTGGCCATTTTGTGAATCTTGATCTCACTCCTGACTCTATTTCAGGCAAAATTATTCAACGTATTCAACCAAAATTCACTATTCCCTGCTTCAATGCTGTACTCTTTTCTACTATAAATTTGCACGATTTGAAAACCACACATTTGCATACCTATTTGGACCATTTGGCCAGAGTGATGCAAAATTGCCAAAAAACTTCTGACTTAAAGACTACATTTTACAAATAATTCATGCTACTGGATTAAAAAAAAAAATGGTTTGAGTGCAAGTGGCCATTGTCATCTAAATCTTAGGCAAAGACTTATTTTGTTAACACACTGCAAAAAAACAAACAAACAAAAAAGGAACTCAAATGTTCTAGATGCTTTGAAAAAGGAAAATTAAATAGTATCTATTTTGAGATTTTTAGTTCCTTCTCTGTGTATCCTCTCTTGAAAGTACTCACAGCCACAGAAGTCTTAATATATATTCAAACGATTGTCTTTTTTATGCTTTATATCGTTTTCATTCTTCCTTCTTTCTCTCTCTCAATTTATACCCAATGGGAATTTCACTTGCACCAAGATTACAAGAGTAACTCAAATATTACTTAAGTCATAATTTCTAAAATATATTTACAGAGTATTTATACTGTTGGTGAATTTCATCAGTGACAAATTGTCTTACAGCTACTAATGTTACTCAAATTCTTACACAGCAGTGACCTGAACCATACTTACCTATGTCTTTTAGTAATAAGCTTTATAATTTCTATTCAACTGGTCAGGTTCACCTTGTCTGAATCTTTTTCAGCAAAAGTTTTCAGTGAAGTTGTTTGAAAGTTTCCTGTCACAAAATAAAATATCCAGCTGCCATTTTCTTCCTAATCACAAACTCCTCTGGCATACCAGCAGAGATAAGCAGTAAGGAATGCATCCAGAACTGACAGGGACATAGAGCCAGAAAAATGTGTAAACTGTACAGAATTATTCAGGATAGTCACGTGTAAAAGAAATGCTGCAAGGAGTGGTTGGCTGATAAAATGGCACATTAAATTTGTATCTGTTAAGTGCAAAGCGATGCAAAAAAAAAACCAACAGTCTAAATTAGCTACAACAACACAGGGAAGAAGTCAGAGCATTGTGGACAGCTCTCTGAAAACATTCGCTCAGTGCTCAGCAGACATTTAATAGGCAAACATAATAGTACAACCAATGAAGGCAAGAATAAAGAACAAAAATGAAGCCATCATTATGCCACAGTATACAGATCTTGAGCACTACAGATAAGTAATCGTGGCACCTCCTTCCTATTCACCATTTCAAAAAAAAAAAAAAAAGACACTGCAGAACTTGAAATGCACAGAGAGGGGTGGTAAGAATAAAGAGATAGGAAATGAAACGCATACAGAGGGAGATTAACTATTTTGAGCTCTGAAAAAAAAGACAGCTAAATGGTCTAGAAAATTAGGGCTAGCGCACAGGAAGTGAATAAAGAACACAGGCATACCAGTGGCTGTTCCTCACAACAAAAGGTTAGGGAAACAAATGGGGAAAAATATGGAGTAAATGCATTAAAACATAAGGGGGGGGGAAGCTTTTTCACAAGACATGTAAGTAAAATATCGATCTTGTTGCTGCTGATTGTTATGGAGAATGAAGTCCAACAGCCTCCAAAATATATAATACACATTCATGGAGAGGAAGCCCTTCAGTGGCAATAGAACCAGAGTTCCACATACAACTCCCGACCAGAATCGCCTATGTCTGACACCTAGGAATAGCTCTTGGTCACCTTCTCTAAATTGGTCTCCATACTCTGCAGCACTAAATAATCTTATCCAGTGTGGCTGTCACTACAATAATTAAGTTTTCTTTTCAGTCTTTTGAAAAGTTAAGTATAATCTAGCACAAGACCTGAAGGCCAGCTGTGGCTGTGGCTACCTCCCACGCTGCCTTTTCTGGTAGTACCGTCTCCCCACTACAAATAGGGCCAAGGCAACTGGAGTCCAACTGCCTGTGGTTTCCTATTAAACATGAAGACGAGGCACAGAGAAAATGGTAAATCCAGAAGCACCACACTCCTTTAAAGGCCTCACTTGTAATAAACACATATTAATCACCTGGCATTAACTTGTTCATGTGAGTAATAGCAATAGCAGCTTGGACGTGATAGAGCAACACTAACATAAGGCAAGTTTTGCAAAATTCTTCCATAGGTAGTTTTATATTGCACTTAATCCAAAGCTATGTTGGCACATCACTAAAAAGGGCAGTCATGCATTTCCTCCTCTTCCCGAGTGGACCCACAGACTACGTACATATTCAGTAAGACAGTTTTTGGTTAGCTGTCCTTTGGCTTGTGTCGCTAAGCGGGCTGTTTAGCCACAGATCACCAGATCTGACAGAAATCATATAGCACAAGGGTGCAGGGAAGGGTGAGGACAACAACTCTTTCCAGCAGCAGCTCTCAGTTACACCAACAGAAAACGCAACCTAAGGCTTAGTAAAATTATCAGAACTTGTTCTGATGAGATTAAAAAAAAAAAAAAAAAAACACAGAAATCCTTCAGCTTGAAAGATCTGCTGTGGTCTCAACTGATAACATGCTACAAGGCAACCACGGAAGACAACAGACAATGATGTGTCAGGGTAAAGAGGGGTAGTCTAAGTTTAGGTGACAGAGCTTCTAAAGGTTACCCTAACCATTACAGTTATTTAACTTTAGGAAAACAGTTCAGCATCAGTAAATCTCCTCTGTATTTGACAGAAAACATCTTTCAAAGCAGATGGATTCTGTAGGAAGTTAGGTTTATTCTGGACTTCCTCATGCAGGTTCTGAAAGGCATCATTGGCAACTTCAGTTCAGGAATGGCCTGAATGATTAAATACATTTAAATACTTTAAACATCATTAAAGAACATATGTACATACAAAACATATTGAGGATATTTCTTCTTACCCATCAATTTCTGAATAACAAAACTATGACACCAGGCAACTCTACATTACCAGCTGCACTATGATTCACTGATCCTTTTTATCCTTGAAATACTTTATGGTAGTATAATCATTCCTAGTCCTATGTGACTCATCATAGTATTTTGTAGTAAAGACAAATGCTATAATATACACTATTGTAACCATGCAAATTACAAATCCTCATTTCCATACGTAAATTATGCCTTCTCTGAACTTTTTTTGCTGCTCAAGCAGCTCACACATACAACTAGTTAGGCGTTTCAAAGTTAATAGCAAGCAGTCCCAAGCTTTCTGAACGTTGGACCTCTTCATCACCCTTTACATTTCTAGCTTGTTCATGCTTCTGCATGTTTTCAGAATGTTCACACTACCTTCCTAGCTCCAAGCTATTCCCTGTCTCCTCCATGTGCCTCACATTTCTTGTGGATAGAAGATGGCGTAACTCCACTTCGCAGACAAATTATATAGCGCTTTCCTTGGCAACTCTGAATGACCAGTATTGTGTGTACCATCATAAGCCAGTCTTTAACACTAGAACAAGTTGCCCAGAGAGGCTATGGAGTCTCCAACCCTGGAGACTTCAAAAGCCATCTAGATATGGTCCTGGGGAACCTGTTCCAGGTGACCCTGTTTGAGCAGGGGTGTTGGACTAGAAGACCTCCAAAAGTCCCTTTCCAACTTCAACCATTCCATGATTCTGCAGCATGATGCAAGGAATTTGTCAAGCTTTCTCTTTCTGTACCAAGATACCACGCTCTTAGGGTAGTCACCTTTCTGCTATCTTGAGGCCTATACATTTCAATATACTCATTGCTATCCTCACTTAAAATAAATGTAATGTTTTTGAACACAAACGTAATGGCGTCTACTCTATTTCTTAATCTTTTACTTATTAGAAGTTGGTGATTGCTATGTAATTTCAGATCTTCTGCTTATATTAACTGCCTAAATTTCCAGCTGAGCCCAATGCTTGATCCCTTAGCTCAAGAATAAATCCTGAACAGCTCCCAGGAAAGCAATGTATAGAGACACAAAAAGGTAAAGCAGTGTAGAGAGACACAATATAAAGAGACACAAAATGCAACTACCAGTCTACTTTTCATGGGCTTAAAAATCACAGTGCCACGGAAAACCTTAAGTAAATTGCAGACTGAAAAAAAAATCAGTTTTAGGTTGCAAGAGAAGTCTATGCTGCTTCAAAAGGAAGAATGGGAATAGAAAAATAATATACATTCCTTTTCCCACTAGCAACCAGCATAGCAAGAGTTTTTGAACATGTGCAAGGGCAGATACCGAATTTGTATCCATCATAGCTGCACACTCTGTGGAGGCAGATGTACAAAGGTTTGTATGAATTCAATTTTCACACAACTTGATCATAGGAGAGCCTCCAAGTGAGAGCAGAAAGCTGCTATTACCTCTGCTGATGCTTACCTCAAAAGCTGATTTAGTAAAAGTTTCATGGACTGAAATATATGTATACTCCCTTAATCAGTACATTCTCTTGCTACATAACTTCATATATAACACATTTTTAACATACAGAGAAACTAAGGAATAGAAGGTAGGTGTTAATTAAGACAGGAAAATGAAGTCTATGCATCATTCAAACAATTACCATCACATGAATCCAGCTCACGAAACTGCATTAAAAGGAGGAGAATTATGTCCTTTAATCTGGGAAACATGTTTATTTATTTATTTTTATATATATTATGTCCTCTCTAACCCAGAGGTAGCCAAAAATATAAGTTTCTGTTTCATGAATACATATGCATTCAACATGTTACTGTAGATGAAGCAGTGCATGTTATCACTCATTAACGTTCCCACATATAAATTTGGATTTACATCTGAATTCCTCAAGTAAGACAAAAAACTATCAAACTTTCTCACAGCTATAAATCAGTCTTCTCTTGTTCTCTACCTTTTAAATGGAAACAATGAATTTATTCCAAAACAACACTATAAAATTTTAAACATATAGGAACCTTTCACAGCAAAAAGAAACACAGCATGGTCTACGGTTATTCAACTAGGGACTGTGATCTAATTAGCCATAGGACTGGAGAACTACAGGAAATAGGGAAGTGACTCAGTAGGTAGTCTTTCTTTGAAACTAATCCATAGAAATCCACGTCTCTTCTTCCTCCTCTACCTTTTATTTCCTTCTTTTTATCTTTATTAGCCAAGGTTCTGCTTGTTGTCCTGGGGACATGAATTCTAATTGAGGTTCCAAGCTGCTGTGACTACCAAACCATCCGCTGCACTCCAGGGGGAAAAGGAAAATGTGTGGACCCCCAGAGATGCCCCCAGCGAATGCTAATAGTTGCATTTGACTTCATATCCCTTCCTCTACTTAGTCATTTCAAATAAAGTTTAGTCTTCGTGTTCCTTCCTAAACTGCCACACAGCATAACTGCATGCTGTTAAACAAAATATGTCGCTAAATATTTTTCAAAATAATCCACTGTGGGGTAACTTTTTTATTACACTTTAGGTTATTTACCCTTCAAAGAGAAACATAATCTGCTTTCAAATTATTCTGTTCCAAATAAGAAGATAACAGGCTCAGTTCCCATCTCTGGCTGCTTTTGCTATGTCTCAACAGCACTCGGCCGCCAGAGAACTGCCAGGAAGGAGCAGCTGAGGATTTCCTAAGAGTACCATATAGTGAACCCAAGCCTATACAGCCAGTTCCCCAGCACCTCTCCACATGCTGGCACAGTGTGCTGTGCTCCAGCAGATAGGAAGCCTCAGCTATCATTTACATGGAATAAACTCAACAACAGAACGGCCAGCATAAGAGTCACCACAGTATTCCTACAGCTGCAGAGTTTACAGCGTGCAAACAGCACTCTAAGGTCAAGATGGGAAGAACATGTGAACAACCACAGCCAGACTTTTTCAACCTGGCCACCAGAAACGTGTATTTATACTATAAAACTGTGCCGTTCTGGCTCATAAAAGTTTTTTGAAAAGGTACCTGAAGTGAGAAAGCACCCAGCGGGAAGAATGAGCCTTGTTAACCCTGTGGGCACATCTATAGAAGGTAAACAGACTGATCCTCTGCCAGTGCTAACGGGAGTAACACCGCTAACCACACCGCTAACTCTTACTCAGGGCAGCAAAAAATACTAGGACAAAAACAGAAATAGGGTAGCCTTTGCTTAAGCTTTCCAATATATTTATTTATATACATATATACATACACATAAAAATATATATTCTATAAATATATATTATATTTCATATATATAATATATACTATATTTTTTATATATCAGGCAGAAGCCAAACTTATAAGGTAAATGTTACAGAGATTGTCAAAAAGAGGGTTTGGACTCAATAGTTATAAAATCCTCACGAGGGGTTTATTTCCCCTCACTGGCTCTAACAACTGGGAACAAACGGTCTTTTTTTTTTTTTTTAATTCTGTATGAAAAAATATGATTTGAAAACTTACCTGAAAAGAATATATATATATATATATAGCCTGGAGAAGAGACTGGTCTAGAAATAAATGAAAGCGCATCCCTCTCCTGCCTCACGAATACTGCATCTGTCACTCAAGCAGATGTCAGCCAAGACACCTGCCTGGGTAACCCATTTTCACTCTGTAGCGTGCAGTTACTCTGGTAGGTGTACGAGATAACACCGGTTTGACTGACAGATGTTGAGGCTGGTGCAGGAATGGTTCGCTTTTCTGTTGTCCTGGGGTGAGATTCCTTGGCACTTCTTTTTTGCCTTTATAAAAAGAGCACGACTCTTATGGAAACACATTAATAGAGTCTTGCTGCCTTCGGAAGCAGAATTCAGGTTGGCGCAAAGGACTGCAACCTTAACAAGTAAGTTAATGAAGTCAAATCTGCCAGTAGGACCCCAGAGACCTAAGAAAACATAGAAGAATGTAGTCTAGAAAGCAGTCCACAACTAGGATGCTCATGCTTTGAGTTATATTGTCACAGTACTTACTACCAGATATAAGCTCATTGGCACCTGAAGGCAAAAGCAGTGTCTTTTGCTTCACAACCTCCATCTCATTTCCCCTCCTTACAATGTGGGAATTGCAGAGACTTTACACTACTCCTGTGAGACACTGGCAGAGAAGGAGTAGAGAAATTGTAAGAGCTCTGGATCTTTCTTGCTTTTCACTGGCCAGAACAGACTCTGAAATGCCCTTGAAAGGAATGACTTTCCATCAAGACTGCAGTCTGATGCTTGTTGCAACAACTGCATGTGCCACCTCCCTCTCCACTCCCAGTTTTCCAAGCAAGACAGAAACTTAACATATTGCAAACATGGATTTAAGGAACCAATTTGTACCTTTTGATAAAAATCCTCTTGCTGCTGCACCCTAAGTAGAAGAACAGCACCAGATACTTACAGTTGATCTTCCTAGCCAAAAACAAAGACATTCCCAATCGCAAGTCTTTCAATTCACTGCCATTCTTTTCAGAGTGCAGCTAAGAGTTTATGTTAATAAATTTCACATTTAAATACTGCATGTACTACAAGTGCTGACCAAGAGTTTTTTAAAAGGAGTAAGCACAATACATATACAGTGTTTTCCTCGTGCATTTGACTTGCAAACTCAACCAGAAATCAATAACAATTGGTTGCAAGTTTGCAGTTTTCTGTTTTTTTTAACAGATGCCCTGGCATATTCGGTTTAGCATGGTTGCTGATCACATAGGCTTTATGGCATGTTTTTTAGCTATATTATTTAAAAATTAATAAACTAAAAGTAAATGCATATTGATGTGGTAAAATTTTCCCTGAAATTGAAAATTACAGTTTCTTTTCATTACTAATATATTAGGGCTTCCCAATCAACTAAATTATTCACCATACTAAACTGTCTAGCAAGTATTTGTAGAATCAGCCTTTACTCCTGTTATTACAAAGAAAAATTCATAAAAGCAAAAGAAAGCTAACACCTGTCCATCTGCATGCTTGTTTGTGCTTTTCTAGTTCAATACAACTGCCTAACTCCCGTGGAGTCTAATCAAATGCTTTGCAATGTGTGTGGGTTTAACTGTTTGCTGAAAGCTATCTGGGAGGACAAAAGTGGGACAAATGTAGTGAGGACCAAGAATGTATGGATATTATCATAACACAACCATAGCAGCACGCCATACCATATAAATATTAAGTGTTAAAGTCAACAAAGCATCAGCTTGAACTATACCTGGTGCGTTCCCGAGCTAGCTGGCTGTTTATCAGATACATGTGTGGCCTCCCAGTGGTAAGTGGTGTGCTAACAAAAGTTACTTCTCCTTTATAGATGGGTTTAAAGAGGAGAGCTCAAGTGCAGCTGCACAAAATTCGGGTTGCAGAGAAAGAAAAATAGATTTTAATTCAGGACCAGTCCTACTTTTGATAGCTAAATCATTCTGCTATAACCAATTTCTTCACCCACAAAGAATTATCTGGATATAATTGCTTCAATACCAATTAATAAATAATAACTGAGGGAGAAAGCAATTGCTGGCAGTTAATAACTAGCAGCTGCAGCGAGGGCTGAAGGCAGAGCCTCAGGCCTTTAGCCCAGGTAGTCATTAGCTGACAGAAAATCCCTGGTCTTGAGGTCATTACAGCCATTATATAAAGATAGTACCACATTTTTCAAAAACAGAATTCTTATTTTATGCTCTAAAAAGCTACAGGCTGAACTGTACTATGAATGTGGAGTTATTTTAGAAGAACTAACGCTTTTTAGAAGCTAACAGAACCTACTAGGGAAGAAAGTTATTTTGAATAGTTGTTCAGTCTGAAATTTTAGGAGTAGGGGGAACTTGGGCTTTAGTTTTCTTGTTGTTGTTGTTTAATTTTATTTTAAAAATAAACTGTTAATGAAAGTGGTGACCTCTCCAGTGTCCTTAGGCTGCTCACCCAAGCTTCAGGAAAGTGCCTCCTCCTCTCTTCAGTGTCCCATGAATGGCTACACTATTTCCAGTCATCTTTAGGAACAAGTATAAAACCAGGTTCACACTGTGCTGCTGAATTTAAACTAGTAAGAGCTGTTTGACATGGGATGATTCTGACCTAAGTCTGCTTTTATGACTCTGTTTGCCCTTTAAGGCAAACAGGATTTTCCACATGTATAGAACCAGGTGATGCCAAGCCAGCCTCAGTGAGCACCTCTGAAACACCAGCTGAAGGGAATTCAGCACAGGGAAAGTTACACATGGTTTTTGCAAGCCAGTTAGCGCTATGGAACAGTAATACCCTTATTTTTCTTTACCCAGATTACTACAGCCCCTCCTCATTAGCGAGGATAAAAGTTAACTGTACGAAAGTATTGAAATAAGATCTTTACTAACTAGGAGTTCATGATCTCTAATTATGTTACAGATAACACTAATAATAAAATACAGCAGTGCAATAAAGTTTGGCCTTATTTTGTTATGCCTCATCTCGTAAGGTCGTCTTAGCCTCAAGGTCTTTATCTGCACTGTGACAAATTACTCATCACTGATGACTCCACAGTAATGTATGACTAAAACTAAAACCAAGACCTATTCTAAAGTGATAGGCTGTCCTCAAAGTGCCACAGCATGAATGCAGAAACCCTGTGGCTATGCCACCTTGTGCAGCTGACCAAGCTCTGTGACCAGGCCCACACACTGCCAGCCATGCAACACAGGGTTCAAAAATTTTGGAATAGCAGTGGAAGAAGCAAAAATGAAGCCACACACAATTCTTCATTTCAGTACTCACTTCCATCAATATTCTTCCTCCCATTCATCATCGTCCAGGCAGAGTCACTTCCTTTTACTGCTACTCATTCTGACTTGCTTCAGTGCTGCCTGCACTTGCTGTTCTAACCCCTCCGCCCAGAATTCCTCCTGACTCTGTTCCTTTCTATTCACAATTCCTTCTTTTAAAAGAGCAGATATCACCCCCTGAGAAAAGCCTGTCGCTTTAAAGCTGCAACTTGTCAGCTCATTTCCATACTTATCTCCACAGCCTATCCACAGCAAAAAAGAAAGGTGGTAGAAGGAAAAACTCCCTGAAAAGTTTCTTTCCTATCATACATCCACGTCTACTGATATCCTCTGCTTTGTCGCTGAATGCTTGCTGCTTCCACTTACTGAAGGAGAATTAGCAAAATAAAAAGCAAGGAAGACAAATAACCAGAGACAGTGCGAAGAGATGCAGGAGGTTGTGATTTTCCATACCCATCTGACTAAGCAATAACAAGAAGCAGAAGGTCTGGAGAGTAGGAGCATAGCTAAACATCAAGCAGACTAAAAATAAAGCCAGAACACAGGGAAAAACCACAGTAACAACAGAAGGAAAAAGGTTGGGAGGACAAATAATAACGAATAAAGAGATGATATGGCAGACATTGTAATATAGTCAGCAATATTTTGCTTTTAAGAATAATTGACAGAGAACATTCATATAAGATATGATTAGAGAGCGCAAGGCAAGAGGAAAAGCAGGCAGCATGTGAAGGTTAAGTGGGGTTTCTGGATTACTGTACTGTGCAGAGGTGACAGTCCACATATCCCATGATTTTTACTGACTACAGCTGGCACATCCGCAGTGCAGCACAGAGCCAGAGATTAGCTAAACTTAGTCATAAGGGCATTCTTACTGCCTTGGTGTAACGTATCACCCTAACAAGAACCCTCGTAGAATTACACTCTGCTCTCATGATCTGTGCTACGGCCCTTTCTTTACACAGTTATCAAGCCCTCACTGAAAGACAGTCCCAGGGGTTTCTGAATTGCTCCCTGCAACCACAGATGAATATGAGCAACATATTATACCTCTGTAATGCATATAAAAAGGTAACGTTGCTTTTGAATTACTCACTCTGGAAGAGATTCTGTTCAGTCCCATACAGACTGCAGAGTAATGCTAACGGTTCATATGCACTCAGCTGTGCTCTTAGAAAGCACTGCTTGTCTTAATTCCCCTTTCCAGATTAACTTTATCTATAAAACACACTGTATCTTCTTCATGTGTGCAAGGATAATGTACTACTAGTTTTACTGGTTACCTAAGCTTTACAAAAGTCAGCTTCTTTTTAGAACTTGATTTGTATTTCAATTTCACACTTAGGTTAAAAATAATTTTGAGGTCAATGTCACTCTTTGAAAGAAAACTGAATAGTTAACACATAACCACTTTTGAGGAAGAAAGCTGCTTTAAACTCACTTTTCTTTTATTCCTCAAGGAGTTTACCCTTGACTATAGCAGTTTAACTGACCAGCTGGAAGAGAGTGAGATTTCAAGTATTATGTTCTGTCAAAATCTAAAAGTGAATTAAAACCAAGTTCCCAAAAGTACCAAAAGCTACAGTATAAGCAAGCTAAAGTCTTTTAACTGCTTACAGAAGAAACACAATATACACCACCTTAACTTAAAGAAGATTTCTCAATGTATGAAACTGATCATCAAAATGTTTCAACCCCAGGGTTAGGTAAATTCTCCTTAACATTCACTTATCTTTAAAAATAAATTTACTTTAACCACACATTTGTGTTCACTTGCCAGGGACACTGGAATAACCAAGTTTTAGTGACAAAACAACTTCAGAGGAAAACAAAAAGTTTAGAATTGCGTGTGTCAGGATTCAGAGGAAATGAAGTTGAAATTCACCTACATAACACCCAGGAAGTTCCGGAACCACAATACAGAAATTATAATAGATGGCAGCCTAATCTCAGCGACTTGCCTGAATGAACACAGCTCTAACCTAGAGTGTTCGCTATAATTCATACTACAAAAGACACATTTTCTGCAAATCTGAACAACTTTTGAAGATGATCAGGTTACAAATGAACTAAAAAAAAAGCAGGAAAATAAATTTAATCAACTTACATTTTAATCTTCCTAGGCTGTGATAGAGGCCAAACTACTAATGAACAAGAGAGAAAACTCTCAACTGATAGAATAATCTTTAGGAATAAGAGACTATCTTAATCTATGTAGGCTTTCGGTCTTCAGCTCTTTGTAGATTCTGCCAACAATTGTGCAAACTAGTAGGTAAATTTTGTATCACTCAAGCTGCTAAAGTGTGCGTATACATGTCCTATATTTGCTGAACCAACAGACTTGAGCTGCATCTCCTTTTATGACTAAAGGTCCCAGTTGACACAAATTCCTTACAAATTAATAGCTGGATGTTCTGTTTAGATTTCTGTTAAACCTTAAGCCTTGAGAACAGTTTTGCGTAATATGAGAAATGACAGAAAGTAATAAGTATTGTCTCCAAGACAAAAGCAGCCTCCTGCTTTCAGAGTATCAAACATACAAGCAGCAAAAGCCTTCAGGATATGAGCTCTAAATACCACTGTAAGAAAATGAGATTCTCTCCTTGAGCTAATAGCCTGTATTTTTCAAAGTGATGGTCTTGAGGTCTGTCCTCTGTGTTGCATATATTTGATTACACTGATACTGGAAGCTGAATCGCTTGCAGCTGTTTTTCTTTTCTTTCTTTTTTTTTTTTTAAATATGAACCTAAGATGTTTCAAAATGAGATAATATTGTAGCACTATGAATGACTAACTTGCAAGCATTGCACTGTGTTACACCACATGGAACATGAGACCTACTAGAGCACACACTAAAACTTTCATCTTATTAGAGCTCAAAGAGAACTTTGAGGAACCAGTGTTTTCTGGAGCAGAAAAATACAGCTTATTTCTCTCTTATTTTTTTTTAATCAGGTTAATCTTCAGCCCAATCCTGTGGGCTGAGCACTGGCTCAAAGGAGGAAACTAAACCACTTGGCTCAAGCAAGGTGGGATATCCTCCCTTTGGAGCCGCTTGGTGCTTAGACTAGCTTGAAGTGATCATGGAGACTTATTTCCTGTTTTGATCGGCCATGCAAGTGAGGCCTGCAGTCCCTCCTCATGTTCCCAGGCCACAGCTTAATGTCACAGAGACTTTGCAGAAGCCTCTGTCTGGACACACAGCTAAAACTCCAACCCAGTCTCTGTTTCCAAAACTAGCTCTGTTTCGTTGTTCAGAGCAAATAAGAAGGAAGGGTTTCTCTGTACGTTCACCTGAAAAAAATCAAGATGACAGCACTGTGAAATACCCTATTAAGCTGACAGCATTTCTCATGTATATTTTGGCTTGTTATACAGTTCTGTGTTTGATATTTGTAAACAAAAGCAAAAGTGACATAAAAAAAGGATTTTCTCTTTCTTCATGGCATAACTCCTGGATCCATTTCCCATTTAGAAACAAAGGCTCCAGAACTCTGTCTTTGAACACCAAAGTCTATGGGAAACTGGTAGGAGGTCTAACATAGGAAGCCTAGGAAGGGGCTGAAGAAAGGAGGCGAACCCTTAAAAACTATCAAACAGTAAACACTTGCAAAATTTAGAAATACTAAAAAAAAAAATAAATAAAGCAAGGGTTTTCAAAACAACAAAATGCTTTTAGTCCAACATTAAAAATACTTACAACAACTCCACTCTTGGTGACAGTTTCCCGGTATGTAAAATTGCACACAGCCCAAGCTAGGTAATATGTGGACATGAGAGGGGTCTGTGAGAAGTGATCTGTAACCCATCCGTCCTCTTCAAAAACAGAAGTTTCCACTGGCATGTTGGACAAAGACAGGTAGGTTGCTTGATGCCTGATGCTGATTTTGAAAGTGGCCTTGTAGATGGGCTCGTCAAAGCACGGAAAGGCTTTTCTGGCATGAGTTGGAGAAAACTGTGTAACACCTAGAAACCTGGAAGAAATGCAAACAAAAAGAAACAAAGTAGAAAACATTACTAATTGCATGCAGCAGGTAGTTCACAGACATACAGAGTAAGATGATCTTTGACTACTTTTGTTTAGGAAAAAGAACAACATTAAAGTATAATACTACTTTATCAGTGTGGTCCTTCTTGATGTTAATTCTTACCACTCATATTGTAAGGCAATCAACACCAAGCCTACAAACTCTCAACAGATTTGCAGACACCACACCGACACTAAATAAATAATCCCTTGCTTACTATCAAAACTCACACTCTATCATTAGTTTTGTTCATCAATACATGAAAAGACTAAAACAAATAAGCATAGTCTTCAGTTAAAAGCAAAATAGGATTTAATGACCTGCAGAGATCTCACTGCCAGCAGACTTTGCCTTTGAGTGGACAGTAGAACTTATCTTCACAGAGCATACTCAGGAGGGTCATTATTTTCCACTCCTGACTATTTGTGTCTTGGTTGAATGTAGGTCTGAGTCACACTGCACTACAGCGCTATTGTTACTGGAGAAGTCCAAAGAAAAACATTCTGTGGGCTTTGCAAAATTACAAACATAAGCAACTGATTAAACATCCACAGAGCCGTTTTTCTTTTTTCCTACACATGCTTTTCTTTTCTAATGAATTTTATGGAGGACAAATCAATGCTCTCAGTTAATGGGTCAAATTACAAAAAGACCTCTCAGGAGGAAAAAGGCATTTATTATGTCTTTATACAGAATGGGAAGGCCTTATTTTGGCAATTTTTATTGTGTAACTGTTTTCTGTGGAACTAAACAGATTTTAATCCAGATAAAGTAGAGGGACCTTTGTAGGTAGAGGCTTATATTTATGTATTTGGAGAAAAAAAAACATATGTGACAATCTCTTCAAAGGAAGAAGTTACACTTAAAAAAATACGGGATAGATGGGAGTGTTTTCTGGAAGCACGCAGGATGAGAAAACATCCTTATGATGAGAGAGTAACTACGAGCCAAATATTCAATTATAAAAGTAGCATATATGTAGGTTGTTTCAGTAGTTTGAGGAGCACTGTTGATTCATGTATCATTTGTTCCTTAGTTCCAGCAGTGGTAATACCCAAGTAATTTCAGATACCAGGTAAACATTTATCAGAATTTTAGAGGTTGACTAATAATCTCTTTTTCTTCTGTGGGAAGAAGAAGGCTAGATATATTTGATACGAGGAAAATGATGGCACCCATTACACATCCCTCTATAAGCGTTATTCTGCAATATGATTTTCTGTAATGCTGAGGAAGGAGGAAGGAAAGAAAAAAAAAAGTTAACCTTTAAGGAGACAAAATATACATCTTTTTTTTTTCCTAACAGCTTTTGGAGATTTTTTGAATACTTTATAGCAATATTTTATAAAATCAATGAAGAAATTAACTTTTGGAAGTGTTACAATACTTTTATCTTAGTAGAAGGCTTCCAGGCCTGATAGAACTAGATATGTGCTTCCTATTGAACTTATCACCTATTTCATAAGGCTAATCTTTTAAAAACTTGAAAATTTATACAATACTGCAGCTTTTACCATTGGTCTTCCAACTAAAAAAAATAAAAGTTTTAATAGGCTAGTAACTATTTAAGGAATTCAGATTATGTTTTTCATGCCTCATCATAAAATATGGATTAGTAAAAATCACAACATTGCTAAATATAAGGAAAATGGTATTCTCAGGTATTCCAGCATTAACTCAACAAAGTTCCACTATTATCAGTGGATTTACCCTACAGCAACAAAGTTGAATTTGCCTGTTAAAAGGAACAAGGCATCTTAATTTATATGCAAAGTATTACTGGTGGGCCTGATTCTTCATTCTGGGCGCACTCAAAATAGCTCCAGACATCAACAGGGGCTTCAAGCAAGCATGGAAACAGTACTGGCCTGTTATTAATGAAGCAAGAATGATGAACTTGCTTCTGCAATTAGCAATTTTAATAAGCACAAACACACATGTAAATGCACGCTTAGGGGAATACTGTATATGTCCTGGCACTCCAAATAAAGAAGTATTGGCTTTCACTTCTTAAAGATCCTATCTGTATTCCTTTAATATTTGTTATGTGTTTGGCAATTGAAGCAGTCTCTTCAACAGGCTAATAAAAACTGACACACTCTGTATCTTCCGTATCCACACGGATAGATGTGTACACCCACATACACGTAACAACTGGGCAAACATTACACAGTCAATATTTCATACTAAAAATACATCAAGCTACCAATAGCAGGGATATTTATAACCCACGCCTTACTATCAAATCTGAATTGGCTTGCTGTACCATAAAGAAAAAGGAAGTTGAAATCTGCTCCCCAAAGACTAAACTGTTACCAAAAAAGAAAAAGTTTATGCTCATCTATTTCATTCTGTTTTAGGAGGGGAGGGGGGGGAAAAAAAATTGTGCCATGACAAAACCGAAGAGCACGTTTAGTATTTCATCTATATCTCTACATCTCTCTCTGGGCACTGACACTTTTACCTTCATTTCCCAAAAATATCACCATAAGAAGTTGTACTTCTGGGAATGACAGCCTTGCAGCCTGTCTTTTCAGCATACCCACGGCGGTAATTTGCAGGTATTTTAACTCCATCTCATCTATTAGAGGGAGACATGTGTTGCCTCAACAACTCATCTATTTTGACATCTCAGTTGTTAAAATGGAAAAATCTGTCTGTTTGTTTTCCCTGAATGATGTAAGAATTTTCTTCTTTTCATTTATGCCGAAGTTTGATGCTTGTTTAAATTATGCATGGATATCATGGCACTCTACAAAAGCTCTATAACAAACGCTGTTGCTAATTGGCAGTAAATTCTAGGAGGTAACACAAAACAAGTCTGCAGTGTATCACCTGCATTTTACCTTTCAAGTAAAGGTGCAAAGATTTCAGTAAGAATATACTTTCATGTCATTGTGGACATTTCAGACTGATACATGGCTTTCACCTATGAAGACAGCAGAAAATGGACTAACATTTCAGTTTATGGAAAAGAAATTATAAACTGAAAGTGTTATTATGCTTGTGAAGCCTCACAGTTAAGCAGAGTTCTGCACTTCTCATGTACCACAAAGGTGAAAAATGATGCTAAAGGTCCTTTTACAGCAAACACTACTCCAACCATGTAGCAATATTTTAAGTGAATATAAAGCTGTCAAAGAGCTAAAGTTGTACTGAAACACCGAAGTCCCTCAGAGCATGAGAGAAGCCATTCTATCTATCATGATAGAAACTGTGCGCATTTAAGAACTACAAACGGTTATCCACATTACACTAAAAATGAAGTTATTAATCAAAATGCAAATTTCTACGTTGCAGGAGCACACTCTGAACAAAGAAGTTCCATGGTCTAGTGTGTATTATTTATTTTATATTTCAGTCAGTCATTAAACCTCTGACAGCTCAAAAGAACAAGCAGTCTTCCTATTAAATGGCTGAAACTATATTCACACCCTGGCTGGTTTTACAAACAGTGTTTTCCTTAAAGGAATATGAGAGAGCTAAATTCTTTGCTGGTGCAAAGAGGAAATGCCACTGATTTCAATACAGCAGTGCTCCCTGAGGCACGGTAAGGAGTTCACCCAATCTAACTATATACAAGTGACACATTAAAAACAGAGAGTGACCTGTAGCTGAAAAGTTACACAAGAAGTATGGGGTAAGACATTTTAGTACTGCCTCTGCCCTGTATCTTAAGCTATCTTCATGTTTCTAAAAGGGAATAGACTAAAGTTTTCATCATAACTGGGTTATCAGTTCTAAAGTGCAGTACAGTAACTTCAAAGAAATGTCACTGCAGCACTGGACTTTACTTACAAATATACAAAGTTCAAATATACGAGAATAACTGCTTGAATAATTTCTTGTCGTTTCTGTAAAGAGAAATATACCTGATGTTATTACCAATACTTTACCTGCTTAGAGACCTAAATGAAAAAGGATAGATCAGAATTCTTGATCACCTCAATCATTCAGTACTCGGTGATAAAAGGCATTTTAGCTGCGTATTTTCCTACAACCACACTTTTCGAAATCTATTTAATTTCACTATGATGACAAGTCATACAAATTTAATTTCAATCCTGTTTGTGATTCTAATAGCACTCTGTTTAAAGTGTTCAGTAGCCATAGCGACAAAAATATTTTTTAATGTGAGGACTGTTGGTTTAATTGAATTGGGAAGTGCTTTTTTTCTTCCTCTCCGACTGCCTTCTTTGGGCTTCATCTTCTAAGTACAGACTCTTAGCTTCACGCGAAGCATAAAACTGGCAGACTGAGAAAGGCAGGAGCTGGAACTGCATGGATATTCCAGGAAAGCACAGCTTAAGCTAAACTAATGAACAGGATCACAACTGCAGAGGAGCCCTACCTATCACAGAGCCTGAACGCGGTTAAAACTTTTTAACGTATCTCTGTAACTCACCTACCACAAGTGGGGACTTAATAGTGGCCCAAGAGCTACAGTAATAAATGACTAACTAAAGATCGCACGCTGCCCTGCATGAGAAAAGTGAAAATGGAGCCGGTTTTGTCGCAGAGAGCAAATTCGCAGCGACTCGGCTGCAGCCAGTGAGGTCCATCTATTTGCTTGGCGTGAAACCGCATCCCAGAACAACTTTTTGTTTGAAATAACCGGGAGCACCGGCGAGGCGCCGCCGCCCCGAGCACCGCCGCACTCGGCCCGGCTCCCGCTGCGGGAGGGCGCGCGGCGCCGCACGGGTCCCCTCGCCAACCGCGCAGCGCAGGGGACGGGACGGGCACGGAGGGCACGTTTAGGGCGGCGCGGCGCCCGCGGGACCCTCTGCCGGCGGCTTCGCTCCCTCGGCGAGGCCCGCGCGGCGCCGGCGGCTCAAGCAGAGCCGGGGAGCGGCCGCTGCGCCGGGGCCGGCGCCGCTTCGCGGCTCCTCCGCCCGCTCCTGGCGCCGCCCCCGGGCCGCCCGCCCGCCCGCCCGCCCCCTCGAGGCCCGGCCCGGCCCGCGCCGTCGGCGGCGCCCACCTGCGCTCGCCGTGCAGCACGTAGGAGCTGCGGAAGAAGCCGAGCAGCTCGTTCTCGATGAGCGCGTTGTAGATGATCTTGAGGTTGTAGCTGCGCTGCGCCTCCAGGCTGCGGTTGAGCACCACCACGAAGACCTGCGTGGGCGGGTGCAGGAAGAAGTTGGCGACGCGCACGGCGCCGGCCAGCTTGTCCTCGGCCACGCGCACGGCCTCGATGTGCATGCGGTGCGCGTGCAGCACGATGTAGCGGCTGGCGTTGCGCACCTCCAGCTGCACGTTCACCTCGCCGCAGAAGGTGAAGTTCTCCATGAAGGCGCTCAGCATCAGGTTGTAGTGCAGCGGGCGCAGGTGCCGCGGCAGCCGCGCGCGGGCCCAGGGCGGCGGCTCCCGGCGCCGCTGCCACTCCTCCTCCTCCTCCTCCTCCTGCTGCTGCTCCTGCTCCGCCGCCTCCCCGCCCCGCGCCGCCGCCGCCTCCTCCGCCCGCCCGGGGGGCTGCCCCGCGCCCGGCGGCGGCCGCGCTGCCCCGGCCGCGCTGCCGTTGGCGGCGGCGCGCGGGGAGCCGTCGGCGGCGCCGCACTCCTCGAAGCGCACGCTGAGCAGCACGGCCACCATGGTCACGGCGAGCAGCGCCAGCAGCGAGACGGCGAAGGCGAGCACGAGCCGCCGGTGCACCGCGATGTGCCGCTCCGTGGTGCGCGGGCGCGGCGGCGCCGGCCCCGCGCGGCTGCCGTTCCGCAAGGCGGCGTCCTCCTCGATCATCATGGGCGTGAAGGATGAGCGCGGCTCCCGCGCCTCCGCCAGGGCCATCACGGCGCCAGCGCCGCCCCCGCCCCCCGCGGGGCCGCCGCCCCCCGCGGGGCTCCCGGAGGCATCGGCGGGGGAAGGGGGGGGGGACGGGGGGGGGCCGCCGCGCCGCCCCTCACGCCCCGCCGAGCCGCATGGCGCGGCCCGGCACCTCGCTGAGGCCGCGCAACTTCAGCGCACGCCGCCCGGCCGCCCGCCGCGGGGCTCGGGGTCCCCCGGCGGCGCCCCCGCCATGCGCGCCCCGCCGGGCCGCCGGCCGAAGTCGCTCGCTCGCTCCCGGCGTCTCCGGCTTTTATTCCGTCTTTTCTCTCTCCTGCAGGTACAGAGCGCTCTCCCGGCTGGCTCGGGCAGAGGCGGCTATATATAGGCACCGGGGAGCGGCGCGGGAAGGGAAGGGATGGGAAGGGAAGGGATGGGAGGAAGGGGGCGAGGCGGGCGGGCAGCCCCGCCGCCCCGCGGAGCCCCGGCGGAGCGGGGGGGCCTCTCCCGACGGGACGCGGCCCGGCCGCGCCTCGGGACAACGGCGTGGGGAGGGGGCCGGGGAAAGGACCGGGAAAAAAAAAGGGGAAAAGGACAAGTGCTGCTGCTCTTAGCGATGTGCTGAGAGAGACCGCGCCTGAGTGTCGCCCGGGACCTGCTCGCCCTGCAGCTTTCGGCCGCTGCTGGACGTGCCGGCTGCGTTCCCGCTCCGTGCAGCCAGCACGTGCCCTGAGCTGCCCTAGGAGCAAAGTCCTGCTGGAAAGCGGAGCCGGAGCCGGCCCTCCAGCCTGCGCCCCACGGCCACCATCCCACAACCCAAGCGTGTGCCCGTGGGGACTGCAGGGACGCAGGATCCATCGGCGCAGCGGGGAGCTGCGTTAGTGTCTCAAAGCTTCCCTGCTCCTCTTACTTTGCTACATACTTCAAAAACTCTCCATTCAGTTTCCTTTTCTTTGAAGCTCTTTAGTTCCGATCTTGTAAACAGCTACAGATGTGCTTATCCGTGGCATTTAGTCCTCCGGAGTCTATGGGAATACATGCTGTACATCAAGTTAAGAGTGTACATAACAATTTGCAGGATTAGGACCTTATTTTCCATAGGGAGAAAAATAAAAAGCCACGGAAAAGTCCTGCACTTCTTTCAAAAGCAAAGCAAATCTGCACAGATTCATGGAAGAGGATGTAGTGGCCAATTTATTTTCTGAAGGAACGCCTGATTTCTATTTCCCCTGAATCTGCTACAACTTTTAGAAACGTTACCTGACTTTGCATGGTGATGCAGAATAGGAATGATCATTTACTGACAGTGGAACCAGTTAGGGTCAGGAATATAGAGAGATCTGCTCTCCCTGGAGTGATCTGAGCCTTTGTTTTAATCTTGCAACGCAGTCTAACTAAAGCTCACAGTCTGAAGCAGGCTTCAGCGTGAGGATGTGATACACTTGCTAATTGTGCTTGTACGTCCTAGAAGGGGCTCTGGCTTCGCTCCGTAACGAGCGTTCCCACATATTTCCTGCAGCGTTAGTCGGCTACCTACCTGCTATAATAGGGCAAAGAACAGAAACATTTCATTATCTGAAAATAGCCATCATTATTTGTTGACTGAATTTCGAGGCAAAAAGGTTGAAAACTATTGCTATGTGATTTGGGGAAAAAAAAAAAAAAAAACAGACTGACACTACAAAATAACATCCAAAGCTACAGGTTTGAAAATGTCAGTTTTTATATGTTTCATTAAACCCCTTAAAAGTGGACACAAAAGAAGTGCCTGAGTGCTTTTAAGGTTTTGCACGCAGGCTGTCAGTAGCAGTCATCAGTAGAAAAGGCAGTGTTTGCCTCTCTCTCTCTCTGCAATGGTTTTTAAGTTTATATGTTTGTTCCCATCAGCAGCCCAGGGAGACATTCAGGCAAAGATGTGCTTCGAGAATAGAAGTAGACTGTAATAAACCAGAAGAGTTTGTCTGTCATTTACAAGCATTTTTATTAAATCATACCTTAGTAATATTTTTAATTGAACACAGCGAGCTCAAGGCGGTAGTTGCGTGTTTTACAGATGAGCATTTTGGTGAAGCCTTCTCGGAGAAGCGGGGAGTTCCGTGGCAAGCAGTTGTTTGCTAACTCACCGATTCTGCCGTGTTGAAGAGAAACGTTACAGCTGCATGCGGGAGCACAACGTTGTTTTGGCCACCTCGCTGTTGAGGGAACAGAAACACGACTCTCCCAAAGCCAGCTGAGGGAGGCAGCCACAGAGCTCAGCTTTGGCCATATTCATCTATATCTTGAAGGGACAGTTCTGGGGAAAGAGATTTACGGTTCTTGCTAGTAAGCAGCTGAGAGGCTAATCCCATATAAGCCAGGTTAAAACAGCATAAACAGCCAAAATGCCCAAGCGAGGCACAAGTGAAGCGAGGTTGGTTGGTTTATATTTGCCTCCGACATTGGCTCCATTACTCAAGCAAAACATCAGGAGGTTTGCAGCTCCCTTGGGATCCTTGTTATTCTGAAGACTTATGACAGGAAGGTGCTGCTAAATCCTCTGTTAAACTCATGTGCCAGGACTCAGCTGTCATGCTAAAACTGCACTAAACCTCTTCTACATGTTCCTAATGATGTATTTCTAAAACGTAGCTTGACCACATGCAGATCGAGAGGGGTAGTAACGTCTCAGTTTGTTCTCAAATGCTGTTACCTGAAAGCAGTTCCATGTACAGATTGCTATGTTTGGCTATTTAACATAGAAATTACATGAGATCAGAAAGACAAGAGGCCCCCAATAAAATCTGTATGCAAATTTTGAGAAAAACTGTTGGCTGTTCATTTTTTCAGAGTTATAAGTGTACACATGGATTTCATGGGGAGTACCTCTGAAGGCTGCAGTTCCTTTGGTCTGTCTGCAAACAGTGTTGGAAAAGACATCAAATCATGGATCATTTTTGCAGTAAAATCCTGATAATGACTCCCAGTTGTTCAAAACTTCCCTTAGGCCATCAACATCTTGTATGCAATCACATTTTATGTTGTTATAGGATAGGATTTCAGTTGTACAGAATAAAAGAGCATGCCTCACCTTCACTGAATTGCTGCAGAGATGGCCCTGCCCAGACAAGTGCCAGAAGAAACATGGATAAACTCCAGGGAAAACAGTTTCCGATTTCTTATCAACTGGTCGAGCAGCCAGCAAAGAGCTGATGAGGGACCCCAATAGCACTGTGACTTTATACTGTTAAGACTGTACACAAACCCCACACAGTAGTCACACTGGTGCTTTACAGTCTTGGCAGAAAAGCTCTATAAATGAGCAATCTTATCATATATCATGCAGCTGGGTGCAGTTCGTCCAAACAGAGGATCAGCACGTTACAGCTTTCATGGGCTACCTAACTGCTTTTTCTCTTTTCATCTGTCCTTTATTCATCTGGGTATATCAAAGAGTTACCAATAGACTTTATTTTACTGACCTCACACACACACACACACAAAAGCCATAAAGGATTCAAAAAACATCCTTCTATGCAAAGGCCAGGAACAAGTGCACCCATGAAACTGATACCAGGAAGAATTACAGAGCGCGAGCTCGTGGGCCCCCGTGTGCCAGGGACCCGTCAGCCAACACACATCAGAGCTGCTTCCACGGCACAGCCGCAGTCGGGCATCACTGTGCTCCTAGTTGGGTTTCTCCTTGCACACCTCAGTGATACTCGTAGCTCTTCATCCCTTCTGTTTAAGTGCTAAAAGAGAGCATATAGTCTACTAACATTTTGGCCAAAAACACTCCGATAAGGTTTCGTTCTGTTTTTAATGGCAAGCAGATTCTCATAACCCCCCTCCCAGGAATACTCCCCAGAGGATTGAGACGTACTTCCCACAAACCCAGCTGTCAGAGGCAGTAACTTGCAACTGCCCTTGGGAGCAAGGGGTCGCTGGGGACGGCTCTGTCCCAGCTACAGCAAGTCCCTGCATTCGGCGAAGCCAGGAGATAGTTAACAGCCTGGGGCCTGCTGGCTTCGCAAGCTTTTACTAATTCCCCAAAGAAGAGCTGCTCCCCAGCGGGGACCGTTCTCTCCCCTTGGGGCTTGCAAGTGGGCTAAAGAGAGTGGATCAGGACACTGAGCCTACCCTTTATTTATTTATTTATTTACTCTTTTTTTTTTTCTTCCAGAACACATTTTCAGTAACATGTCAGGTTTAACATATGGCACTGGTGAATACACCTTCTGTTGGGTTTGAAAATTGCTGCTGACAAAAAAAAAAGAAGAAAGCGATGAGAAAGATCTTCTGTTTAAAAGACTAAACACTGGATTGTAAAACAGACTGACATGCAGTGATTTGTGCTGACTTAAATATACCAAGAACTGGAGTTTCCCTTCCATAGGTCTCCTCTGCTCCTTCACAGTTACAACCTCATGCTGCCTGTATAAATAACCTTGCATACTGCCTGAGTCCAGTGGCCTTAAGCACAATTTATATATTTAGCTTCCAATGAGGGATGTGGGTGGCCAGATGACTAGATACAGCTACATCCTGGACAAGTTCCATTTTCCTATGAAGAAAAAGGCATAAGAGGAGAGACATGAGAGCAAAAGCCATGGTGCTGCACTATGCTGCAGGTAAAGTCCTCTACAGTGAGAAGCTGGAAGCTCAGGACAGGCCTGACCCCCAGTACTCTGGATCTTTCTCTTCTCCTCCTCCCTTCTTTTGCTCCTACCCTCACTTCTTGGTTTGCAGTTGCCTTTAGAGTAGGAAGTAACCTCTGAGAAGGCACCTATAAGGTGCTGCATACACACAACATCAACACCGAAGCTGAGTCACATTTACCTGTTCTTTCTCATTGCTCCTGTTCTTTGAAATGATACTGTCACTCTCTTGCCATGGAATTTTCTTCTTTTCAAATCCTTTTCAATGATTTTAATTCTATTTAATGCTATCTTAATAAATTATGAAATTATAACGCCTTTTTATTACTTAAAGCTAATCTGGTTTTAGAAATCTACATTTATAGGAGAATGAAATAATGTTTTACATTTCCAAATTAGATGCCAGAAATGTGTTATTTTCCCCAGATATTCCATTTTCATATGTATCCATGTCTACAGCCTCACAAAATGGAAGTGTTTTTTTCCTTTTTTTAAACAAATCCTCTTGAAAGGTAGGTTGGTTGGTTTTCTTGTTTCAACCATGAACCATCCCTATTTCACACGTTCAGTAGTAGCATGAAGAGCACATATATATTGCTGTGTGTTTCTTTCACTGAAGAATTACACTTCAAACTAGTTAATCAATCAATCAGGATCGATTAGTGATAAGAATTCAGCTGGGGATGGGGATACAGGCACTTGTGGAAATGCCAGGTTATTGTAAGAGCCAACGTTCCCACACCTAGATCATGTCTCATCTAGGAGTCCATCACCTCTTCACTGAAAACCACAAGAAAGACATTAGTGGGTAAGCTAAGGATTTATTTCCTTTACAGTTTATTTTAAATACATTTTTTTAAAATGGGCAGATAGATAATCTTTTTGTCCATGCAAATCTGTAATCCATTTTTAAACTGATGATGTGCACCAAATGCCAACGCACGTGGAGTTACCTCAAAGTTCTCCTCATGTAACCAAGCCAGAGGGCTCTTCCTTACACCGGAGCGCTCGTCATGCTTTACTGTCCCCCCCGTCAGGTCCCTTTTCATGTGCCAGGAGCACATGAGTGTGTCCACACGTTCAGATCCACCTCAGCCACTTGTACCCTTTTATAGACCCACAGCTTCCGTTATCGCAAGGAGTATCGGATGTTGTCAGGATACTGATCTTTACCTCTCATCCAGTCAAAATACTTCTGGCTTGCCAGAAGTCCTGCATAAGCACAGAATAGACAGTTTTTGAAGAAATGTGACCAGAAATTGAACAACGGAGGGAAATACCTCCTCCCAGCAATCCCCAGGGAAGAATGAGCTGCCAGATAAGCAAAGACCTCTACGAATAGGATCACTGCGAACATCCTCAGTCACAAATCCGATCGATCCCAACCTTTCTGAATAAGGACTGCAAGGAAGCAGGTCAGCGTGTGCTTATTGTTGGCATATTTTTATAACCAATTCCAAAAAAGCACTTTGGTACATGCTTAAATATAGCTTCCTTCTGGCCAGCATTTGCAACTGAGTAAGTGCTGGAGCAAAGTCCTGCACAGGGGTCCTGAACTGCATGTGGGAAGAGGTGTTTGGCTGCATGGGCAGCAGCACTTGCCTCAGTGCTCACCTGAGCTGGGATTTGCCTTTTAGTGGGGGCCTGGAGAATAAACATTTTTATTTCCTCATGCCGTGAGTAATACCAAGGTCTTTGAATGTAGGATGCCCAGCACTGATTGAAAAAAAAAAATGTTTCCAGTGATAAAACTATCCCAAAAGCAATTATTGTACGTTAACTGACATCTAAAACATATGAAAATATCCTCCCTAGTAATTCCAGATTTCAGTCTTTCCAGCTACACATGGGTCATTCTTGACTACCAGAGTGATTGTCTCATAAATTTGATTAAACATCAAAACACGTTTTCATACATTTAGGTCCCAGAGCACACTATCAGATATTAAATAATGCTACTCAAGTCACAGAAAAATATTTTAGAATCACTTTATGATTTTTTTTTCCTCGGTACATTGGTGCTATTTTAAATATACCCCTACCAGCAAAGCCTATCATCTCTCTTAATAGTACCAATCCCACTGGCACACACTTCAAAAGCAATGAAAGCATTACAGCTAGTCAGGTTTAGAAAGGTCCAGAAATTACTTAGGTATCATTTAATTACATTGCAAGCTGCAAGGAAGCAGTGTAGAGGACAGCCATGGCTAGAGGTGGCTGCTAGGGGCTTGTGAGAAAAGTATTAACCGGGTCACTCACCTCCGGCTCTGAGCTCAAAAGGAGCTACGTGGCTGAGATGTCTGGGGAGGAAATCCTCGCTCATAATTGAAGTGGCAGGATTTCAGCCCTGCTGGTCGAAGATTCTTATTCTCAAAGTCATATTATTTAATGTAATTTGTTCAGAAAATAAGCCCAGAACACTAGACAACAGAGATGTCAAAATCAAATCATCCCAGCTTTCCAGTAAGAAACTCATTCATACACATCAGACAATACATAATTCCTGAGGTAGCATCCCTTGCCAATATGACTGACGACTGAAAAGAAGATTTCAACTTTTAGTTCATTTGAATTCCTTTATTCCTCAGAGAGGAAAATTAATTAACCACATTTTGATCGCAATTATCCTCCTTGAGATTCTGGAAGTGCGATAAGTAGATGACCTCCGTCTCGTTCGCCCTCTTTAAAAGTTAACTTCTGATGTGGGATGGGGGCAATGAACCATTTTTGCCGCTCCGTAGCTTTAAGGCTTTTCACAAAATAAAATTTAACTGACAATAAAGGAAGCGTGCACCTAATTAAAATAATATTGATTCAGCATATGGTATTTTGCCTTTGGTTCTCACTTTTTATTAGCAAAGTTGTCACTTTTCTCTTTAGTGCCACCTTGTGGGTCAGCCAGTTATAAAAACACACCGGTCTCACCAGCTGCAGTAAAAATAGTCAGGATCTGGCATTCAGAAAGTTGGTGGGGGGGAAGGTTTTAAGGGGCATAAATAATAAATAAATAACAGAGAAAACATTTGCTATACATTTACAATAGGTATGCAAGAAGACAGAACAATCTTTGGGATTGAAAGTAATGGCATCTACACACACATACGAAAAAATCAATGCTCATTTACAGGATAATCATCAAACTTATCTTGGAAAATGTAAGTGGCAAGCTCTGACTTGTGTGATTTTTGCCAGAAGAAAAATGCTGCTGCATCTTAGTGCCATTAGTTTTGCACCGAGCCTTCCCAGAGACAAGAAGCCAGATAATTGTAAACTCCCACTAATTCCACTTTCAGAAAAGATGAATGGTCACATTCAGCATCGCAGGACTTTCACTTCCTCATGAAAGTCAGGCTGGATTTTCACACAGCAGCTTCAGATCCTGCTGATGCTAAAGCACAGACATGACAAAAATATATATAAGAAACGCCAAAGCGTCGGAGGACGTATGCACTGCAACGAGACAGGGCTGGTGAACATAAGGCTTGTTCTCTAGCATGGCACCGTAGTTCAGCTGTCGCCTAACCCTGTAGGACTGAATAAACGTGTCCTCATACATTACTGTGGGCAATGGAATAATCTTCAGTTTATCTTCCTGAAAATAGCAGGGAGAATGTTGCCAATATTTCTGATTTTTAAATAATTAGTGCAATAATCCTTTTTGTTACTTCTACTAATGCCAGCAACATGGAAGGCTGCAAAAAAAAGAACTTTTTTTTTGTATGTTACAACCCACTCAACAACATAAAATCTTCTTTATTTTATTCCATATACACATGGAAAGCAGCAGGTCTCATTCTAAGTTTACAAGTTCTGTTTTAGCTGGGTAGATCCTTTGTGTTCTGTCTTATTAAATATAGGGTTTTAGAGGAAAATAAGTCATCCTTGAAAGCCTCTTAAGCTAAATCAAGTAGTCCTATACCAGATAGTCTTGCTGGTAAGAAAGGGGGCATTTTAAGTAGTAGCTCTTGCGTTTTACTAAAATTGGGCTTCATCCTTAAGACATATGAGAGTACGAGAGAAAATATAAGGCAGAAGAAAATGTGGTTTGCCATCGTCAGGTCTAGTCTTATTTAGATGTAAGGAGACATGGGAACTGCCACACCAGATAATGAAGTTCACTTAAGTTCAAAGAGACATCCCAAGAATGAACAGCCCAGTAAACTCCTCTACATCTTCACACTACCACTAAGCCCATGCCTGTAGTTTCTCTGAGTCTTGGTTAAGTTTAAGCCGAATAAGCTCATCTCAAACAATCAGGTGGAGGGGAAGAAAGACACACAAATGAGAGCACCTGAACCCTGTGTTAAAGGTGATATATTAGCCTCGAGAAGGTCCAGAGCCAAGCAGTTTGCTGAGAGGCAGCCACTTCTGCCTGGCGTGGGAGTGCAGCAGTTCCCATCATCTCACCTTCCTCACGTTGCCCATCACAGCCTTCATGTGGTCCAGGCTATGTGCATTTTTCTTAGCATCAAAATACATGCCCTAGCAATCTGCCCCTCTGAAAGTTGCATTCCTGTACTAAGGAGTAGCCACGTTGTTAACTGTGGGCTTTGGTTTTGTAAGCTGGTAAATATCTGACACACTGCAAAAGTGTCACGGTTCTTAAATTACTTAAACTACAGTTTAAGTGGGGAGAGTTAGTGCAATGGCTCGATGCAAACACACCAAGGACAGAAAACAACGCGATACCCAAGACTGCATCTGTTGTTCACACAGTAGGTCCTTGTATGCTTTTTTTTTCAAATAATAGAACAGGATTCCAATTTCTGGTAGGGATTTCTAGCCTCTCTTGCTTTAGGAATAACATATGCATGCCAAAAGCTGTGCTTCTGCTAGCCTAGCTCCCAAGCAGCAAACCCAGCTGCACCAGCCGGCCCCGCTGGGCAGCAGCCTGGGCAGCCAACATGCAGCTATGGGCATGGCTACCAACTCCCTACATTCGGCCAGGAACTGAAGGCAGAGCTGCTGTTTTGCCACGTGTCCAGGTTTGCAGCAATCCAACCATCCCGCCTGCCTCATTTTTCAGAGAGGCACTTCTCAAAGCACTTCCCTTCCTGGAGAAATTACCTAGTTTGTCTTTGAAACCTCACCTATGCAGGTAATATTACATGCCCAGGTTTTTGTTCCCACCCGAAATGAGAGGCCTCCAGAGCATAGACAGCTCCAGTTTTACCACTATATTTACCTTAAAGTTTCACAGACTACAATATAGAAAAGATGGGCAGTGTCACCATGCTTCAGCAAACACCAGAGCCTTTCCTTTGCAACACTTTCAGCTACAGCGAGCGGCAAATATCCGTACACAAATATCCGGAGCACAGCCCCACCTGGACGAGCTGTGATGCAGCTGGCTTGGAGGGGGTTAGCAGCGTTGAACCCCACACTGCTCGGGCGGCTCCGGCGGGTTTCTCAGCAAAACGGACTGTGTGAGGCAGGGCGAGCGCCACACGGGCGCCTAACGGTGCTGCCGTCAGCACCAGCCACACGGACCCCACCGAGGCAGCTTCCCGCAAAAGCCCTTGCACCAAGTCCCCCAGTCCAGCAGCCAGAGCAGCAGCAGCACCAGGGCAGCGCCGGGCGCCTCCTGCTCCAGCCGCTCCATCCTGCTTTAACTCCCTGTCAAGCCCCGGGCGCCTCGCCCCGGGTTTGCTCTCTGCTCCTCGGGCTCCTCATC
This sequence comes from Tinamus guttatus, assembly GCF_059628265.1. Classification (NCBI taxonomy): domain Eukaryota; kingdom Metazoa; phylum Chordata; class Aves; order Tinamiformes; family Tinamidae; genus Tinamus; species Tinamus guttatus. The sequence goes on along the minus strand of NW_028288705.1, from coordinate 3,331,806 downwards.
GCAGCATCAATCTCCTGGCGCGCCTTCCTGCTGGGAAGCACGGCATGACATTTACGAATAAGATTTTTATATGAGATTTCCAATACAGTCTCACCACGAGGGTCTAATCTTTGCACAAGTAAGATTTTGCAAAATGAAGGTTGTTTTTGTAGCTGTGATTTTGGCATGCATCATGGCAGAGAACAGTTTAAAAATGGGCAGGAAGCAGCCCTCAGTAGTAAAGCCTCTCAGAATTAACTTTCTCAAAAAATACATTTAAGGCTGGCAAATCATGCACAAGGCCCTTTCCCAAAGGAGAATTTTTCTTGGGTTCATTTAGCAGTTGAAGGTTGTGTCATATGTCGCTGGAAAGGTAATTTTTCCTAGTTTATGAAAAATGCCTTGAATTTGACTTTGCTGTCACAAGGGAATAATGATATCTATACAGGTAATAAACGGGCACACAGAGATTGTTCTTGGCTGCTTTGCAAGAAGTATTCAGCTTAATAAAGGATGATATGAAGCAACAGGGTGAATTAATACCAAATATGTAATTTATTTACACAGTGCCTACCTGGCTCAGATTTCCAGCATTTTTAATATTCTTATGAAAATTAATAGTTAAGGCATAACAAACACAAGATCATTTTAGAGGAGTTAATGTACAGCTCTGTAAACACAGGAAACGATGGCTATTAATGTTCTCTTTTGTCTTCCAGACAGAAAATCAAAGCAATTTAAATTAAAGGATGTGTATAAAATCAAAATATGTTGATAAGGTGGTGCACATTAGCAATAATGTTTGCAAACATTTTTTTGTAACTTGTGTATATAATCTTCTCTTGCGCAGATGGCCACATTACCTGGGATTGTGTGAAGAGCTCCTTAAATTTTGTCTTTTTTTTCTTTAAATTATTATTTTTAAGGCTGAAGAGCAGAATTTTGAGGCAGGCAGTAGCTGTGCAGTGAAACTGTGTGTGGTTAGGCACGTAGGATATACCTATACAGTGTGTTTGGTGGGGATCGAGGCCTCCTGGCTCACAGTGGTACATCCAAATTCGGATGCTCATCCAAAGCTCAGCCCAAATGCACAGCATAGCCTTACCTCTGGCTTAGGAGCTGCCTACTGATACCCTAACTAATGTGCTGCATGTGCAACCCTCATTAATGACAGCCGCATGATAGATTGAACAATCTGAAAAGGAGGAGGAAGAAACTGGTGATTTTTTTTTTAATATCACTCTGTTCAGCATGTCTTCACTCGGGCCCACATGGGCTAGCTAAAGCTCATTAGAGGATTAACCATGCTATCACTATTATTGTCAGCTACTAAACTTTGTTGCTGACCCTAAAAGTCTCAGCCCTAGTATTTATCTTATTTAGCTGTGGTCTGTGCTCCCTCCTGATGTAAAACTTCCCACACTCTTGACTTGCAAGCAAAGCCAGAGACCTACTGCCCAGGCAGAGTGACTGTCCCCAGGCCTCCTCTACGGACCTGGAAGCGATGGGGATGAAGTGCAAAGGCCTCCTGCCCAAGAGCGAGCTTTTGGGTCAGGAGGAATCCAAAACGACCTGAGTGTCCATCCTGATAAATCTCCTTGGCAGAACCAAAACAAAGGTGATACACGGTTAAGTGCTCAAGAAATTGAGCTTTGTTGGCTCCTGGGAGCCACCCTGTGCATATAAATACCAGGGCTACACATCAGAGCAGTGATGGGGCTGTAGATCTCCAGAGAAGGAGCATCCCAGCAGGTCTGGCCAGAGGGCCCAAACATGTAGGAGGCCAGCATACCATCATTAAAAGACTGTTTCCACATGGTCAGAGGGCCCTTTTACTTCAAAAGAAATATTTTCCAAAACTATCAGAATGAATTTACTGGAAAGCCTTTTCCATATGAATAAGTCCACCTTAAGGTCTGTTTATCTGTGGTCTCATGCAGGCAACCATCACTGGAAACACCTGCAACGGAGTACGCATTTTCCTATGGGATATTGAATCGGAAAGAGTAGTGTTCGCAGGTCACCAGAAAAGTCCGAGAATTTTACTTCTGGGATAACCAAGACTGCTCTGTTGTCTCTCAGACTTGAGCCTAGATTCACCAGACGAAATGCTGGGTCTTACTTGAAAAGCTACCACTTTAAAAGATACAGCTTGACAGGAAAGTTGAATCGGCCTTTCTTTTCTTGGCAAGGTGCCTAATGAGGTACCAAAAAAAGGAATACACCTGTTCAGAAGCCAGCTGAGCCAAAAGACTTTTCTGCAGAAATAGAAGGGGATGCTCAATAACAACGAGAACTTGAATCTTTGTTGTCAGGGACTTGAGCGCTTGCCAGGAACCGGGGCACCACGGGAAAGTCGCAGCTGCATAAGCAATGCCAGCTCTAACGCATACCACAGGCTGCAGCTTATTGTTATCTTCCCGTATTATCTCCAAAAACTGAAGATAAACATAACAGTCATCGTCTAAAAGAGTGTTTTACCCAGTGCCAAACTACTGAAAATAGCTTCTTGTAAATGATTCCTTGCTCAATAACAATTAATTAAGAAAATTACGCAAAAGACATCTTCTCAGGCAGAATATGATCGATTGACACAATGAAAACCAGGCATCCTTTTGGAAGCATCCTGTCGACAGTAATCCGGAACACCACAGCTTACTGTGTAAGACCTGTCATTTACACAAAAGTCACCAAATTAAGTTGCAGATTTGTCCATCATGTGTTAATATATATCCCTATGGCAGACTTAAAAGTTCAAAATCAGTTTAAGCTTTACCAGTGACTTCAAAAGGAGCAGAGTCATGCACAGAACTTTTTATACATATAGATATGACATTTAAGGTGGGCATAGATGCAACCACCACATATGTACTTTAAATATTTTACTAAAAGGGAATTAAGCAAAAATATTAAATACTTTGTCTATTTCCCAGGACTGCTGACATCAGTTTCAAGCAAAAACAAAATTATTATGCGTCTTTCTTCACAAACTAGGACATGATTAACATTATACAATATCATAAAACTGTCCTGGGCAGAGCAAATGCATAAGCCTGTTGTAATAATAATTGTATTTAGCATTCAATTACAATTTGTGTGCTTCTGAGTGCAAAGCATAAACGGATTTTCTGGGGAGGAGGAGGAAGAAGGGAGAGCCCAACTGTGCAGGATTTAGTCTACATAAAGCATTTCATATAAAGTGATTCCAGTCTTGACCTGGACATCTGGGAGCTACTATATGCATGAATATAACTTAATAATGCTAAGCAAAAAGAAGCAAACCAGAAGCATTCTCTTCATGAATTCAAGTATTTCCTCCCTTGTGTTTGGTCCTCCATACATTTTTTTTCGGAATGAGTGGATGATCCATTTCCATTAATTTTCTAATTTTATCTGTCAAATATACTCTCCAATTTCCTTACCTTTTTAATAAGGCAATCTACATGAAAATACCAATCACTGGAAATTGCTTTTGGAGGATGCTATAATAAACGCTTGCCAGGCATGTTACATGCAAACGACTTTGTTTATTTCTCAGTGTAAACCAACACAATGAGGAAATTACAAATTAGAAGCTAATTCATGCCCTGTGCTCCCCGAGGTCCTGTGAAGGAGCTCTAACCCAGCTCTGTATAACTCTTCAGTCCTGCTAAGCACGGCATCAGTCAAGCTGTTATAACTTGACTACAGAAAAAAAAAATACATGATGAGTATTTCCTCCCCACAAATTAGTTTCTGCTGATGGTCTTCTTGAAAGGATAAGGAACGTGTGACCAGCAGTTGCTCCAAGGAAACCAGACAACTGTTCCAATATCTAACCAAATCACACGAGATATCCTCTACCTCCATGAGCAGGATTCCCATCGGTGTTTTTTCCATTAGTTGTCGGCATCCCAACCATCAGTTAGAGTCTGGAAAGGGCTTTTTGATGAGCTCGAGACAGGTAACTTCTGAAGTGAGCTGCTTTGTAAATCGTAAATAAGGATTAGGCAATTCATGCATCTGTGTAAGTGCCAGAAGCTGGGCTGAACCATCCTTCAATGCTGCAAGGTGCCAGTGATACCAACTCAGGCTTCCTGAGAGCTAGCTGCTCCCAAACTTCCTTGGGATATAGGAGAGTTATCACCAGTAGACTGCTGTAATGTTGCACTGGGGATTCTTTTCTTAAGTTTGGTCTTAATTACAGAAGAGGAAGGATGTGGATCATGCAACTGAACCAGGAAAGCTGGGCAAGAAAGTGCCCTGGCTGGATATTTAGTGTTGTCAATAGGAAGAAAAGAACAAAGCCATCCTCAGTAAGACCAAATCCCAGGGCAGGCAAAGCTACAGAAGGAACTGCACCCTATGGAGAGCAAATACTGCTCGCAAGGGCAGTCTGCCAGTTTTGTGTGTCTCTGACAATGACAAAACACATAGACTCGGCTTTACTTCTGCGACTTCAATCCACTGAGCTGGGGAAAAAAAAAGATACTTATTTTACTCCCTTGGAGAATTTTCAGAAGAGAAGTCCAGCTATATTGACATCCTTTTAAAAATAATACTTTGGTGTTATAAACTACTTCAGGAATCTGAAGATTTGAGCCAAATCCAATATTATGAAGACTTTTACAACGCCCACACTCACCTACCCTTTTCTCTGCTTGATATAGTGACTGCAAAGCAGTGTAGGAAGATAGAAAGAACTGCTATTTATTTTGCTCACTCTTAATTGAAAGATTTTTTCTTTTTTTCTTTCTCTCTTTCAAATGAGTCTGTTATGATTCTGAGATATGATAAGCTACTTTTACACTCAAAGCCATCTTACTAATTCATTTTTTCTCCTTAGTAATATACATTACATAAGTAATGTGCATCAAAGAATATCAAGTAATTCTGTTTCTTTAATAGGTTAAAAATGATATAAATTTTCTTTTTTTTTCAATGAATGCTAGAAAATAACAGCTATATTTGTTTTTTACCATGTAAAGTGAATGATAATGGTTCACCAGCTGATTTACTTTTTGTGCTTTATTCACACCATGCTATTTTAGTTGTAAAATAGTGGCATTGAAGACCCAGCTGTTTTAACTTGAAAGAAGTATACTTCTCTCTAACAAATCCTTTGCCTTTGAAATTTTAAAATATATAAATAAATAATGGTAACATCTGAGAAGAGGAAACTTTTACAACGGGCTTAAATCAATGCATGATTATCCTAACTATTTCTTACAGAGCTCCAAGAGGGACAATACAGAGAACAGGATGCTCTGCGGGGCTGACAGGATTACACAGGAGTTGCTCATCATTCAGCATATAAGTAGAGATGACTAAAGGGAGCTAAAATATGTTTCTTGTATTTTTAATAAACGGTTTATAATTGCCCACAATTCTCTGTCATTGCCTTAAATTCAGTCATAATGGTCTAAAAGGTTTCAGTCATTAAAGAAAAATAAATCTAAAGAACATTTTAAGCCAACTTCACTAATAACCTGTGGGGTGAGGGAAGGGGCTGTGACAAGACTGAGGAGGGAAATTACAGCTACTTGCCAGAAACTTCCTGCACAAACATTTGTGTCCCTGCTTTTTGTATCACAGGACCAGAAGTTACTTCCCTTCAGTAGTTCCTTCAGAAGGGACTTTGATGTCAAAGAAGGTAAAATAACCTAGTGCAAGGTCAAAACCATAGATTTGTTGTGATATTGCTACTGTCAGTTTAGAAACACTATTCTCTCTGTGACAATAGCTCTCTGGTCTGGACATTCAAAAGGGAATTTAAACATAACCGAAGTTATGATACTAAACTGAACATGTGATACTAAAGTCCTGGCTGTCACAAGTCTCTTCCTGAAGAATATTCAAATCCACATCTTCCTCCACAAAATTATAACATAGCACTCTCTCCTTGAATATGGAGATGCGGCTTTGAATTCCCCAGAAAGCAAAGAAGGTTGAACCTGTATTTATCACCTCTTGCCTGAAGGCTCTGCCCACTCATGGGAGGAATGCAGGGCAGTCCTTCATTTTTTTTTAAGAAAAAAAAATTATTAAGAGAGAGGTGTGATACAAGGCACATAGCATTTGGACTTTCCTGTCCTCCAAATTTCTTTACTAGCTAGCTCCACATGCTGAGCTATTTCCTATGCTGTCTCTCATAGACTTGGAGGTTTTTTTTTTTTATTTTATTTTTATTGCATGTATGTGTGTGTGTGATAGAGGAGCCTGAGCATCTATCCAAGGCATTTTTGACATTTGCAAAGGTCAAGGGATCACCTGGTTCATAGTAATTCCCAATCCAGTGATGGTTGGGATGATTTTCCTTTCCTGAACTGCCTACACATGAATTCTTTAGCACTTTAACTCCTTACAGGAACAAAAATTTGGTCAAGATTGCTAATCCCAGAAAAGTTTCATTAGTCTTCCCCTTTCCCAATGGTAATAGTTCAGCTTAAAAAAAGTGAAGGGGGCTTCATACTGAACATACTGGAATTCCTGAGCATTTAATTTCAGGCTCAAATGTAAATTCTAGCTAAGAAAATAAATAAAATGCACAGGGATTACTCTGTACATCTAAGGTTACGGCAACAGTCTTTAAGAAATGGTGTAAACATAAGGAGTCGTGTATTAACATACAAAAAGTATAGTACTAGAACTAAGATTTGGTCTGAAAAATTTACCTGTCACTGAAACATCATGTTGCACAGTTTAAAATATGGTTTCTAGCCTATAAAGCAACTTTTTAAAACTTCTGCCATAAAGGTTCCACATTCACGTTTCACGTGTTAGCTGTCAGTTCACATCTGCTTAAGTCATGAAGAAACCTTATCTTTTGCTAATGGGCAATCCCACCAAGCCAGAGCAGGAACAGGGAGCCGCCTGCGTCCGCCCTCACGCATGAGCAGCACGAGGAGCTGCCGTGTGAACGCGGGCGGCGCTTCTGCTGACGCCGCCTGAACCAGAGCCACCCTCGCGCACGCTGCCCGGGTGGCGATGGTGGCTCTTCCGAGGGAGCAGAGTGAGAAAGTGGCAAATACATATTTCGGTCAGTCAGGAATCATCATTCATGACTGAATACACAAGGGGAGAACGCCAGCAACTTACATTATTCCTTTTGTTCAAGGCAACCTTTCACAGTCTAGACAAGACGTTTAAAGATTTGCTAGAGCACTCATGTAGCCCTCAGCCTGTTTATGCAGACGAGGACTTCTGCTGGAGAAGCCACACCTGCACCATGGAGGGCAGACTGCAGAGAGAGGGGACAGAGCACCGCGTGAGCCCTGGGCTACCTGAAATAGGTCAACAGCTATTGCTGGTTGTCTCCAGATCCTACTTCCCCAACGCCAAACTGACAGGGACATCCCCATTTCAGAAGCCTTCTCCTCTTAACATCTTCAGATATCTTAGAAAGTCATTTAAGGCAAAGGACTGACGCTTTGGAAACAGGCTTCCTATCAGCCCTATGATGTGGAGGGACTGGAAGGCACAGCTGGCATCCAGGAAGAGGTATCATGGCAGGTACTGAAAATTTTTTAGGATACACAGTGAAAACCACCAGCCTGTCTGTTGTGATACAGAAGGCAAGACCTGTCTGCGAGAGGAGAGCAAACTCCACAGGTTTCAGCCTTTGCCACTGTAGTATTTCTTCAGCCAAGCATTGCCACTGTAGTATTTCTTCAGCCAAGCAACCAATTTCAACCAGGCACAGATCTGAGCAAAACAAGACCTGATTATCAGAGTCTGAATTTGGTAAGTGTTTAAAAACACTTTGTACCACTCTGTCATCATAAAAAAGCCTTGTAGACTTACTTAGTAAACTCTTTCTGCACCCACTGTAATGCTTCTGCCATTACATATGCAGTGTAAAGGAGCATTCACATAAACAAGAATCCCTAATATAGTATTCCAAAATACTGAAAAGGTCTATAGAGAAAAAGCAGAAGACTTAACACTGATACTCTCCTACAAACTAATTCCACAGCTATGCAATTACCTTATCACTTATTCTAAAAAATAGTTCCATAGTTGTACTGGTAATTAATAAGTCTGAGTAAAATATGTTAGACCAAAGAGTCATTAGCATGTGTGTCTTGTGCAAAGGTTGGCCTGAGTTTGGTGAAGCGGGGGAATAAGTTTCATCTTCAATCAGTTTAAAGATTATGGGGCTTTTGCCTACTTTAATTCTTAAGTAAGAAACAGTGAACAATGGTGAAAGCAGTAAAGTAAACTACATATGGAGAGAATTACATCCCCACTAACAACCTTAGTTTGTGCTTCTAACTTTCTAGGAAATGTTCTCTGCATAACAGCACAGAGATCTGGGCATTTGGGGCTCAATTTTTTCTTTTTCTTTTTTTTTTTTTTTTGGCTGAGAAATTGCAGGAAAAACTCCACTAGCCGTTATCAATGGTGAAGGCTACACTATGGCTGGACAGGCAGGATTCCCATGGAAATATTGTCTGACAGTCGAAAAACACGTGCTAGAAGCTATGCTAGCAAAAGCACTTTTTCACAGTCATAGGCTGGATTCCAGCTTCCTCAGGGATGGGCACAAAGGAAGCATGAAATGGGATATGCAAAGGGCCAGATCCTCCCTTATGCTGAGACCGCTTTTTACCTTAGCAGAGTAGCAAAGGGCATTAAAAGGAGTGCAGACTTGGCTCTTACCCCATTCTGGTATCCTTTGGCTCCCAAAGCAGAGCAAAAAGTACACAAGGGAGTATTCAGGGATACAAAGATGGACCTGAAACCATGGGATTAAGAGAGCAGAGAACCCAATTCAAGTTCTAAATTCTAATCACAGCCCAAATGACTCCCAGCCCAGAGTAACCACAGGGGCTACTGCACACGTGTGGTAATTGAAGAAGAGGCTGCACAGTATAAAGGTGTGTGATTTTTATATTTGCCATTTTAAAAGCCAGTAATAGTCACACACTGAGGAAAATGCTGCGTTTTATGAGTCATCAGCCCCCTTTATGAGATACATTTTGGACCATATATCACTGTTTTGCCAAGGAACATATTTCAATAAGATTAATTAGCTAATGTTTGTAAAACATTTTGAAACTGGGAAGCACCGTATAAAAGTGAACTATTATTATTGTTATTTATTATAAGGGAGATGCAAATCCTCTCTAAATGTTGACTAAAGCCTTGCAATTTTTATGGTCACAACTTTGTCAAAAAGATTTTTATCTTCCTAGCAGCAATGTGCTACCAAAGATGTTGAGCCTTAAATCAACAGCTGTTATACCTCAAGCAAGTTATGAATTTTCTTTGATTTACAGCAGTTGGGTTTTTTTATTTCTCTTCTCAGGGGGGTGGGGGGAGAAGTGTGTGTTCATGCAAACAAGGAACATAAGGCCAAGGGCTTTAAAAAAAAAAAAAAAAGCCTCATCAGCTCATATTGAGGCTGTTCCTTCCACTTTTAGGCACTCAGTGGCTGACCTGGTTTTCATAGGCAAAGGAGCTTGCAAACCTGGCTGCTCAAACAAGGAAATGCTCAAGCAACATGCACCCCCACCAATTAGTTGTTGATTTAATTGTCTGATTTTGAATGAAGGATCCTCTGTTCAGAGACCCACAGGGTTGCCTTGGTTTGTTTTTGTCTGGCTTTAGCTACCTGTTTGTTTGCTTCAAATGTGGGCCCATCATCCAGTGAGAGCTGGGGAAATACCAAGGGTCTCGAGTACTCAGCTGAGTGCTAAAGGTGAGAGGGACCTTCCTGCAGGTGTCCCTGGGGCCTGGCCGTCATCCTGCAGTATAAGGACCCCTTACACTTGGGAAAGTTTGGAAACCCTGTCTTTTTATACATCTGCAGTATGGCATTATTTTCAAAGGAATCACACACGTTCTTTTCTTTTCTGCCTTTTTTTTTTCTACATAGCAAACATTTCTTGCCAGCAGTTCACTTTAAGGACATCAGTGAAAAGCTCTTCCAGATTATTACTATAAAAGGTTTTCTCACTGAGAGTGCCACATCTGTTCCGAAAGGCAGCCAATCGCACCAACTTATCTGAAGAGTGAAATATGTGTTTTCTCCTTTCAGTACATCCAGGGCTGGGAGAAGGTGTGCAGCTCTCCCTTCCTCTGCCTGCCTTCAGAACCCTTGGGCCCAGCGGGACCCAGCAGGGAGCTCAGCCCCGCACCACGGGGCACTTACCCTTCCTTCACAGAGGGAAGGTGATTCAAGCTCACCTGGATCCCAACCCCATGTCCAGTGAATTCTAACAAGGCCTCCACTCTGATCAAGTGCAGAGGAGGTTTGGAGACCTTCTGGAGGGTCAATGAGGCTCCACAACGATGTTGAGCAATCAGCCATGCCTTGTGGCAGTAATACACCCTGCAAATCTCATGGGGATCCCACTTGCTTTGGCCACTCCACAGTGCAAACTCCTCACCTACAGAGATCCCTTCTATAGACTCCTAAATTTGGCTCCTAAACAAGCTTTAAAGCATACATAAAATAATTGTGTATCTCAAACTGTATTCCCTGCATACATACTTCAGCTGAATTTGGTGGCACACGTATTTCAGGACAGCTACATTGTTTTTGCTCAAAATAAGCACATTTTAATTAAATTCTGCAGTAAATAATTATATGCATGCACCATAGTTGTCAAATATTTCTTTAAAATCAAATTAAAATAAATACTTTTTTTAAAATGTTGTATTTTTTTCTGAGCTTCTGTTTAAGTCCACAGCCATACAGAAAGTCATGAATATTTCTAACACATTTGGCTGAGAGGGTAATATTTTGCTCTGAGTGTTTCCTACTAAGCATTGTGACAAAGTTATGTTGATGCTGCACTGCAATTGGATGTTAAAACTGAAATTTAAAAACTGCTTGAACATGCATATCTTTATGATTCACTAGATCGTGCCATGAAAGCCTCTGTATCTCAGCCAGTATTCTGTTGAATTCACAGCAACCTTAAATTTGTAGACACTGCTACCCTAGCTGGAGGATCCCCCATTAAAGATGAGATGATTGAGGAACTATTTCTGGGTTTTACAGAGATTAACAAGACTTTACTTGCCACTATTGGAAATGCATCTGCAACATGCTGTGCATTGACAACTGAATAACAGATTGACAGACGCAAGAAATTGCCATGTCCCATCAAATGTTCATTGGATTTTTAAAAGTAAATGATCTCTTAGAAAGCTGCTGGGTAACGCTGTATTGAAGTAGTCACTGTGAGCACCAGAAAAGAGCATTAACCAAGCAATCTGTGTGTACACAGAGTATTGGTTTGGGGAGCTCTGAAGAAATACAGCCACTCCAATATGTCTTAAGAGGCAGAGTGAGGCAGAGCATTTCCCACCCTGAAAATACAGCTGTTTCAGGTCACGGCTTCCTTTCCTCTGTATTCCCACCATCCCAGTAAAGTTTATAGTAGTTTAAACAATGAGAATGAGCTTGGTAGACTCAAAACCAACCTAGTCTCTGAAAGCAGATTCCTGTCTTACATCCTCAGATACTCCACATTTAACACCAAAATCATGTGGGGATTGGAAGGAAAGTTTGCTGCACTGGACAGGCATGCATGGTTAATTGATCTGTGAAGACAGCCTCTCTCACAGGACTGAATCCAATCTTGTCGAATGTGCACTGAACAAGTCCTTGTACCATCAGCACACGTCTCATCTCTCCTTGCTACATGCTCAACGCATCTCATCAGGCCTTATAGGAGAAAGAATACAAGCAAGAATCACAATATCATCTTTTAAAACCTTCTTTAAATAATTCTAAAAATACCTATGCTATGTTGTACATAACTTGTACCTGCGCATGATTTTTGTGCGGTTGGGATTCTTGGTGTGCATCCGCTACAGAGAAGTCTGGCACCAAAGCCAGCAGTTTGCTTTACAAAGAGCTTGTGGGACTCTGAGCAGAGACTCTGGCCCAAATCAAGAAGATCCTGGCACACTCTCCTCCCTGATCAGATGACTTTCCATTAACCCTGAGATTGAAAGTTGGTTTATTGCACTCATAGACATGGGCCCCAGTAGCCTGCTTAGATTCACCCTTGCCTGTGTAGTTCCTTTTCTCCTGATTGCTCCTGACCTTCAGCATCAGCACCAATACCCAATTTGAGCACAAGGAAGAGAAGGCAGGGGAGTCTCTGTGCCTCACCTCGCTGTTCCTCCCGGACCTTGGAGGGGGTCAGAAACATATTATGTACGTAGAGAAGATGAGAGGGCTGCATTTATTCAGCCTTCGGAAGAGACTGCTAAACATGGATCTCCTTCCTGCCTTCCCCTTCCCAGAGAAAGGATGAAGAGCAAGAGGTACAAGTAGCAACATGGGGTCTCTCAATTCAAAATTAGGCCAAAAATTTTCATCATAAGGGCAGCCAAACATTGGACCAGTTGCCCAGAGAGGCTATAGCATAGGTTAACCATCAACAGAAGTACTCAAAACTTACCTGAACAAGGTCCTGAGCCATCTGATTTCACTGGACCTGCTTTGAACTAGGCCTTGGACCAAACAACCTCCAGATGCCCCTTCTTTATTCCACAAGCATACAATTCTACCACTAGAGGTGACTTGGCTTCAGCAAACAGCAATTTCTTAAGGGTCTTTCTCTTATTTTAATCCAGAAGTGAGCCTAAGCCCCCGGTTCAACTCAGACCCCCAAGGGCACTGAAGTAAGGAGTGGGGTTGTATATGGTGAGGAGCATGAACGATTTAAATGGGCTGCAAGCCTCAAATTGGAGTTCTGACCTGGATTTAATATCTGATGAGGATGTGCCTCACCAAGCACACCGAGCTTGTGCTGATAAAGGTTTGCATGCATTTATGCTTTCACTATCTATCTATCAAAAGAGTAATGTGGCAATTTAATGTTTTATGGCAAGTGGCTGATAGCAAATGAAGCAATCAAAACCCACCGAATATTCTGCTAGGCAGTAGCAGCGAAGAGTTACAAGGGTCTTGTGTATCATTATCCCCTCCACTGATTCTTTGGGGGTTCTTTCTACCATTTCTGTCTGCATAGCACAAACACGCTCCTCTCCCTACTGTTTACTCCTTGAGATACCATTGCACTGTCACAGCACTTGACTCTAACAAAATTAGAAAAGCAACCTTGTTCCTATGAATGACACGCCGCTGGTACAACATCCTTCTGCTGAGAAAACTGACCTTACTTTCCACTCTTGCAATCTGAAGCTCAGCAAAGCATGCAGACAAGTCTTTGTTCCCTTTCAACGGCGCACCACTGGAACAAAAGAGTAAGTATTCATTATTCTCAATAGCAAATGCACCTATCCATGTTGAAATAAACAGCAATTTACTCAATAAATTGCACAGATTAATGGAAAACCTCAAAACAAATGTAAGTGGCAGGGAAACAAAAATGCTGAAATCATATTGCCTTTGGCTACTTCAAATCAATCAGCATCATTTGAAAAACATATGCAAATATCACTTAAGTAAATTCATCCTTCTCCACTAAAATCTGTCAGTCAACAACAATGAACAAGACTGGTCAACCAAATTTTGAATTCTGAGTACATTTCGTACTAATTGCAGTATTTTATTATGTCATCAAGTGAAGGAAAACTGTCAGTATTCTCAATAATTGTGTACACAATAAATGCCTTGGAGATTGTTGCCATGAGTATTATCTGTCAAGCAAATAACAGTGCCTCAATTATTGTTTTCCTTCGGCAAATATAGAATCAACCCACAAAGAGTGACAGTGGAACAACACTGGCACCCTTATAACTCTGTAACACTGCCAAGGAATTAAATAGCCAAATACCCAGATGGTGAGAATCAACATAGCTCCATTGACTTCTTTAGAATTAACACTTTAGACCATCTGAACACTTGGCCCATGGAAATTACCAGTCAATACACCATTGTAGGGGGGGATCCACTGCAATTTTGCCATTGGGTCCTTTCCCAGCCTTAGCACAGGTCTCCCTCCATCTGATCCTTTCCATGCCAGCAGGAACTGCAGTGCACTGATACAGACTCCTGACTGTCACATGGGAAAAATTAATCAACTTCTAGACTAGGGAAAAACTTTCTACCAAAAAATAGTCAAAAAAAAACCCTAAGAAAATTGAATCTAAATGAAATGATCCTTTTTGACTGACTGATTGATTGATTGATAAGGCTAGTATCTCTTAATTTCTAAACTCACGTGTCATGATTTTTGGGCTTGGAACAGCTCTGCTACTATGTTTTATTCAATCAAGATTTAAAGAGAAAAAAAAAGTGTTTTCCCCATTTTTCTGCAAGAAATCAATGTGCACTTTAAGCCACTTCATGCCATAGGATATTTTTTCTGACTCCTCTTCTTCAGAATTTCTTTAAGATTTGGGAAAGAAATTTCAGATTTCAGCTACTTAATATTATCTGATTTCAAGTTTCTAATTAAGAAGTTGATTGCTGTGCATTTATTGCAAGAAGTGGACCAAGAAAGGAACAGCATTCAAGAAAAAAAACACAGCTTCCTGAATTCTGCAGATCTAAAAAATCCTTTGTCCATACAGACATATAACTTTATCCTCATTTATGAGAACAGCTAGCAGCCCTGATGTGACTTTAAATTCTATCAATTTTTAGGACATACGTTCAATAACTTCTCTCACAAAGTATTCATTTTTCATTAAGTTGTACTTGTGAAAAGAGTTGTGGCTTCTAAAAGCAGGATCTTTTTTTGCAGTAAATTCCTCCATCTCTTGTGTATGTAGATTATTGTAGAATAAGTTAGCCTTAGGGTGACTCCCTACTGAAATATGTTCATAGGCTCCTTTTCTGCTGTAAGCTCTCTTAGTTTTTTATGAAAGCCTGCTGAATTTGTTGCCCACACATTAGACAAATTTGTGAAATGCCTTTGAAATATTCTGTCTGAGTAGCTATGAGTGCGTTATAGAACCACTGTTGTCTATTTCAGTGGCTTTCTGCCGTGTTATAATTAATGAATTTTTGTGCTGATTAATTTTTTTCTGTATTCATTAAAATGATACAATCAAGTCACTTGGGCCAAATATTTAATAACAGCTTTTTTTTTGATAGCGAATATGGTATTTAATTTTCTTGCTACTGAATAATTACAGAGAAAAAATCAAATAAGATGTCGTTACCTGAAAAATTACCCAGAATAGCTATTTCACTTGAAATTCATATTTGAAATAGCTCTCAAAAGTCTTAATTTAGGGAGGAGATAAACAATGGAATTGTGCAACTTTCTTTTTACATAAGACGTATCTAGATGCCCTGTGGACCTCTATAGCTATATGTAAACTCCTGGCCTTGAGTGATTCAAGAGAAACAAGTAGCAACATGTGTCAGGGATTCATGGATGGATGGATGAGTGGATGGAAGGATGGGACTCACTCTGTGGAAAAGTGAGCTCAGCATGAGTCAAGAGCACTCCATGGCCACGGTGAAGGCCAACAGCAACCTGGTCTGCATGAACAGAAGCAAAGCACTGAGGCAATATTAAGTCAACAATGTCCTTCTACCTCATAAGACGTGTATTTCTGTTTTGACTCATACAGGCATATCCTAAAGCATAGTTAAATAGAACTTGGAAATAAACTGAAAAAAAAATCATTTTCTGATTCTGTCAGTTACAAAACATGAGCCCAATATCTCTGAGAAAGATGAAATATTGTTTCACTAAAAGCACAATAATTTACAGCAGCATTTAACTAGATAGTTTAGGAGGAAGTAAAACCATGCTATTAAGCTAGATATAAAGAGACAAACCAAGTCTGGGTATATCACATTAGGCTTTTGATTACCTTACCTGAGAAATGAATGGAATACAAAATTATTTTTGAGTCTGACTACCACCAACCTCATGCATTGCTGGCCTGAAAAAGGGATTAGGAATTGAAGGACACATGCAGAATGGTGCCAGAGCAAGAGTTTGGCTGTGGAGGAGCTTTACAGATTTTCTTACATGCTTGCACTTAGTGGTCTGTCTACAGCTAAATGCCTGATCCAAACAGAGGACAAAGAGAAACACAGAGAACAGTGTGGGATATATCTGGGATACTTAGACTGCAAACTTCAGGTATAGAAATTCTGGCACAAAAGGATCATTGTTTCTTGATCACGTTTTTGAATAACTATCATCAATAACAGATTACTAGCATTATTAGCATTCTGCAATATTGCTACTTATTTTATTAGTTGATCTGAATCTGAACTTTTTAGCTGCCTCTTACAAAAACCATGAGAAGAAACCTGACCCTCAGCTTCACCAGCTAAAGAAAAGATATGGAATCAGATCCACGTAACTGTAGTATGAGACCATCTCATTACTTTTCCTACAAAAACCTGAAGCATAAAATATTGGAAAGCAAGGTCCTTTATGCTAGCTAATATTATCAGACTCAGTTTTCAGCAAAAAGTTTGGGGAAAAAGAAGTGTAAAAATGCTTTATCCTGAAGTGCCAAAAAAAAGAAAATCTGTAACAACTAGTCTTCACAGGTTGTGGACAAGCCAAAAATAGTCAAGTGCTCAGCACTGCCAGCCCTAGCTGCTAATGGGATGAATCTAAAACCACTCTCTCGATTAATTAACTTATTCATGCTTTTCAAAATTAAGAAATCAAATAAAGATAAACATGCAATTTTCTTTTGTCTCATGCTTCAGTTCCCCTAGGGCTAAGAGCAGGTATTCTACAGACAGCCTCAAATGATATAAAAGGTACAGCGGATAAGCACAGTTAAAAATAAATAAATAAATAAATACTGTTTTCTATTTGTTTAGGTTGCTTTTTTTTTCCTAAGAAAAGAAAAAGGATATGTGAAGTATAGAACAGAAGGTAAATAGGACTTTTTCCCTGGGATGTGTGATCAAAATCTCACTGAAATTATATAAGATAAAGGAGCAAAGTACTGACGGTACCCTCCAGAGCCCACTTACTAACCTTAAAATGGTGCTTTCTCTGTCATTCACTTCCAGGATAAACTTATGAAATCACCTGTGTCCCCAAATCCCAACAGTCTTAGACCCTCTTTGCCCTGGAGAGGCTCAAGGCAACAACTGCCACAGAAGTCCTAATCAGTGAGTCTGCAGGGACATGGCAAAGGAATAGAGGAGCAAGGTAAATATTTGTACATACTGGTTTAAAGCATATGAGGGGGAATTTCATGTGTTTTATAAAGTTAGGTAACTCGAGATCACTTACAGAATCAGGTTAGCCTAAAATACTTATCTCTCTCCTGCCTTTGCCATCTGTTAGTGTGGACAATGCTCAGCCTGTTTCAGAACTGGCACAGAATCTCAAAAATATTTGTGAGTCTCAAAGATACGGCATTAAAAATGATGCTAAGAAACAGTTTTTCCTCTTGCCACATATAAAATACAAATAATACCTAATTAGGATTAATACCTAATTGTACATACATTACCTGCTTGTAAAAGAAATCAGGTCTTTCATCTATTTCATCACGGGTCGCAACGAAAGACCTATCACAGTAAGTTGAATTGGCTCCCCAAAGCTGCCCATGGAGGCAGCTTCCACCCAAGAGCGAAGCACCCCCCTAACCCCGCACTGTCTGGGTAGATCCCTTAGTCCAGGGGCTCTTTGCATTTTAATTGGTGTTTTCATAGCAATCCTGCTCCACAACCTCACTGTTCTGCAGGACTGCAGGCACCAACAGGGAAATGCCCAGCCAGGAAAGGGGTAGTTTTGCTGAGATCTGGGGAGGGAAGCCCCAAATCATGACTAGCTCTAGGCACCTGTTTCTACACAAGTCCTTTTCCAGCTGTAGTCCATGCCTGCCTGAGTGATCTGTAGCATATTCTTGATGTTGTTACTGATTAGAGGGACTTGTGCCAAGTTAATGTACTCGTCAGCCACTGGGGACTACCGTGTTCTTAGAAAAATGGAAGAAATGCAAACAAACATACCCATGTATTATATCTTTATACCATGTTTAGCGTATTATCATAATAGCTGGAATAATACTAAGAAAAATAAGGAAGAACCTTAGCACATCTGCTCCATTTCAGTTTGTGCTGTATGAAATTATAAGAACAACATTCCCAAAAGGGAAAGCTGTCACTGACAGGCACACCCCCATGTCCTGCAGGCAGCAACCTCCAGTCCATGCAGATGGTTGTTGGACCAGAACAACGGCAGGTGGCCCAAGACCTTACCGTCCTCGCCCTGCCATATGGGACTCACTCGCACGCTCAAGCCCTTGGATGAACAGGGTGAGATTATTCAGAGAATGGTAAGGTCAAGCCCCACAGAAAGAAACCAGTTTCCAAATCATCCTTATCAACCGTCCTTCTTCACCCACTTCTTTACAGAAAGATGGTCACTCCATAAGTGAACCAACACCTCTTCTCAGTCCATCAATGAACATAGCATATGGGCAGAACTCCACATGGATAATATGCTTCATGCCATTCCCTTAGTAAGCACAGACCACTTAGCTGCCCGTAAACTGGAGAGTTTAAAGGATGAAGTAATTGAAGCAAGTTTATCAAAGCAAAGGCAGAGAAATTTCAATTAATGATGGTCGGCATCATACAAATTGCTCCTTTTCTGAAAGGAGCCAGAAGTGTCTTCAAAGAAATTACTTTAGTCTCATTTTGTACATGTCTGTAATTATAGCCCCTAGACTCATCTCTCAACCTCCTTTACTTTCATTCACAAAGAAAAAAAAAAGAAAAGAGAGAGAGAGACAGAAAGGAATAGAGTTTATATCTCAAAGTTTATTTGACAGAATAAGAATTGGGACATGTCTAATAAACAGGACAAAAGATCCATGTTTTTTGTCTGGGGAAGGGAAGGATGTTCCACTTCCTAAACAGTGACAATTATAGACAAATGCAAATATATTGATTCTGGAGACATTATGTAATGTACATCTTACTAGTCAGAGACAAGTAAGTGCCTGCTACTTGCATGTGCAAATCTTAAAATGTCCACTTTTAACAAAAGAAAATTGTCTTGCTTACAGAGCAGGTGGACTGTGGTAGCCTAAAGTAATCTGCAAAGCAGAAAATGTCTCAGGATTAAGTCTGTCATTATTCCATGAATGTGCATAGTAATATATACTAAGTGACAAAATACTCGTTACAGTTTTATAATTGTGCTTTTAGTATTTGGTTCACTGACATGGGGTTTTGAAGCTTTCTCTGTTTCTCAGTGTTGCATTTAATAAAATGTACACCTAAGTACAACACTGAGATCAAATAATGCTGAATGATCTGAGATGTTCAGACATTTGTGTCTGGCTCTCTGTACGCTACACAAAATTGCCAGAATGTATTTACAAGAAAGAAAGAAAGAGCATCTCAAAGGAGCCACTCTCACATTTTCTAACAACACTGCAGGCTTGGCACCAGCTGAAACCTTCCATGCTTGATACTTCTTGAAGAACTGTAAAAATAATCAAACAAGTTTAATAATGACAAATGTTGCCTTTCAAATTCCAATCACATTTGTTCTTAGTTACAGTGATTTCTACCAAAAAAAAAAAAAAGAGTTATTTAGACACTTACTATTTTTAAGACTTAGAAATAACAGAGACTGGAATAAAGCCAGTCACTTGAATTGTGGCAATGTCTATTCCAAGTTTTTCCTTTATCATGATCACCACTGACTAGTCGCCAAAATCTATTGGCCTCCTCTAATTTCTTTACTACTGAAAAATAATTTTATTTTTCAATACTTATCCTGATCCTGTCATAAACCTTCTGCTTTTGTTCACAGTATTGTTTAACTTGTTCTAGATTTATTTAAATAAACCTAGAGGAACATTGGTCTCAAAATCACAATGACAATTTTATCTATCATCTCCTTTATCATCCTTTCAGCTGGAATATAAGCTTTCAGACCCAGTGAGTCAATTTTCCAAATTTCCTATGACACATTGAACCATAAGCTCTTAATGAATTTCTTTGCTGGCCACTAAAAAAAAAAAGAAGAAGAAAAAAAGACTTTAATGTACTATGCCTGATATGCATTCAGCGAATAGTGAGCATGTGTGCTTACTCAGAACCAGTCTAAAAAAGGAACCTGACGCAGCTTCCAATCTTTATATCCGAGTTGGACGGCTCATGATTAATGACCACTTGTAAAAAGGCCTCTGCTTTTGCGCTTGCAAAATGACAGTGAGGAGGCATGTGTCTAGGCATCTGGCTGCTGCTGCAGTAGAAGGAATGACTGCCTTCGAGTCCAAATTCAAAATCACTAAACAGTTAAGTCCTGAAAACATTCAATGAATGAGAAAAAGCACAAGTAAATGGCAAGCAGACACAGTGACAGAGTACTGATGCAGATTGTGACTCCTGCGGTATGGATTCCATTTGGATTATTAAAAATGAGAGATTTCACATTTGCTGTAAGACAAATGCGTGCTTGGAAACTGCTGTGTGCCAAACACAAAGAGTAGTCACACACCTTCAGCCTCTGCCTGGATTTTATTTTAAATTAATGGAATACATTAAGAAAAAAAAATCTAGAAGCAAGAAGCAGTACATCCAAAATGCTCTTAAAGATAACCATACCAAAACAAATTCATAGAAATTGTAGCAGGGCATAACTCAGAACTCATCTTAGAAAAAACAATCAAACAAGGCATCTCCTCCCACGTCAATATATCTGTTCCCCACAAGAGGTGTCCTGTGCCACTCATCTGGACCACCTCATTCAGCAGGATCAGTGAAGGAGCCACCCTCTTTGACAAGGCAGCTGCGCTCTTGACGAGGCTGCATCAACGAACGCAATTTCCTCAATCTACTTTAAACACTTTTATACCCATGTTTATATTTAGGCACTGCACAGAGAATGCAGCTGAGTGGTTCCTCTGTGGGGAGGTGCTGAGACGTGCACACATCAGCCTGTAGGTCTGGAAGAGCGTGCTGGAGACAGCGCTCACAAACCTCCTGCCAGATCTTCTGGCAAACCACACCAGATCGTGTGGCTGCTGGTCTCCTTAGCCTGAGGAGCGTGGACGCTCATCCAAGGTCGATTTTCCACAATGGCAGGAATGCACTGGTGGCACTTGTCCTGCATCCTGCGGGATGTCCAAGCAGCTCTGAGCTCCTTCAGGACCATCTCCCTTGTCAGTGAAATCTCTTCTCCAGGGCATGTGGGTTTTCATGGGCCTATGAAATCGTGCCCATTCACAAATGCCCAGCCAGGCTGCCCACAGGAGCACAGTGTGCTCACCCATGCTCACCACAGGCTGTAAGAGCACAACCGTTCAGGCTCGTCCTCCCAGCCATACCTGCACCTTGCTGACCCAGCTTGCCACCGCCTCCCCTCTGCTTTCAGCATTAGGAAGGCTTCCACCAGCCACATTTTGCACCAGAGGTTTCAAAACCTGAAAAAGAAGGAGGTGAGATCAGCGTGGACACTTGAAGGCTGAACATTTATACTGATGAAAAGACCAGGCCATGGCCTGAGAAGCAACTTGAGTTTCAGAGGTTGGTTACACTTTTTAGTTTATCCAGTATATGCATGAAATGTAGGCTGCCACCCGCTGTCTTCCCTGCAAGTAGGTGGGAAATAGCAGTCAGATAATAGGTCGAAGGTAGAACACCATCAAAAATGCACGTTTAGAGTTTCCTCTTTCTTCAAAAATTTGCCAAACCAGACAATGACAGTGTCTCCCCAGGAGGTTATAAACCAGACCACAGCCATCAACGTGAAGAGGCTCCAGGTAAGCTTGAGGTAAACAAAACAAAACAAAATAAAAAAAAAATGCAGACAAGGACCCAAGAAGAGAAAATAGGCAGCAGGGTGTCAGGTGCAAGCAGATATGCAGAAAGGGCTACGATCGGCTATGATGATCCAGAGGTTCACCACCTGCAGGGCCTCCCCTCTGCCTGGCCACAGGCACACAGAGGCTGCTATCCTCTCCTCTGGCCATAGTGACTGCTCATAACAGTTTGCTACAATAATTCCCTGCTGCTCCACATGGATCTTACCAGCTTTTATATTTTCCTCCAAAACACTGCTTTTAATTCATCTGTTTCACTAACAATATGATTTTCAGCAAATGATTTTGTTTGGATCTTGGGGTTTCTTAGGGTAAACTCCTCAAGCTTCCTCTAGATTCAGTTCCTCAGTTAAATAAATATACAGAGGCATGTGGCCTGGTGAGCATATTGCCACAAAACAATATTTAAAGACAAAAAATAATCAGAGAAATCATTTCTTCCCTTTGAAGCAAATTATTTTCTCAATCATTTTCAATACAGTAAAGATCTGGCACACCAAGCTTTTTTATTTAACATGAATAAGGAACATCCAGGCAATGTGATCTGCCTATGTTAACTATGCTTTTTAGAGGTCATTTTCATCCTGTCCTTCTCTCCCGTCTTCTTTAACTCATGTTTAAGACTAGTACCAACTCAACTTCAGTAATAAACAGATACTTCTACTTACTACACTGGCAAATAAATGAGAGTTCCACTGAGTGGTAGGAAATTGATGTGAAATACCATCTGACATGTTTATAGCAGCATTTAATTATTTAATCAATTTAATAACAGAATATTTAAACCAGCACCACAGAAATCACTGGGCATAACCAATTCAGTCTATAAATCAGACATTTTGCTCTTCTATTTTCATTCTTCAATTACATTCTGAGAACTAATCGGCAACACTTGATGAGAATGTAGGATGTAGACAGAATGTAGGATGTATAATATGTGAAGCAATCAGATCTTCACAAGAAAATTAATTTATACAGTCACTGTTACTCTTGAACTCACACATTCTGATTTGCACACACAACCAAGCAAACAGCCCTAAGAGTATTGCTAATTGTGATTATGGCCAAATGTCATAAAATACGTTTCACAAGATGGTAATAGTAATAGGTAGTAATATCTGTGTCCATTCGTTCATTCTTTCTGTCCTTTTCTTTTTCTTTTTTCTTTTTTTATATTTTCTTTGGTGTTATCTTTGTGAAATCATAAGGCTGGATTTTGTTTGTTTTTGTTTTTGAAATGCCCACAAAATGATTGTCTTGTATCCACTATTCATACTAGATTTACCTGAACTTCATTATAACCACTATTTTAATCTTTGAATTGAATAGGAAGTGTGTCAAAATGACTAATAGTGATTCTCATGAGACACAATGAGACACTTCAATGCAAAAAGTAGTAATAAGAAAAGGTTTAAATTAGTGTCTAAAGGCTAAATTTCTCCTCATTTCAGCAGGCTAAAATTCTTACTTTCTGAAAAGCAAGTAATTCCGGCAGTGGAAAAGCCTCTCTGTGTTTATTGGATGTTGCCTTTCTGAAGCCTCCAGATGCTTTCTAGCACTCATGGTACATGCTCCTCACATTCCCCTCCATCACTAGTGGGAGCTGGACACTCTTGCACATGGACTGGACCTGCTGGAGAAGAAATCAAAGTCTGGTGGACACTGCCCAGGAAACTGGGGTTGTGTGAGTTTCACCAGCCTAGAAGACCAGCCTTCTCCAAAAAGAGAAACTGCACTTGAAGCTCCTATTCAGAGAGCTGTTTAGACCAGCATATAAAAGATGATATTACACACAGAGTACCCTATGCTGTGCTTGGCGCTCCAGGACCCATGCTTAAAGAGTGGAATTAGGAGATGAAGGATTGTCTGGATTTTTTTATATATATTTTAGCGAGGACTTCAGGAGAAGAACGCTGAGCTAAAGTACCTTGAGCAACTGCTTTGGGCTGCATCTCTCTGAGGTTTACTACGAGGAGCTGCAGGACAACTGTTCAGCTCCAATTAGGCAGGAATACTTAAATCCCTGCATCCTAAATAAGAACTCGATTTCTCCTTTACACAGCCTTGCTACATTGAGTGGTCATGGCCCTATAAACTCAGCCCAGTGCTTCAGAAACTGCTGAGCTGAAGCATTCCCAGCACACCTGAGCACAGGAGGATTGGCTGGCTAAGGCTGGGAGCAGCATTGGCTCACATGAACCTACGTCCACTGATCCAGGAAGAAAGAGAAAACAGTGACACCAGGAAGGACATTGTGTCAATCACTCAGACCAGCACATCTTCCCTCACTCCAGGAGAGCAGGACTCGGGGTGTCTCAGTGTGAACCGAGACAAGATCCTCCACATCCTGCTTGTGAATACCGGCCTGGTCCCCTGGCTCTCCAAAACAGAGCTCGTCTTCAATTTATCATCGCTGTACAAAACTGAAGGAAGCATTTACCTTGCAATCGGCTGATTGAAAAACAAAAAGCCACATCATTCATCAATTCTGTATTTTGTATTCCGGCACAGCTTGAATTGCAAGACATCCAATTACTCGGACACTTCTGCCGCTGTCTTTATTGGAGTATATCTCTCTGACTTCCTCTTTGCCATTAATAAAAAGAAAGTGGAGGTACTTACTAACATTCTGTGAGCACAAGGAAAAAAGGGAAGAAACAGAAAGTTACTAGCACTCCTGTGAAGCAGTAAGTCAGGCACCAAATCGTTCTTAACGAGAAAAACACAGCTGCTTTCCATAAATATGTATCTATACAAGTTACACACAAAAGAGTGGGGAGGAGGATGAATGAATAGATGAGCCTCAGGAAAAATTGCGTGAAGAGGTATGTTTTCCACTCAACTCTAAGCTGTGCTGGTGGGCACAGGTAAACGACACTCAGCAGCAGGGTCAGCCCAGCCCAACGTGCTGCCTTCCGTGCTCACGTCTGCCATTTTGGCTGCTATTATTGACACTTCCAAAACAGTCGGAGATCTAGATTAGCTTAGCTAATAGACAGCTAATTTCCAAGAAACCCCTGCTTTGCCAAGCATGACCAGCAGGCATTTCCAGCAGAGTCTTCCCCGGACTGAGCGTTGCTCTCCCGTCTTTTGGTAGGTGATAGTTCCTTGTCCTCCACGGCACAACATGAGGCCCCTCTGTTCAGTGTCAGGGGAAAAAATGACAGAAGCCTCTTGTAACACCAGTCAGATCACATCTATCCTAGTGGCTATGTCATAATGCACATAGATTATTTGTTAAGAGGTAATCAGGTTTTATAACCACATTTATAACAAGTGTTGAAGCACCTACAGCAGAGAATCAAGATGGCTTTTCTCATTTTAAGAGAGTGCAAATGAAAAGGAATATGTTTGGAATTTGAATTTACAACCTCTGTAATAACGTTATTTTGTTTTTAGTTTTGACTAAGCTCGAAAGAGGATGCAACAGAGCCAGCCTAACTTACTAAAAAATTTCTCTGCTTAATTAATGACAGGCAGAACGGCTGCAAGTGATAAATCACCAAGGCCAGGAAGGCAGACTGAAGTCTGACATGGTGTCTCTGCTTCACACCATTAAGCTGTTTGTCACAGCTTTGGGGGTTAGAGGCAGAGCATCAGTCTTAGCTTTAAAACAGAAAATATGTCTCATCCTTAGCGTTGTTTCAGTTTAGTCTTTATATTTAATTGTAGATTAGCCTTCTTATGCAGAGAGTTTATTACAGTTTTCATTTTCTCTTGTTTACATTTTCATATCAATTTTTTCATACCAATCTGCAATTTAGAGGCTGCTCAATGACACTAATGTTAATGACCTATATTATGCTTCTGTTCCACAACAGTGCGTTTTTTTTAAAAACATAAAGTGCCCATTTTGCAGATGCTCTGTCAGTCTCATACTCTTACCCTGCCTCCACTCTGCAGTCATATGGAACCTCGACTTATCCAAAAGCGATGTCAGGAGACCAGAAATATCTAAATGATTTCCATCCAAAGTCTTCTGTCACTACCTCACAGCTCACATGCGAAGTGACCATCCACAGTCCTGCAAACAGCATTCAAAGAGCTAAAAAAACCCAAAACTGCCACACGTAGAGGAGCAGATGTCACCAAGAGGAATTATTCCCCAGCTTATCACCAGGGAACTGTCCAGTGCCACGATGTCATCCGAGATCGCAGCCAGACTGTGAAGGGGATAAGCTGCAGAGAGCAGCTATCCTGGCAGCCTGGCATTCCAGCCACACAGGCTGGGAGCACTGCTGTGCTTTCAAGAAGATTCACATCTTCCCCACACAACATGAGCCGACTGTTTCTCTTGAATGGGCCACTGAAAATACACAGCCAGCAATCCCACTGACTCGTATGCACCACAGCAGGGCTTTGCCAGGCACTCACAAAGATTTCCGAGAATCTGGGGAATGCGTTTCAGGAAAGATCTTAATTTCATGGATTTTTTTTTATTTAATCTCCACATGAGGCCAACACCAAGGGTTTACTCAGTGCTTGCTACAGAAAACAGCGAGACCAAACGCTGCTCTATCAGGCTAGTAATAAGAGCAGAGCTTTTGTTGTTCTTAACTGCAGATCTGCAAGATCAGATCTGGTCATTCTGAGGAAGTTTTCAGTGCCTTTTGCAAGGAAAAATTGATGTTTATCTTAACTGCTCTTTATCTGGAAAAGTCATATCGTGCCTTTTCAAACAGGAGTGCTCAAAACTTCTTGCCCGGCTTTTTGTTCCATCACAGAAACTTGTATTTCCAGTCAAGATCATGGGCATGGGAGGGAGATATTGAAGGACACTATGGGGGAACACGTGCCAATAGTTTTGTAAAAATATGTTCACTGTAGACTTAAACTCATAAACATTTAAACATTTTGTAAAAACATTGAGATATTTTGTATAACTAAACAAATAAAAAATCCATCCTTCTGCCCATCCCTTTCACACCCGCTTTCTTTTTTGTCCTATCTTTTCAATACCAACGCTCATCACAATAAGCAGGTGCAGCCTGCTCCTAGTCTGCACTAGGCTCTACTCATTCAGACGAGAGACAGAGTCATCCCTTGGGAGAGCAGGTGGGATTCAGTTTTCCTGCTGCTGAATCTGAGAAAAAAAAAAATGCCTTATGCCATTTGCACATGTCACAACTAACATGGGTAACTGGGCTAAGTCTCTTAGAAATATTTTAAAAATTCTTTCCCAGTGAGGGAAACCAGCAGAACCTACCAGTGGTCCAACCTGCGGTGCATTATAACACTGCAGGGAAGGTGGCACGGGGCTTGGTCTCATCTTTCAGCAGTTAAAACACAAAAACCTGGTTGTGCGCTAATCAAGTCAGGCAGGAAAAATACTGTTTACTGGTTTGCTGTGTTGGCTGCAGATCTCCCAAAATGTTGCTTGAAGTATGAGCAGCTGCCTGCATGCATCCATGAAAGGCTTGACTCAGTTTCTGTCTTCACAACTGCTTGCAGCTTCAGAGCACAAACCTATTGAGTTTACAGTAGCTTTACTTTGCACTGAATTGGCCCCCTTTCATCCACCCAAATCTCTCTCTCTTTATTTTTTTATTAGTTTTGAGCTTTATGAGGCCCATTGCAGGAAATAATTAAGAGGATCCTATTATAAGGTTATTCTGGATATAAGTAACTGGCAGATTTTTATTTCTTTCTAAATACAACTCATTTTCTCCCCCTGTAACAGCGGTATATTTTTTTACTGCTCCACATTTTTTTCAGACCTCTATTTTCTTTTTAAAAAACTGGCAAAGGCAAAGACAGGAAAGTGATACAATCTAGTCCACCCACTACAGCAAGATATAAACACTTGATTGTGTCCTACAGCCAGGGCTATTTTAAGCTTTAATTATATGAGTTGTCCTTGCTCATTAGCCATATACTACTGAAGTGCAACAAAAGTAAGTGATTCATTGCTGACACATGGCATTTCATGAGCAGCCATTAATTAGCAAAGTAGCACTTGGATACAAATTGGTGAAGAGCATCAGCAAATGGAACTTATATCAGGGTCTCCCTTAACCCTTCTCTTCTGAGCCGCCTCAGTGTCTTTCCGAGGGGCTTCCCATTGAAATGCAGCACGTGCCCACAATGGCAGAGCATTCCCTGCCAGCATCTGCAGGGGGGAAAGCAGAACTACTCCAGGATCGAGCCTGGAGCTACAGTGATTTACACCAGCCAGAGGCAAGACCTGCCAGGGACAGAAAACATCACCCAGGAATTTTGTTCCTGAAATCCAGAAGATTAAATTTGCCCCTAGTCAGACACCCTGCAAAAGGTGTTTGAATCACGCGGAGGTGGCAGCCTTGCACTGTGTTTGCACGCTGCGTGCTCTTCTCTGGGCCTCCCCAATACGTCTGGAGACTGGCAAAACTGGCAAGTTTTCCTGCCACAGCACTTGGGGCATCTGCAATTTTGACATGAAGTACATCCTCTCCACACGGAGCAAATAAGTAGAAGGCTTCATAATCTTCTACTCCAGGTTTGGTTCAAGGCATAAGAAGCGAGAGCACAAGAAGACAACTTTCCATGCCATTGCTTGTAACCTTTTTGCTAACCCCAGTGGATTTCAGTCAGATAAATTTTGCTGCTGTGAGAGTCAATGCAATTAATGATTTGTCAATTCTAACACAAGTCCAGGACAAATCTATATTTTATTTTCCAATCCTAAGAATTGGAAAATCAAACTTTTACAACGACAAAGCTTTGTAGCCCCCTCCTGGCTGGTAAATTAGGCATCTACCCATATGACGGATTGCAACACTGAAGAATGTCATCTACTTGAAAGCACTCCCCTTTTTATAGGTGCATTTCCAGAGAACTTCACAAATTCATGCAGTGATTCCAACGCAGTGCTGTAGTGCAACTACGCTTCTTCGGAGGCGTATTTACAGGAGCTATGTAAAACCCATGCTGCTTTAGCATAGGCTGGTTCATATGCAGGCTCTATCTGTGGATGCTGAGCACTGCTGGCGATTAAACCAAAGAGGGATAAAAATCAAATTCGCTTTTGAAAGTTACTGTTATTTTTCTCAGCTGGAGCATCAATTTAGCATTTTAGAGCAACCGCTTTCTTTTTAAAGTGAAGCTGTGAAGAGAAATTTCAGCAGTAGGTGACCGAGAGCCATTTATTTATCATGCAGCAGCTATGCCAAGTTCTATCATAGATAGAGTTATTAAACAGCAGACCTCAACTACCCCCTTCCTCGAATAGCCCTACAGGCTCTGCAGGAACACCCCTGAAATGTTATGTCTACTTCACTCCTGAAGATATTTTAGAGAAAAGTTATGCTTTAGAAAGTCTCAGGGACATTGTTAAGGGGAGGCATGTGCGGACCTGCCATTCCTTTGGAAGAAGCTGCAACAGAAAAACAGGAAAGCTCTGCTAATCTGAGTAGGGACTTTGGTGCTTTCCACACTGAGCCTATCTATATATACTACAGTATTATTCAAGACTCACAGGGGAAAGCAGAAGATCTTTACAGATGTTGCAAATATGCATTAAGTCCAATATGCAAATGTCTGCCATATGAAGAGGAATATCTAATTAATAGGAATACTCAAAAAGGGATAGGTAACAAGCAACAGCCACGGGGTCAAGCGAGCAGGTACAGGTGCAGTTCAGAGGACAGGTCAAGTCTGGCGGAACAAGAAGGACGGCGAGGTACGGGTGGAGGTGGTGGAGTTCAGCCCCATTAGCTGGAGCAATTCCGCTGCAAAGCCAAGCTTAGCACTTAGCATGCCGGGGGGGTATCTTTTTAATTAAGTAGCCCTGCCTGCAGGTCTCCGGGGTTCAATAAGGAAATATAAAACATTTACCCTCAGGAAACCTGTTAAATTCTTGTTCCCAACATTGCCATCAGGCAACTGCGTGAAGCCCTTCGAGGGGAGGGCAGCTTCCCGGCAGCGCCACAGACACAGCTGCTAATGGCACAACTGCAGGCGCTGACCAGCAATCTCGGGGCTGAGGCCAACAATTTAATAAACACAAAGAAAAACACTCACTTTTAATGGTGGATCAGCTCAGAATAAAGGTGAAGGGTTTCTTATGCTGCTGAGCATGGATTCAAATCAGGCTTTCTGGCTCTGTTATTTTTCCTCCCTGTATTGCACGGCAGCAAGAGTGTTCTTACATGGATTGGGGGAACAAGCAGGACTCCTTGGCTAACCCACCTGGACCCCGTGCAAAAGCCAAAACTATATTAATTAATTAATGAAGTCCACAATAAAAAAAATCATTAATTCATTAATTCCACATTAAATAAAACAAGTACATCACCACTTTAAATAGTCTGAGAGGCATTTAAGGCATTAATAAAGGAAGATATCATTAGTCTTACTGCTAAAAAAGACCAGAGGTATCATCAGGTCACTAACTAGTTAGACACAGTAACAAACCATACAGAGTAACAAACCATCACAGATCCATTCTGAAGCTTGCACTGAAACTTTAACCAACAGCTAAGTGTAAACCACTGTGTTTCCTGCACAGGACACAGCGCAGCCATTTCATATTAATAGCAATCACACTGTATACTGAGTAAACTATCATGCAGATACAACACAAAGTCTATTAGTTTATGAATGCATCATTTAAAATCATCCTTAGGATTGCTCTATGAATATTTATTCCATTCAGATAAGCAAAACAACTATTCTTATTTGGTGTAATACCTGACTTGCTTCTAGATTTTTTTGGACTTCTAGTATATTGGCTACTTCTAAATTATATTGGTAGGTAATATTTGAAATTATTTTATACATTTCTGTGGCATGAGAACAAGACATTTTATAAAATAAAGACCAACGAAATTCAACACTGTTCATTACTGACTTCTTTTTTTCCACAGAAAGTGTAACCAACCTGCGATTAAGGCTAAGCACAGATCACAGTTCAAAAGGCACTTTTATATGAGTGTATATAAGGATGTTTTGCTGGACACACATAAGAGGAGATGTCAAATATCCTGCCAGAAGGTTATGCCAATCTCTGTTTCAGACTTGGAGGAGACATCAGGCAGGAGCCAAGTCCCACTCCTGTTTGCTGCAGAATTTCTGTGCTCTCTATTGAAGGATCAACCACAATTCAACATAGGAGGCCGCAGACAGGACTACACCAATGCCAAGTCTGCTCCAGCATTATGTCACTGTGAGAATCCCTAATGAAAAGTTTCCATAAGCACATTGGAATATCATGTCATAAACTAGTTTTCAAGCATATGCACACACTGAGCTTTATATTATAAATCTTTATATTCTGCCCTGACTGCTTGCTGGTCTCTTCTGGCAAAGACATGGAAGGCTGGTCTCGTACTCACTGATGTACCCGAGAACTGCAGCTCCGTTCCTGTTTCTGTTGCAAACACCACATGTGACTACAGGGAACTCATTTACTTTGTCTTTCTCTATCTGTGCTTCTGTTCCTCATCCATGGAACTGGAACACAGCACTCCACACTGACCTCCGGAGACCACGGCCATTTAAATGCTGCATACATTGTGAATATAAAAAAGAAGTGGCGAACGTGTAGATTTCAATCTGAGTTTGTAGGTGGTTTCAGTTAACAGTGCTTATCCACTGCTTTAAAAACATGTTATGTTTTAATAAACCACAAGAAGCAGAAGTTTTAGGTAAAGCAGGGAATGTGAATACAATCACCTTTTTCCCTTGTTCTTCTAGCATGGTAAATTTATCACTTTAAGATTCAATCATCAGCATGATTAAATACTGTACAGTTAAGCATTACAACATTATTTTTCTCTCTTAGGCACAGTGATAGTTCTGCTGCATTAAAAGTCAGTATGTTGAAATGGCCATGAGTGTGATGGTGTGATTGAGCTGCAAAGGCAGTAAGAGCCTAGCAAGAGGCCTGAATGTGGCCTTGATTTAGGATTTCTTTGCATTTTAGGGTTGTGGGG
This sequence comes from Tinamus guttatus, assembly GCF_059628265.1. Taxonomy (NCBI): domain Eukaryota; kingdom Metazoa; phylum Chordata; class Aves; order Tinamiformes; family Tinamidae; genus Tinamus; species Tinamus guttatus. Next base: position 3,300,223 of record NW_028288705.1, on the reverse strand, counting down.
TTATTTTTGTCATGAAATATGCTTGGGCATCCTTTGCTCTCCGGTAAATGTGTGAGCTCCGTGTGCCTGTCCGCGGCAGGGAGAGGAGCGCTGAGCAGGTCACTGGTGATGGAGCTCCCTGTCACAAGCCCTGCTGGAGACACTCACTCACAGGGAGGCTGCTCCTCAGGACATCAACAGAAGCCGAAGGAAAAGCTGCTTATATCTAAACATGGCACACACCAAAACACAGAAGCCATTACGGGCACACTCCTGAAGTCTGCTGATAATAAATAAAAATGGACAGATAGATAAATACCTCTGGAATTGACACGCTCCGAGTTTGGAAAAAAAAACAGCTCTAGGAGACAATTCTTTTACAAAGCACAAAGCTTTAAAAGGCATCACACACTTCTACACTGCAAACAAACCTGTGCCAAACTTCTTCCTTCTCTTGGCGACTTGGCTCCCGCCATGCAGAGGGTAACAGGATGCATCAGCCCTACAGCCACCCCCATCTCATGGTGAACGATGCAGCTGCTCAGCCCAGCTCAAGCCCAGCTTGCAGGCAAGACGACTGAAAATACAAAACGGGATGAAAATCCCAGCAAACGGTGGGAAAAACTGTGCAAAGAGTTCTGCGAGAACTGCTGCAGTGTTCCTAATAGCTACATCTTACCTAAGGATGGTGAATTTTAAAAGGAAACGCAAATCAAATGAGAAGAAAGGAAATATGAGACCAACCCTGATACATTACAGATATATCTCTTTTATTCCTCTGATGGAAAGCTGGAATCTCTCAATGCATAAAGTATTTTTTAAGTCTCCAAGAGACAACTGATTTTGATTATACAGAGATCTCCTGGGCATATGTATTGTTTCTCTTCTTTATTTTTGATGTTTATATCCTTATTTTCATCTATGATATAGGACTTAGAACTAATGTTCCAAGAAGGCAGACTTGCAACTAAGGGTCTATATATTTACTGGTCATATCCCCAGAAACTAGCATATATTCCCCCAGTCTCTTATTTAAGAGAGATTGAGCATGTGCTGTAATTCATTTGCCCATTTTGGTTCTTTCTTGTTTGCTTATTTTTATGATATTGTTTTGTTAAAAGAAAAAAAAAAAAAGGAAACCAGACACTTCCAGCACTAAATTATCTGCTATCCATTTGCATCCACATCATATAGCTGCAAATATGTCTTCCTCTTTCTTTTGGGTTTCAGATTTTATCTTCACATAACATCTGCACATTCTGAATTGAAGATATAATGTGACCTTTATTTTCCAAGTCTGCTGTGACCTCTGGGATACAACCAATAAACTTTTCTTCAGGAAAGCAAATTCTGATGCTAATAAGCCTGGAGATACCAATCGGATGACTCACATAAGTGAAGTGAAAAGAAGTAGTGCTCAATCAGGCTCATTTTACGAGTTTACAAAGAAAAAGCTATGAAAAATGACACATCATCTATTCTTAAAACCAGAACTGCACACACACCAGTAAGCACCATCAACACATTAGATTCCATGTTTCAGGAAATCTGAATCTGTAAGACATGATAATCTGCAAAATTAACAAACTCGTAGATCCACTGACAAGCACTGACAACTGTCTCATAAAGAAAAAAGTGACAGATGTTCATCAGAATATTTACAAAATTTACTGGCAAATCCTTACAATTTCAAAACAGATGCCAAATCCTCCTCCAACACCCTGAATTCCATAGTCTAAGACATTATAAATCTGGATCAGCTGGATATTTTAAAAGTGTTGTTTTCTCAGTGATAAGAGAATTGGAAAATATAATAGCAAGATAAATGGGTTGTGTGGGAAGAAGATACAACACATATAGCCAGCTGCCCCATGGATGCTAAAAATGAAGGGCTTCGAATTTAGGAAAGAGGCATCAGAAAAAAACACTATAAAGGATTTACACGGCACAGTCCAGAAGCCATTTCATTAATGGTTTAGAAATTTTCCACATTTCCTTTCGCCAAAGGTTTTAACTTAAAAAAAATCAAAATCATTTGTGAAGTCATTATTAAAGCATCTAGCTTTTCAAAAAATGCTTTTCCTGGTATCCTTTTATTTTTTTTATTAGACCATAAATATGCCAATACAATTTCATTAAAGGCATAATGAAAGACATTACCAGCAACAGTGGGAAATGGGTTCATTCGAAAGTTTGCAAAATGAGAACTGTCAGTATTTCTCTAGCTGCCCTGATACCAACCACATCAGCCTTTGGACTAGATTCTCAAGGGGAAAAAAAGTAGATAAAGTGAATAAATGGGTTCCCTCCTAGCTATATGGTAAGTCTATTAAACGGCTCTATGATTACATGCTTCCTAGGAACAGACAAGGCACGTGGCAAAGCTGGAGGCACCCAACTCTTCTGATTTATATCCGGGAGAATTCACCCCAAAAAAGGGGGCTCCAACTCTGGCAGAGCCGCACACAACTCCCCGCGCTGCCTTCTGCGCCCTGCGACGCTTTTTGGGAGCCCTCGACGCCTGGCCCATTTCCCTGCTCCCTCCCTGCGGACCCGCCGCTGGCCATGGTCGGGGACAAGCGATTCGGCTGTTCTTAATTTCTTCTGACCCGGCGCCTCAAGAGCGTGCATTTTATTTCTTCTGCCACCAAATCCACAGGGTGCAGCAAAAGCAGCACTGAACTGCAACTCCAGAGCATGCGTTTAAAATCACCTCTCTGGAATCTGCCATATTTCAGAGCTCTTGTCTTGATTAAAAAGGTCTTAAATTCCCAACAAGCTGCCTCCTTCTCCGAACACGCTCCTTCTTCCTCCCTCCTTACTTCTGCAAGGTCCTCAGGAGGAACCATTCTCAGATTTTCAACCACACTGAATAAAACTACAGTAGAGACTATTAGCAACCAAAGGAAATGACAGGGAAAGAATGGAGCACATATTAGGGCAGTATTCCCTTAGAAAAAAAATAGCTCCAGCCTCAGTCTATCCCATATAGATTATTACCTCAGGGACTGTCCTCGTTAAAGAACGCAAGGAAGTCTGTATTTCCTCAGCACTGAAAAGCACATTTTGCCTGTGCTCTGGAGAAAGGTTTAGCTGAATTCTTCATCAGAAGCCCACTTGTAACTTAAGGAAAATCAAGGAAGGAAGAAAACAGCAGACAAACACAGAAAATGTGTCTCTGTGTGTTTCACACTATACTTTTTATTTTTCACTCACCAGAATTTTAAAACCTACCCTATGATTATGCACCGCAGAAAGCCACTCAAAACTAAAATTTTGTAACATTAGAGTTACGTAGCTCCCAAAAAGCTCATGGAGAAAAATGTTTTTACAGCACTTTCTGCAAATCCACATAATTGGGCAGGCCTCTGCGGCGGGGCTGCATCTTGCCCTGCGGGGACCGCACAGACCTCTTCCAGCAAGGAATTACTTAGTGCCTGGCAGCGGGACTAGCAATATTCCCTCCCTGTGTCATCATTATGCCCGAGATTGGACACAGCGCTCGTGTCGATGTGCCTCACATTTGAGCTCCTGCAGATTGCAGGCAGGCAGTTTTTGTGTTTGAATTCATTCATGGAAAGTGCACTTTGGGATGGTTGAGGGTTTCCTTTATGAAGGTTTTCTATTACCACTTACCATGAAATATACAGGAATTGCCTCAGTGCCAGCCAGACTGTTAAAGAATTGGCTGTTCTTTTTCCTCAGCCTTAAAAGTGGACCTATTTGCCAGAGCTTTTCTGGTCACATGCAGACAGGCTATTAAAGGAAACTGGAGTGTCTATCCGTAAAGCAAGTCCAGAGAGAAATTGTACCCTTAGATTATGGGCATTCTTGAAAGCGACTTCAGAATTGTTAGAAAATGGTACCAAAACAGAGATTAGTAAAAAATACCGCCTTGTTGAGCCTGAAATGGGTCACTCGGTGCATCTCGAGCACTTGTGCAATGCAAGGCAGCCTTCTGAGACTAGTGCTCCTGGCTCCGGCACACGAGCCCCAGGCTGGAGACGCTGGAAGCTGTGTGATCCCTCACCTGGAGCCCGGCTGCCCGTGGATCCACCCCAGAGCCCTGTTTGGTGAAAGTTGCCAGCAGCTGCTCCAAGAAATTGGCATTCCTGTCCGTTTTCACCAGAGGTAGCAGCAACAGTGACAAGAACATCAGGCTCACTGAACTGAAATGCCCTGTCCTGGGAGTTTCTCATTTGCCAGGAATTTCAAAAACAGAAAAATGCTTCCACTCCAAATGACACTGAAATCAAACCTGGAGAGGGAGGGAGATGAGGGGAGGGGGGAGGGCAAAGGAGGAATTATTTCATATTATGGAAGCTTTTCTTTCAGGCCAGCTCTTCTCCAGGGTGACAAATGACTCCACAGTACCCACGGGTTGACAGTGAGCCCTTTGCCTGGCCCAGAAACTGCCACCCCATCTTTCAGTTCTACTTTGCTTCCTTCCTCAGGGGACCTGGCCACCCCACAAATTTCCAGTATGTCCTAAAATCAGTCCTACCTGCTCTGCCTTACTGTGGACACGACGCGTTTCAGTGAAGGACGGCTTCCAATAAGGTATTTCAAACTGATGCCATTGAATACTTCAAAGAGTAAAAACGGCTGGGAGGGATGACAGAATCTATTTGGGCATCTTTTGGGGGAACTTCTCCTGCAAGGGAAATAAACTTGGTCATGAGATACTTTTACACTGCGTAATATTGTTAGTGTCCCCTGATGAGGGCAGGTATTTAGCGAGTGCAGCCATTGGGATCATTCCTCACCACCCGCAACCCAGGGGGACGCAGTGGACACGAGGGGAGGACCAGGGGCAGGTCACAAAGCCACAGTGCGTGAAGCTGCCGTCCTCTCCCTGGGGTCCCACAACCACGCAAAACCTCCCTCTCCATAACCAGAAGATGCAGGTCTCCATCCCACTGATGGGAGGGCTTGCTGGGAAACAGGGACCAGAATCCAAAACACAGTCTAATGAGCATCCATGGATTTTAGATATTACAACCAGGTGACACTAGCATCGAACCCCCAGCTGTCCTCGCTCTTCCCGTCTCATCTCCCTCCTGAATTGCATGTACCAGGGCATCATCCTGCTACTCACTCCTTATTTCCAGGCCAGTTTTCAGCCCCTTTGGCCTCCAGTGGCCTCCCCAGGCCTCACCCCTCGCTCCTGGTTTTCCTGGGAGCAGAGGGAGCTGCTCGCCACAGACGTGGGCATCCTGAGCCTGCAGGAAAAGTCCCCACAGGCTACTGCACAGCCTGAGATTTCCAAGCAGAAGCTTCTTCTGCATCAGAGGTGAAGGGAAGCTCTGGAGGCTTTGCACGGTGGCAAGATCCCCCACTAACTGGGAAGTGTAGGATGGGTGGGAGTTAGGCCCAAGTCTTTCACCAATGCAACGCAAAACAAAACCTCCAGCAAAATATTCCACATCAGTGACATTATTTGCCATATTGGAAAACTACTGCTACTTCATGGTATTTGATCCACATCTCCCTCTATAACAGTGACTTTCCTTCTTCCACATCAGTACTTTTTACTTCCTCAGTGTTCTGTTGTCAGCACGGACATTGCTTGAAGCTTACCAAAAATGTTGGTAAAATGTATGGCCAAGACATAAACATATATAAAGAATTGGGCTAAAAGCCACCCCATTATATTAATACTGTTGAAAACACACACATATCTTATGTGTGTTGCCCATGCAGCTGATTTCCTGGGGTGCATTAAGAAGAGCGTCTCCAGCAGGTCAAGGGAGGTGATCCTGCCCCTCTACTCAGCCCTGGTGAGGCCGCATCTGGAGTATTGTGTTCAGTTCTGGGCTCCACAGTACAAGAGGGATGTGGAGCTGCTGGAGAGAGTCCAGCGCAGGGCCACAAGGATGATCAGGGGCCTGGAACATCTGCCCTATGAGGAGAGGCTGAGGGAGCTGGGCCTGTTCAGCCTGGAGAAGAGAAGGCTGACAGGGGATCTGATCAGTGTCTATAAGTACCTCAAGGGAGGCAGTGAGGAGGATGGTGCTGGCCTCTTTTCACTGGTGGCCACCGGCAGAGCTAGAGGAAATGGCCAGAAACTGAAACATCAAAAGTTCCACAAGAACTTAAGGAAAAAATTCTTAACAGTGAGGGTGACAGAGCACTGGAACAGGCTGCCCAGAGAGGTTGTGGAGTCTCCTTCTCTGGAGATCTTCCAAACCCGCTTGGACGCAGTCCTGTGCCACGTGCTCTAGGTGACCCTGCGTGTGCAGGGGGGTTGGACTAGATGACCTCTAGAGGTCCCATCCAACCTTAAGCATTCTATGATTCTATGATTTTATGATTCTATGTAGCTACTGTATGGGCAAAATCCAGGCTGCTGCTCCCCACTGCTGCAAAATTCCTCGTGGATTCAACTTACATAGAACCTCACTCTATATGTAATAAAGAGATTTAAGGGTATTCTAGTTGAAATTCAGAAAGCCACCGAAAGAATTTCCCATCTAAATTCCATAAGTAACTTACAAAATTTTGCTTTGCTTTTGAAAACGTATATACATATATATGTGCATTGGTGGTCAGCTGCATTAATGAGACATCATATAAAACTGCAGCTTGCTACCAAATTGTCACTTATTAGTACACACACAGTTGCAAGAATTTTATTTATGGAGACGCTTTCCCAAGAAGCCCATCACTGGGTGCAAACGCACATCCCCTGTCCTGACACTTTAGCCATCATCTTGTTGCACCTGTTACACACTCCCTTAAAAAGAAAAAAATTAAAGCCTTTTCTCAGATTTCCCCTAGAGCAATATCCAAAATATACTGTTGGTTTTATCCCTCATGAAATCTTGAAATAAAACAAGCAAAACCCTCAGATGAACTCCCCTGGCCTGAGTGGATTTAGCTGAATTTGCTACAGTCCTTTGTGGAGCTGCTGTTCCAGGGAAAGCAGCAGGTCCTGATCTTGGGTTCTAACAGATGGCCCCAACTATCTGACAGTAATCGCATCTGACATGTGTTGTTTCAATGATCTCTCTAACTCTGGGAGAAGTATGCAAGCATTACATACCGTGTGCTGCTTCAGTTTGTTATTTTTGGCATGCTTCTGATGGCATATGTTATGATGAACCATTCGCAACATCTTACATTTTCATCATAAAATAAAGGGTGGAAAAAAAGAGAATAAATCCAGGTTATCATTTAACCTTGTTCCCAAGGTAACATGCCCTTTGTCTACGGTCTAGTTTCACAGGAATATAAACCCAAACTGTATTTCAAGCTGTATTTCAGGAAGTGGAGTCCTGGGGATGATGGAGACAGACAAGTTGATGGAAATATTTATGGCCTGGCTCTCAGAGTGCTTCACTGCGACACATAATCAGAGTTTTCCACAATATGCACTAAATGGCGACAATTGACAATCCAAATGGCACCTGGTGATTAGGTATGGCAGCTAGCTGTGACATGTGGAATCAGAAGGGGCTGAGTGTTTCTTTAAGGAGGAGCTTTCCCACTAATTGCAGAGGTAATGAGCAGTTCCCCTTTCAACCCCTAGGACACTTTTTTTTTTTTCTTTTAAGGTACTTGTGATTTTACTCATTGCCAGGTTTAACAAAACAGAATTTCAGGCACTGCAATGCTTTCAGCTGCAAGGAGCAAAATCCAGTTAAAGCAGAAACATCGATGATTTTCACTGAGTGCAAGTCATAGAAATGTCTTAGCATCATAAACTACCGTTGATTGCTTTTTTCACAAACAAGTTGCTGCCAAACAGAGGACAGAAGGCAACAGGGAAACCCATCTCAGCTGCTTTCATCCTCAATTTGCAGTTACACCCCCTACCATTTTTCCCCTTAAAAGCTTATCTAGCTCCTCATAAAATTATTTATTGTTATAGCTGTGCTGGGTAGTTTATTCAGTCAATGAAGGACAGATTCAGGCAGCACTCGCTCCCCTGCCCTACTCACTCCCCTAAGACCCTCCTTATTGCTCCTTGACTTCAACCCACACTGCCTTTTCCTCCAACTTCTGGCGCAGGGACAGGAGCAGAAGCTCTCTTGTATCCACCACCACCCCTCCAGCATTTCTCTGTCTTTGTAACCACCTCTTCTCCAAAGAAGCAGGAACTCTTTTTAGTGGACCTGAGGGCGTCCTTGAGCACTGAGGTATGAAAAGGCTCCAGGGCTAAAAGAGAGCAGGAAAAAAATCACATTTTGGGGGTTGTGATTAAATAAAAGAGAGACAAGTGTTTTGTAGTGTACCTTTGGGTTTTCCTCTACAACATGGAGGGGACCCTCAGTTCATCAGTTTGTTACAAAGGTACCTAAGCTTGAACACACAAAACTACACAATTCACACCAAGGCATTAAAGACATTTCAGAAGTAACAGCCACCAAAACTGGCCACTTCACTTTCCACCTTGACCATGGCCCAACATTTGGTGAGTTTTGGTAGCTAGAAAAAATGACACTGAGAATGGAGAGTCCTATCCACATGTCGGGGAGAAGAGCATCTGACCATAGCATCTCAAAAACCCAACGGGGAAAGTGGGCATGGATCCAGTGCGATGGTACCGCAGCCACCAACAAGTGCAGGCTCTTCTGCTCAAGGTCAAGGACTTGGACTTTTACTTCCACCTCACTGTAATGCATGGAGGGACAATGAAGTCAGAGCCTTTGCTGTGTAGTCACTCACACTTCTCTCCGAAGCTGCTAAGCGGGACAGGAGGCGACCGGTGCACTTGGGAGGAAAGGAGAGCTCGGCTGCTCCAGCCTCGGCAGCAGGGGCGCACGCAAAGGGGCCGCCCCTGGGGAGGTGGCTGAGGACACGGCGCGCACCTCTCGCCTCTGCTGGTGGGGAGCGGAGTCCGGGAAGCCTTGGAGGAGCCCCAAGTCCGCAGGCAGCGCTGCCACCTCGACAGCGCCCACGGGGTCGTTTCCAGGCGAGGCCGGCGGCCGCCCCTGCACCTCAGCGTGAGCAGCAGAGTGAGGCCCAGGAGAGCTAACCCGAGGCGACAGGCTCGGTGCCCTCCACACAGCATGGCAGCACGGCAGCAGCCACCCCCGCTGAGGTGGAGCGTGGAGAGGGGCAGGGCTAAAATTATAGCGAGGGAGCAGAGCTCCTGCAGGCACCATTCTCCCTACGGGAGATCTAGCAGGCTCCCTTCCCAGTGCTTCATCCCAGGTTGCCTGCGTCCTGGCTCCCCACCACCATGGGGACAGTGGGAAGGGGGCTGCACTGCCCGATGCTGAACCTCTCTGGTGTCTGGTCTTGATTTTGAACACTTTACGTTAAGTATTTTTTCCACTGGCTAGAACTGTAGTGCAGCTGGCTACTTCTCCCACTCCTGATCCATGTGTCAGAAGTCTCTCTCACTAGACCTAACGCATGTTCCCTCTATGCACAAAAGGGCATGTTCACTCCTGTGCCCTTCAGCATCACTGCATTCTTTTTACCGACCTTTTTTGCAGTTGCCATTTGTTCCCATTTCCAGGAATCTGCCCCTTCCCCACGAAACACAATGCCTCTATTGTAAATTTCAAGTAATCCTGGAGTGTGTTTTCCAAAATCCTATCTCAGTCACTAAGGAGGTAAAAGAGGCCACAGTTTTCAAAGTATTCCATTTGCAGTGCAGAATAAAACTGACTGGAAAAGGCCAAAATCTACTTGCAATTCTGATTCATAGAGCAAGAAAATGAGGGGACTTAGGACAGTCCCTTGAACTACACAGCCACTATCTTATCAGTGGCAAATGTGCACTGTTTGCAATTCAGAGATGTCCTTTATGGAGCAACTCGGTTTTTAGGTTTCATTGTTAAGTGTTTTATTATCACAGCAAGTGTTCTTAAGAGAAAACACTTTCATCTTCAAGACTGGTGTAGTTTGTTCTCCTTCTTTATTATTTTTTTCTACAACATCTCTCTTCTTTTCTTTGCCTTTCCTTCCTTGCATGTCCCAGCACACCAACCCCTTCCAGACCTTCAGATAAAACACTCAGCAATAAAACAAGTAGCACTGACATTGAGTGAAACCAAGGAGTGTGAAGCTGGCACTTCATTGAGATGAACAGGGTGGAAAGGTTCACGCTTTTCTGTTAAGGCTGTCTGCAGACTCAGACAGACAACATTAAGCTAATTACATGGTGGAAAGATTTTCTTGGCAAAAAAAAAGGGTTAGAAATTCACTTGTTTTATCGAAAGTTTAGATTTGATACTCTATGACTCAGTCATGCCAGTCTTGTTTATTCATCAAATAGCCTGAATCTTGGGTACAGGAAAGGTATTTTACATGCAATTATAGAAAAAAAAAAAAAAGGCAAATTTTCTCTAAATTAAATGAACTTTCCACATAGCTCCTACCCATGTTCTTGTCTTTACTGTTTAGTATTCATTTAAGCGCACTTCTGCTCCGAGAATCATCTCTGCAAAAAATAGCACGGTCAGAATCCATAGTTACAATCTCTCCATAGACTTACACCTCAACTCACTTCAATTTAAAAGTAAAAAAAAAAAATCATTTCTTTTTCACAGGCTGCTTGTCCTGCAAATTCATCCTGGAATCCAAAATTCAAAAAGGCTATTTTAGCACTGCTTTTCCACTACCTCAGGAATCATAAGCAATAAGGATGCAAAATGTATTCGGCAGTTCTAATTGTCTCAGTCATTTCCATGGTACCCCCTGGGTCTGAGCGGAGGCCTCAGCCAACCTGCAAGCTCCATCCTTCCTCTCCGGTCGTGTCCGTAGTCATGGCCCCCTCATGGCTCTTACTGACTGCCTGCTGCTGCTCCAGCATCAGCAAACAGGGTGACTGCCTACAGGGACATCTCCTGCTGCGTTGACAACCATGTCCTCCTCCTCTGACGCACAAAATAAAGGATTACCCCTTCCTCCTTTGCTCCTGGCTGCTTACAAGGTGGGCAGCTGCCAAGTGAATACTTCCATGAAACAATATAAGGATTTTTTTTTTTTTAACCAGCAGAACTGGTAAACTGATGCTGACTTGGATGCTTGCTCTACCTCTGGAGAATACTCACTAAACGCACGCATAGCTAAGCTAAGAGAAAAGAAGCAAACCCAAGCTATGTTCCTCCCTAACAGTGAGGCTTCATTTTGTACCCTCCAGTTTTTGGTTCACAGAGCTGTAATTTTGAGGAGAGATGGAGCAGAGTGGTGACTAGAAGTCACAGAGTGGTGACTGGAAAACTTCCAGAAGACGCTGGGATGCACTCTCAGGCTGGAGACAGCAAAATCCAAATTGTCGTACACCTTTGGTGAGTTCTGTACCCATCTGGCTACTGTATTTTGGCACAAGATTTAGGGGGCTTTCTCTACCTCTGTTTTAAAAACAAAAGTTCACATTCTCCTCGTTTTGTGAAATTAATCCTTCTGATTCCAACAGAGAACACCAACTCAATCATAACTTTCGGGAGATTTGCTCAGGGAGATGCCTATCTGGAAATCAGACTCAGACATTGGCACCCTTGGGTTTTTACAAAGATCTAGGGATCTGTCAGAATCAAACCTTGCAGCACTCCCTAGAGTCCTAGATCTGCAGAGGGTAAGCAGCAAAGGAGCTGGCATTTTCCATGTTTTTGGACTTAGGTATCTACACTTTGCCTAAATTACTCTTTCAGTCCCCATTTCTTGGTGCTGGTCCTTAAGATTCAGGGAAGGATTTGATGAAGACATGGATCCTACCATCTGGCCACCACTTTAACTAATTCTTGCAAAGACAGAATACTGACAACCGGATGTCATGCCTGCCGGGAATACTGGTGACAGTAAGCACATCTCCATCCCATAATGGGACTAATATTTTCCTCAGTGAAGGCTAGCAAAAAGATTAGGCTGGGGGAAGATGAAAATGCTACTGAGAGAAGCAATCAAGGAACATTAAAAACAACCTTTGGACAGGAGTGTTACTTTGGTTTGCAACCTGAAAGTCTGGTTTGATGCCCAGCCAGCACCTGACAATCATGTAGCTGCATTAGCTAGCATGGGGTCTCTCAACTCCAGCTGCTCAAGAGCTTGCAAAAGACTGTCCATTACATTATTACCTCCTGATTATTCTATTTACAACATGCTCTACCCAGGGAGTCCCCCGGAGTCCCCCGGCCGAGCTGGGGCTGAATGCAGCAATTTGTTCCAGGCAGGCTCCTACTGTGAGCACAAGCCCTGGGCGCTCAAGGATCTGCACTGGCAAGCTGTTAGTTTTCACCTATAATTACCAAAATGGCTTGGGATCTGCCTGTCTGAGAGACACTTGTCTCCCCAGGTGACCAGACTGTCAGCGCGGCACTTGGGGGACGAGCGCAAGCTGTCGCCTTGCCAATTTAAGGAAGGGAAGGAGCTGCTTGCAACGATTTTGCTGAAGAGGCCTCAAAGCTTTGAGATATTCGCCTTTAACAGGAAGGTAAAAACCTCTGGAACTTCTTGATTTTTCAAACTATCCCATAACATCTAACAAAGCTTTTGCATTGATGACAGTGGCGGTGAAGAGGGGCCATACAGCCAGTACTGGAGAACAGGACAGATTATTTCTTATCCACCCTTCAGTAGCCTTCACTTCCATCTGTATATAAAAAGGACGTACCTGGATTATGCACCCAAATCATCAAAAATGAGGGGCTGTATCTTTTTGGAGAACTTTAAGGAAAAGGGAGGGGAGGAAGGGAATATAGGTCACCAAAAGAAATGAATTAAATGAATATCAAGATTTGCAACTGGCAAAGAAAGGGATTTATATTTCATACTGGGCCAGAGCAGCTCTCTACATTTTCTATTAACAAAAGAACTAACGAACTACTGTTTTCAAACAACCCATCTATACTAATCAGATCAAACACCCAAACTATCAATCAACACCATGAGAACAAAAATTTAGCCTGAGTTTAGTTTTAATTTGGTTCGTTTTGCCTTTGGAAAGCATCACATCATCTTAGCTTGAGATTCCTTTTGCCGAACTCTCCACCTGATTTACATGCACATGCCACTATAACTGCTATCAAATTTGCTCACACCATCTCCTTGCAGACCCTGAGAGCTGAGTAGAGCAAGTTAATGTTGGCAGTTTAGTGCCTTGAGAAAGAGAACTAAAAACTGTTCTCTTGGCACCAAATTAACCCCTAGTTTGTTTGAATATAAAGTACACGGCAAGGGTGAGTCCCTCCAGCCTTATCAGATAGATGAAATACTGCCCAAACACGCAGAGCCTGAGATAACCAGGTATTTACATAAAATGTGTGAATAATTCAGAACAAGGCGGAGGAACAGGCTGCATGTGGGAACACAGGCAGACCCACCACCTACGGCTCATTGCTATTCTGCAGGAAGGGGCACGTCTGTCCTGTGTGATGGATGAATAGCAGATTAACTGACCATGTTTTAAAACTGATTTGGGAACAGATCCTTGAAATTAGGTGAAGTCTGCATAATGGGGTCAAAGAGATTAAGAATATGAACTTATCTGCTCCGGAAAATAATTTTCTCAAGTTGTACTTCAATCATAAAATCAGCACCCTCAGACCAATGCAAAGTTACTTGGTCTTGGGATTTGGGGATCTGACACGCCAAGAGCTGAGAAATTTCTTCTGATGCTTGTCCACAGTGCAAGGATCTGCACAGGATTTCTTTGCTGCTCTGCAGGGGATGCCACACTCCGAATGAGCACCTCAAAAACACTGAATTTTGACAGGAAGAAGCCAGAAACAGGCTTACAGCACTAAGCTAAATGAGCTACAAGTTGCTTCCTTCTTTTGCAGAATTGTATTCCTCTCTGCATTAGGTTTATTTCAGTTCTTTAGTCCATATATGGGAGATTAGAATTTAAACTCTGAGTTAGGAGCAAAGCTTAGTGATTAATGCCTCTAATATAATTAAGCAATAGCATGAGAGATGACTCAGACAAGAAAACATTAAGTGGACACAGTTGTGGGTCCTACCACAAAAAAAAATCAGATGTCATCTGCAGTATTATGCACATCTGGCTTGGAAGGAGAAGGCAAAGCTTCCGAGGGCATTATTATTACAGCAAATTAACAGCATTTGTGAAATACACTGATCACAGAACCACAGAATGGCCGAGTTTGGAAGAAATGTCTGGAGATGTGCTCAAGGCCAGGTCAGCTGGAGCAGGTTGCTTAGGAGTGACTCCAGGCAGGTTCGAGTACAGCCAAGGCTGGAGCTGCTCTCCCCGCAGGCAGCCGCTGAATCCCGGTCTCACCCGCGCCGGGGCACCGAGGCTGCACAGAGGGACTCCCCGCGAGAGGCAGGGCAGAAGGAAGGCCCCACAGCCTCCACTGCAGCCTCTAGCATGGATGGAAAACCGGCCTCCCTCCCCCTTCCTTCCTCACCAGACGGGATGGACAGCAGAAACCTTGGTGCAAGTATTGCTGTTCCTGGCGGTTTGGGGGCACCAATATTGGAAGAGCCTCCACCACTCCACCACTGCACAAAGATGAAGGACGCAGCTGGAACGGGCTGAATTTCAGCAGCCTGCAGCAGTGCATCTTCCACCCCCCAACTGACGTGCAAAGCACTTTGTGCCCTAACGTGCCAGTGAGGCAAATATCTTCTTGGCGTTGCCTGGAGAGACTCACTCATGTCCAGGGACTCCTACCAGGAGAGACCCCATGTGTGCAGCAAAACCATTAAAACTGCCTGCTAGTGTCGGTGGTTTCCCTGGGTTAGTAACTCCCCCCTTAATACAGTACATGTGATTTTTTTCTACATTATATAACTAATGTCTGCCTACTTATCTATTGAAGTTCCTATCTGGCCCCTCATCACCATCCTTTCTGTGCAGTAATTATAACATTATTAATGGTTATCCATCCACAGTGAAGTAAAGTAATCTTGACTGCACCAGTGAATCAATACTTGGACAAATGAACTCAGCTTTTCCCTGGGCTGGGACAAGTAATTGTAATTATGAGATGTGATCAGCTGGTGAAGTACAATTACTAATAGACGCATCTGGCAAAGAAGTGAAGTTTTAAATATCTATCAAAAGACTGTTGCTTCACAGAGGCAGTATTTCTTTAAGTCGAGTTAAGCACTTGTCTAAAACCATTAGCTTTAGCTAACCAGTTATCACCCTTCTGAGGCATGACAGGGGAGAGTCTAACGGCCGGAATATGGAGAAGTCTTTGCTGGCATCACTGTCCATCTGTCCATGTGAGCACCGAGCAGAAGGCACCGCATTCGCAGCAAGGTCACGGCATATCGAAGGGAAAACATCAGAAGGCAGAGTGGATAAGAAGCTAAGAAAACACTATCAGATCGTGGCATTCTACGTGTCTTGAGCATTTCGAGGCAGCTGGTAGTCAATATGGGTTAGTTACGTAATGTTTGCTCTGCTTTCTGCATGAGAACCTCATATGCAACTTTATAGAACCTTGGGCAGCAATTAAGACATTGGAGACCACGGAAAAATCTGCCTGGAAAATAATCTGGCCTCTTTTTAATTTACACATACACGCTTACGCACTCTGAAAAATAAAACTTCAACGGTATTATTGCCTAACTGAGGAGCCAAACACAAGATTAATTACAGCAAATGGTTATTTCAAACACAGAAGGGAAAGAGGGCAACAAGATATCTGCTTGTTTTGTTTGTTTTAATCTTCTTTTAATATCTAGGAGGGGTTAGGGCTTGTTTTGGCATTACAGATCCCAATGTTGAGAAATATCATATAGTGAAGGACATGTGCAGGCTGAATGCACTTAGTCATACGCGTGAAAGCAGATGTACTGTCTATCATCTTACCACAAAACATTTCTCAGAAATCAGCAAGAAATAAAGGTACTTTCTGCAGGAGCAAATATGAAGCAATCTTCTGAAAGGGAAACGAGTTACCTTTCACTATGTTGTAGTGCCCTAGGCAACTGAAAATATGGATGCAATAGAGAATCACTGGGAATAAATGCTGCCTAAGAGGGTTAGAGGGTACGAGGGAGACTGGGCTCTCCTGCACACAGTGGTACTGGAAAGGGAACGTTTCCACTGGTACCACTTGTTTGCCAACATAGAAGAAACTTTTTTTTCCCCAGTTTGGTTTCCTTCGCATTCCTGACTTTCTACTGACCACAAGGGAACAAAACCACAGAGAATTCAGCTGTAACTCCCTTACAACTATGTCTATGTGCATATTCTGCCCCAGCCTTTGGGATAGGGATTGCTTTTTTACCGTGTATTTGTCCAGAACCTGCTACCAAGTGTCCTTGATAAACTCCAGTGTATCATCATCAACATGAATAGGGGATTAATTGGACTACTCTAGAAGGATGTTCCCAGAGTCTTCCTCATTCAAGCACTGTGATCCCATTTGCAAGAGGTGTGTGTGGCCCTAGCAGGCTCACAGACATTTCCAGATTCAAAATTTAAACTTCTTACAGGCCAAGTGATTCCTGTGCTCCATTAAAGCGGGGTTAAAGGCAGAGAAATGTCATCCTGTCTTGTAAGGCAGCTCAGCACAGTTACCAAATGCCTCTAGGAGAAGCATCCCGTTTTCACCAGAGCTTTATGTGGCCAATTCTGCTGTTACAGTTCCAGCTATATTACTATTGACAATTTGACAAGGAAATGTTTTGTGAGTTCTCTTCACAAACCTGGTTGGAAGAAAACATTAATCCAAAACTGAAACCTGACTTCCATTGGCATTTTTTCCCTTCAGACCTATTTTCCCAGGATATTTAACTTCATTTTTAGCGGGGTGTTCTGATAATCCACTGGAAAGACAACACTTGCTTCATATCCCCTCCTGCCAGCCTTAAACAGCCAGGATTTATACAGTTATTTTTATTCTTTTCAAATACTTTAGCCTTGCCTGTTTATAAAATGTAAGAGGTAGACAGATAATTGTACTATTTCACTAGTAAACAGGGAGTTGAATATGAAACTCAGCTCAGAATTGGAAACCCTGACAGAGTGTTGGTGAATCATTGTATGAAACAAATTGTTCACTTTCTGTTCAGTCCATTAGCTACAAGGATGGAAAGAATTGCTCTCACAACGCATAATGCTGCAATTTCCCATGTTCACTTCGCACTTCCCCTTTCCCTTCTGCAAATCAGAGGCATTGCATCTGAGATTTAATTCACTCCCTCTAACCAGGTTCTCATTTCCAACTCAGACAAACCCAAGCTATTGCTCTGCAAAAACGCAACGGCTTTTACCTAGCATTCATGAACACAGCACTCTCCCTCTCCTTTGGAAATAAGGTAATGGCAGGAAAACACAGAATTATATAGAGCCCTCTGTGCCTATTCAGCTGAAAAGAGCCTCCGTTCTGATTCTCCCGAGTTTTTTGAGAGACGACCTATCGAAGCTGAATTCACCCAAACCCCATGCCATTAGTATGCCTGATTGTGTGCTCGGGTTGCAATGAGAAAATCAATACTTGCCTTCAGTTACCACACAGTTGCCCATGCCCTCTCCTCCTGCTTTTAAGAAGTCTGCGTGATACGTTGACATTTTTAATAGTCTCCGAGTACTCGGCTTCCTAAGCAAGCTATTTAAAGCAGTTCTGCCTCTGAAATAGGGCAAGGAACACTTATTTTATTACAGCCAAGAGCCCTAACTATCCTGGAGCCTTCACTTCAGCAACAAGACAGAAATAACTGTGTGCAACCAGGGTATTTGCCTCATGAGACCGCCACTAGACTGCGTCTCTCTGCACGGCAAGGCCGCAGTGGGAATGGCCCCGGCGCGCCGCAGCGAGGGCTCCAAGGGCAGCACGGATCCGCTGTGGGCCACCACCGGCCGCGAGGAGGAGAGGCTGCTGCCCTGGACAGCTCGGAAGGTCCTGCAGGATGACGGCCATGGAAGGGAGGTCTGGAGAAGACAGCCCTACTGTCTGTGCATGGTGGCCGCGGGCACGGGCCTGCTGGGCCTCTGCTGGGCCTTCTTTTCAAGCAGAAACCCAGTGTAAGAGGGAAGGGTATGAACGGAGAGCTATGAAATAAAATCCTTGGCACTTTTCTACCTCGCTTTACGTCCTTTCCTGCATACCTGCCAGCCTGTACAAATAATCCAGCTAAGCAAACAGCATCTGACAAATCCTGAGGAGCTGCTCTGCCACAAAGCCAGCCACAGAAGTGAGAAAGTGGCGATTTAAGGTTACAGAGATGCTAAGAGCGAGAGCTCTCCTCGGGGACCAAGGGGCTTTTTTAACTTCTGCCCATCATACAGCAGAGGCTAAAAGGTTTTTCCTTTGGCTGCATTAACCGTGTTGGCCAACACTGTAAGAAAGCGATGAGATCCCAGAAAAGACAAGACTTGATTGCCTTGGCATCTTCTTTTGCACAATGCATTTTTATTCCAGAGATAACACTGCAAAAGAGGCTTTTAACAGATACATATCTGTTTCAGGGAAAAAAAAAAAAAAACGGACTGAGACCTGGAGGTAAAATGCAGCCTTTTAGTCCAGCGACTACGGCATCTATTCTGAGCTAGTTCTAACTGAGCTGACAGGCACATGTGCCGTTCTGGCAGCAGTGGGGGTCCTGACTCCTCAGGACTCCTCTGATGAGAGAAGTTTGCTCCTTCCTAACGTCACCTGTGATATTGATCAGCTTTATAATCAAAAGGGAACTCAGCCCAGTTGATCCCCCCAAACAAATTTTGCTAGGGTGGCAAATTCACTGTGTGTACAAGCTTAAACTCCTTTACCAGTAATCAGCCTCATTAACATCTCTGAATTTAGCAGTTTGCTACAAGGTGGGATGGAGTGGCAGGGAGGCATCTCAGGTGTATTCCTCAATTGTCAAGCCCTCGGAAAAGACAGCATCACTTTTTCTTTGGTCACCTGCAGAGCAGCAGGAGCGGGTGGGAGTGTGTGGTGACAACAAGAAAAGCTTGAGGCAAAAAGCTGTGAGAACATCAACCATTCCATAATTAATTCTTATTATAACCCTTATGGAAAAATAAAAGTCAAATGGTACCACAATTCAAAAGTATTTTTGGAAAAAAAGAAAAAGAAAAAAAATAAAGTAAATGTGATTTAATATGGAATAAAAGTGATTTGATTTGCACCACACTGGTCTCAAGCCAACCACTTTGTGGGGGAGCAGAGCTGTCGGGCCCTCGGGGCCTTTATTCTTGCCCTGTTCTCAGGACCATGTTCGTGCTGGGGCTCCTGCAGAAGCCGGTGGTGTAGGCGTGCTTGGTTTGTGTTTCAGGCCATGTGCCAGTTGAGCAGGGACTGAAATCCACCTCCTGCAGCTTTGCAAACTTAACTGTTTTCTTCTAAAGTTGGGCTGTGGCAACAGCTGCTTTTTCCCCCATTATTTTTCTGAACATTTTAAATTTATGGCTATATTAAAAAAATGTCTATCTGAATATCCATCACTACTTGTGGCTTAAAGCACATGGCTATGTAACCAATTTCACATTATTCCACCTGAACTGTCTACTCCAGGCCAAATCCCAAGAAGGTGTCACCACTTATTTCTAGTTTCATCTTAACATCTCAGCTACTGGCAAAGAAATATGAATTTTTATTCTAAGGTGTTGGAGGACTTTTTTTAAAGCGAAGAGAGTTGTTGTGAAATGCTCTGAATAGACGTTATGGAATTTTGATTGTTTTATATTTACCTATAATTTCTTCACATACCAGACACAAAATGAAACCATGCAAAATTCATCGGTTATTTCAACCTGGGAGAACATGATTTAACCTCCAAGCTCAGTTAATTTATAGGAAATTGCCAATAAGGATGCCAAGGACACCTCTACAGCCCTCTCTATATCAACTAGAGGCACTCCTTAGTAATAAATATTTACAAGTATAACCAAAACATCTCTCTCAGCTTCATGTCTCAGATGTATTTTAAAGCCCAGAAGAGGAATCTGTCACTGTTGACCTATTCTTCGCTGAGAAGGCAGGAATTTGTGAAATATCTCTAGAGATTAAGTGATTGATACCACAGCGCAGAGCCATTATATAACAACACCAGAATTACTCCCTTTGGCAACTCAACCTCTTAACAGGAGGGATAAAACAAAATCAAACAATGGGAACTGGGGAGCAGCTCCTGAAACAAAACTAAATTATTTGGAAATATGATAATGATTTCTACAGAGATTGAAGGGAATCTGCTGTATTTCTAAAAGGGTATAGGCTTTTTTTCCTGCAGAAACAAGAAAAGCGACCAGGATGAAGAAAAACCTCATTCCCTACACAAACAAGTATTGCATCCACCCTGATCTGGCCCCTGAAGTGAGATCTGGATGGCAGAGCAGCCGCAGTTCCCCACATCCCTGGCTGGCTACAGCAGGGACCATAAAAGGTTTCTTTCCCTTGGAAGCAGAGGGAGTTAGGGTGAAAAGACTGCCCTGTGCCTGCATGTCACCAAGGCGTGAGGAGTGGCTGTGTAGGGGTGGAGCTACTCACTCGGGCTCTGGGCTTGAAGGAGCTCCAGGTTCTCCAGACTGCGCAACCTAGCACCGTTTTCCCAAAGGTCGAAACACCTGCTCAAATTGGATGAAATATATCAAAATACAGGATTTCAATTTTGTTTATACCATTGAACAGCTTTAAATCTTTATAAAAAGGACAATTGCTGGCTGCTCACTCTGACTCCTCAGATTCTGAGTAGCTGCTAGAAACAGGGGAGTTGAATACGGGTTTCTCTCAGACACAAGACCTATGAACTTAAAGCACAACCTAAAATAGAGCAGTGTAGTCAACATTTAAGGCTACACTCAGACACTTTTCCTTCTCTGTGGGATAGAAAGATGAAGAGCCACTCTGTAGGGCTGGTCAGGCTCACAGGAGGCCCAGGTGCTGCAGGAAAGCCCAACGGTGAAGGCTGCTCCCAAACACTGCTCCTACAAGCCGGCTTGAGCCCCTGCTGGATCTCTTTTTGGCAGCTGGTGTACGGGACTTTGAGATGTGGCACAGCCTGTTTCCTGGTCTCAAGGCAGTGCTAACACCATTCTGCAGAGAGATTTGTCTAAACAGTTCTCTACAAAATGACAGTCTCTACTGGCTCCGTAGGCAATCTACTCCCCACAGTTGCACTGTCCTCACTGTTACATAACTTAATCCTCCTTTCTTGCAATTTCAGTCCATTACTTCTTGAGGCTGGAGAACAGTGTGTTCCTTCCGTTTTGCAGCTATTTCTAGGTGTTTGAAAGTGGTTATCAAGTCTCCCTTATAGCCTTCTCCAAACTAAGCAATCCCAGCTTACCAGTTCATCAAGCAGCAGCCAAACTGCTGCTGGCCGGCGATAGCTCTCAGGAACTGCTGAAGGGGCTGGATTTATCCCAGCCCTACACCAGCCTTGGCCAGCAAAAGCCTCCACCAGCCTCAGCTCTCTGAGCTGGGTGCTCCTCTCCGAGATGTGAAAAGATTTCTGTAGTCCATTACAGTACATCGGGAAATGGAAATTACAGTAAACTTCCAGAATTTACTCCATGACAATAAGATAACATAACTAGAGGGAAGAAAAAAGACACCCTATTTCTTGAAAGTGTGTCAAGGTTCTAAACTTAAAACAGACTTCTAAACAGGTCTCAAGGAGACAGAAAACACAATATATTGTGTTAGCACCCTCCCCACTTCGTCCTCTACCAAATAAATGAAATGAAATGCATGAACCATGTCTTGGTTTGCAAATGAAACTTGGTATTTGTATTTGCTGCAATGTTTCAGAGTGCTGTTTTTCATTTTAGACTTTGCATGGTGGTAAACACTGCAATGCTTTACATTCATTAAGCTTGGGCCCATTTACGCTGTGCAGGCAAAGCAAGGGCATATATCTCAGACCCATAAAACATCAGTTCAGAATTACACAGGGAAATAAATGAGCCTAAGCCAGAAGTCCAATTTCCAGAGTCCAGCTCACTAAGGCTAAACAAGCACCTTAGATAAATATGGTCTGTTTTAAATGAAACGTTAGTGTAATTTGATAACTGTCAATAATTCCCTCATTATGCCTAAATGAGCTTGTCATCCAAGGAGACTGCTGCATGGCTGATCTTAATTTGCTAATAAAAACTGCACAGAAGAATTTCAGCTAAGTGGGAACTCTTTGATTCATAAAAGTGCAGCAGTGCACTTTTCAAAGCGCTCTTTGCGAGTCCTGCCTCCTGACTGGCTGCAGCCCAAGACAAGTTTACTCGCTAAGCCTCTAAGAATGCAGCTTTACCATATAAGAACAACGAGCAATTTTCTCTCTAAATCACTATTATTCCTTAGCCCATTATATTTAATTTATTTTTAATCATGTTGTATAATAGAAATAAAATCATTGGATTAAGCATATATCTAGCAGCAGGAGCCCATTATCCTTTGACAATGTTCTGTTTCATTGACATTATATCTTCATTGCAGACAGTTTCCTTGCCATCATTAGTCCTAAAATGACTATTGGATTTCAAGGGTTTCTCCCTAATCCATAATAAGATTTACTTGTTAGCAGTACAAAACAAAACAAAGATATGCTTCTTTTGTTTTACTGCTGCAGAATCCTTATTTCAAGCTACTCAGAAAAAGAGAATAAATCCAGATAATGTAAGTATTAAAAGCTTTCCTGTGTAATTCTGATTCACGGGAAAACCTCAGTAATTTTGTAAGTTTTGTATCTTTGTTTCTCTTTGTGACTTTATTTTATTTAAGTAAGCATTAGTACTCCATTAGTTCTTTAACCAAGTCAGATCTTTGTGCAAAGATGTGGATAAAGCAAATCTTGGTAATGTCCATTTTCTCCAGAAGGAGCTACCAGAGGTTTACTATAGTACACGAGAAGAAAGAGGAAGAAACCTCTATACTGAGACATAGAAGCAACTCTTCTGTGATAAGTGCAAGTTAATGGAGGCAACACTAACATCGGGAAGTTAAAAAACTCCTTCAGCAGCTGAGCCCCACGGGATAATCCAACAGCTCTTAATTTGTACCAATGGCAGTCGCAGTTAAGTCTAAAGCTACATTTTCGACCCTGTATTAACAGCAGCATTAGAATGCAGCAGGGATCATCTACAGAGAAGAGCGTTTCCTGTTATCTCACAGCTATCTTTGAGGAGGTGGCACATTTCCCTATGAAAATTACCCTTACAGATTGCCTCTTATTTAAGGATGTGCTGATACTATCAGGTGGTGCTCTTTTTATGTCGAAACTGCTAGTGACACTGTGGAATTCCTGCATAGTGATTTCAGCTGGGAGAAGAGCTTCAGTAGATACCTATTTTCCATATATGTAGACAAGCTATGACACTGTCACCCCACTGACACGATCTGCATAAGCCATGTGGTTTCCATTAACAAGGGTCCCTACAATACAGTCAACTCTCTATTATCTGGGCTAATAGAAGAATGGAATAACCCAGATAAAGGAAAGACATGCATAATTACTGCTTCCAGATAAGAGCAGGCTCAAATATTTCTGTACTACGGTCCCCAGATAGAGCTCGTACTTCTGTCAGAGCTTTCTAGATCAGAGTTTATTAACACAGGCATTACCTGCATCCACCTGGTACGAGCTCGGCAGCTTGGGTGTCTCCACAATTTAATCACCCCACAAGTAATCTACTGACTGATAATCATCTGGGCTATAATTAAATAACAACTTCCATATTCACCCTTTTTGATGTGCTGATACTTATGTAGTGCAGACCCAGCCATGCATGCCCACGTCAATGTTGAACGTGGCATAATGAGGAAAGGCAAATTATGCACAAATTGCAAGAGGAGTACCCTCAAAAGACAAGCAATTGCAAAAGCAGACAATGATGTAGAAGGGCTTTATATTCACATCTAACAACCTGGAGTAACAAAAGCACTTCCACTCTTATCCCAAGATAAAAGCTGCGGAGGAAGCATACTCAGGATTATCACAGGTCAGAGGTACTGGGCATATGAAGTAGAGTTACCCTTTCTGCAAGAATTGCCAGAGGTTCTATATTGTTTTGCAATTATTCATCCACTTGGAATATTTGTCAGTCATGAGTCTCTCAGTCTATAATTTCCATAGACCTTTTAATGCTGATAATAACGATGAACGCCTGCCTGATCTTAGCACTGCTTTACAAATTGTATTACTCCGTCACAAGGGCCTCTCAGCTCTGCTACAGGTGTACGGCCAAACATTGCCTTGGCCACTGTAGAACAAAATACTGATTCTCTTACACAGCAAATGGAAAATTTCGCAAATATTTTTTTCTGGACTCTTATAGGAGGAAAGGGATTACAAAGAAATAAACTAAGACTCTTAATGAAATCAGCAACATCATTTCTTATGCATTATGTTGAAGCAAATCACCTTTTTAAGGAAACAAAACCATTGCCAGATAAGTTTTTAATCGTGTACTTGCAGATGATATTGTGGTGAGTTGTTGCTGGTTATATGCTGCCACATTCCATGTTGCATTTATGAATCAGCATTGCCTTGGTTTGTCTGCACATTCCAATCAGACAGAGCTACATAACGACACAAGCCATGGGCCAAGCTACAAAGGGAAAATTGATGCATTGGAAAAGTTAGCCATGCCGTGCGATGTTACTAGAGTGGCTACCGAAAGAGCAGCAGATGGCAAGCCACAGTACCACAAGTGTCAAATTCCTAAATATCTGTTCATTTTGCTTAAAGCATCACATACAGTGTTCAGATCGCTGCGGAGATCCTGGACGACGTTCTCGATGCTCCTCGTGTCTTTCAGAATCTCAATGCTCTGGGTATACGGGTTGAAATACACAGAAAAGGGACGATTGATTGATTTGGCAAAGTCCCTGAAAGAAGAGAGAAAATTAACAACTTTTTTTCTACCACTAAAGAATAGAAATTTAGATTTTGGAGTCAAGGGAAATAATTCACCTCATCTTTTCTTTGGCTTCTTCAAAACTTTCTGAAACAAAGTAAGCTTCCTGAAAAGTGGTGATAAGGCATTCCTGCAGACAGGTTGTCTTTGGATCAAATGTCTTCACGTTGGCTTTGTCTGAGAGAGCATGCTGCAAAATACATTGTGACACCTTTTAAACTGTACTTTGATACAACTAAATATAGCTAAAATACGGTTTAAACTGTATTTTGATACGTTCTACTCTCTGTGCAGTTATATACAGATTTTATTTCACTGTGCTGTATGTTTGCCATTAGTTGGTACCCTCATTTGTTTAACACATAGTGATCATTCAGTGTGAATACAACAAGTCACTTGTTAATTAAGATATCTTTTTTCAGCCACTGTCATTTTTCCTCCAAATAAGTATTTTAAAAAAATCAAGAGCAAATTAGAAAGGTTCCTGCCATGTAGGTCCCTAGATCTAAATATTAATCTGAAAATAAAAGTCATAAAATAACCATTCCTGAAAAATGATCTACACAACTACAAATATTTACATCACCAAAATATCATTTAACTGGCAGACTTGATAATCAGCTTGGTAGAGGAACTGAGCATGATCAAACCATTCACAAAATCTTGCATCACAGTTTCAGGTCAAATTCAAATGCTATTTTCCTGACACTATGTTTAAGAGTGAAGCTCTTAAGAGTGAAAATCCATGAAGTGATGCCTGCGGACTGTGTGCTGACAAAACGCGTCACCCTTCTACCACACACACCTGAACATAGATGTGCCGCATAATGCAGGAAGGAAAAAAAGAACTAACAGGCACAGATATGTACAGAGCAGATGTTAGGCAGATAAAGAATTAAGTATCGCCACGCAAAGAAGAGATTTTGGATTAGCCTTACTCTTTATGTGACTGGCATAAGCCACTAAAAAGGACACATCTCAAAGCTGAAAAGTAAGTACTAAGACATTTTACAAGAAAATCTTCTTCTAGCTTCCCCTTTCCACTCAGAGTCTTGTATTACCTGTATTACTTTTTTGGATCTACCTTAACCTTTAGAGTACAAGCATTTTCATTCTCAGTACCCTGGCAGAAGTGCAAACAAGGAAAGAGAGCTTATTTAAGCCCACATCCTTTCATCCCCTAATATCTATCCATACCGAAGATGTGGGTAAAAAGCATAGAGAAATGTCATGGAAGGAGCAGATCCCTGGGATATGAAGGTGCCTGTTTCTTTTTTTCTTCTCTTTTTTTTCTTTTTGCCTGGACATCCTTTGGAGCAGAGCAGCACCTCAAGACACTTGCCACATCTTTTATTCGAGTTGTTCAAAACCAAATCCATGTGAAACCTGCTAGCTCTCAACCTGCAGCCTCCAAATAACAAGACATAAAATTGGATCAAAGTCTCTTCTTCCCACTTTGTCCCTCTTCAAAAACAAATAAATGAAAAATCAATACATGGAAATTTAAAATGATGGAGAATTAACTTCCTTCAGCACATGTAACTGTTCCTTTTCACTAAGTTTGCTGTTTCTAGACAGCCATCAGTTAAACAGGCTTAAAAGCAAAACATTCAAAAAATACAGCCTGTCTTCACCACCATCCTCTTGCAAATGGACTGCAGAACAGGCCCACTTTATTTGGCCCCTGTCTCTATCTTTGTTGCCACCATCTCCTTGCCGACCCCTGATGTGCTTGAGTGCCTGTAAATTTAGGCATTTACCTCCTTCCATTGAACAGAATTTGTTTTCCTTGACTGGGAATTATAATAGGTTTCCTGGGAGGTTAACCATGGATAACATCTGCTTTTAAGGTGACTTTGTACTTTCAGGTGGGGCCTGACGCCTCAAGTGTCTAAAGCACCAAGTTCTGAAACTCCAAATGGATTCAGGGAACTGAATCAGTATCTTACTAAGTATGGCTCATGAATCCTTCTTCTGCATCGTGAAAAATTCAAAAGCAAGGGTGAGGTTGTTCTCCTCTTCTCTTCCACTCAAAAATGACCTCTGCTGGATCAGGCCCACTCCTTGGACAAAAGGAAGGGACTAAAGGCTAGAGAGCTGAGAAGAGGATTTAATCTGTGGCTCCTGTATCCTGAACAAATGCTGTAAACCCTGAGAGCCCATTCATAAAAGGGGAGAGTTTAAGGGTAGCAAAAAAATAAGTGTTATGTTATCCTGGGCATGCTCTGAGAAGGTGCTTCTGATTATTTCTCTCAGCTTCCCAGGTTAGTTCACACCTGAGCAGAGGTGCTGCCTCAGAGCATCTCTGCCAAGAAAGGGACGTGCAGATGTCAGGCAGGAGCAAGCAGGCCTTGAGAGTTAGGCGGCACCCAAGCAGCTACTCTTTGCATCACAGTTTGGGAATGCAGTGTCTAAATTCTGCTGAACTCCCATCTGAGAGGCCTGTATCCCTTCCTGGATATGGCTTTGGGACTTAGATCAATGAGGCATTACAATGGTAACCACTGCAAAGCTAAGCATCTTTGCAAGATGCAGGTTTGAAATTCTGCGGCCTGGCATCTGTGCAGTACTTGGCAATGCCAGAGCTCAGCCTCGAGGCTCTGGTCAAACGCGCAGAGACACCATGGACACTCACGCATGCACTAGGACAGTCAGGACAGTGACTCAAAGCATAACGAGTTTTTCAGAAACATGAGAGTGCTACGAAATGTTAGCACTGTAGGGTGGTTGTTAAAGCAAAGCATTCCAAATAAAAGTCCAAAAGCTGTTAAACTTAGATTGGTATTTTTTAATGAATGTAATTAATTTGTGTTTTCTTTGGATATGTATGTTCGCTGAACAGGTGTAAACACCTACACATGGATTTCTCCCACCTAAACTTGACCTACCCAGCTTCACGAGATGTTAAGGCTAATGCTCATGCAGATCACAGCTCTCAAACAGAGCATCTCACCACCTTGTGGACTTCAGATAATAAGCTTTACTCAAGGACACTTATGCTAAGACAGTTCAGAGTTTGGCATGAAACTTCCAAACTGATCTTCACTGGTTCCCAAGAAAAGCAACCATGTTAGACAGTGGGGAAGCTCAAGAAAAAGGCAAATTCCCATACTGTGAATAAGCATAACACTAGTGAAACATCTCTAGTCCAACTAGATCAGAGCACAGCAGGTGATTCATGTACCTAACCACAGGTGTCTAGTGCCTAAGATGTCTGAGGCATCTGTATAGAGGTGGAAGATAGAGCACAGTACACCAAGGAGGCCTATGCCATCCTGGGATGCAGCTGGAGAGCTGCTCAGATGTATCAGGGCATCACAAATTGCACCAGATATTTAAACTGAGTGACTATGAATCATTTCCTAAGTGACAACTGTCACGGACACATGAAAAAAGGTTTGTTCTGTAATTTCTCCTTGGAGGATAAATATCATATCAAAATAACGCAACTCGGAGCTCTTCAGTTTCACCATAAAGAACAAAGTAAATTTAAAAAAACAAAATTTTCACCTAGCAGTGGGAAAACCAAAGATGAGTTAGAAATGCTAAAGTCTCTGGGGTGTACAAGGGGGCAGAATAAGAAGTGGGCAGGTAGGAAGTTGCCTGTATGCCAGTAGTGATTTTATTGCCTTGTTATTCTGTAAAGGAATTTGAATCTTGAAAAACATGCCCTTAAATGGCTTTCTGCTTATCTGTACCATAGGACATTTCCAAATTTATCAGCTGATGCACCAGAAATTTTGTTCCGTTATCCATGTAATTTTATATGTTGCTTAGATAAATAGAAAGAGACTCTCCACTTAAAAGAAGCAGCAAAATGAGCTGGATTTGTTTTCTCCATCATCTTCAACCTCTTCAGAAAACAAAACCAACATTTGTAATTTTATAACCAAAAAGATAAAGCAGTGGATTCAGAGGGATAGGCTAATCTTGCTTATTCTTAATATAAAATAACATTAAAACAAGACGTGTCTGGATATTGCATTTGACTTAAAAAGGAATACAGAAAATTTTGAAGTCTGCCTCTGCTAAATATAGAAGCGTATAACAAGGACATATGATTTGATCTACAGCCACCTGAGGGTGACAGGAAGCCTCCTTTATAGTGAAGAGTTCAAGAGTGCATCATATAAAGTAAATGGATTAAAGTTTCCAAAGACTTTTGGACTGCCTTTTAGAAATAGTTTAAATAACTGAAAGCTACGTTATTTCTGCCTTATCTCTAAGCTCCAAATATATACTATGTAATAGTGCTAGCTAAAGTTAACCTGACTATATTAGGGAGAACATTTTGTAACTACTTACTACCCTATTTCTTTCCTCCAGGCTTAATTTTTAATCTTTTCCTTCTCCTTATTTTGTTGGGCTTTCTGCATTTGCCGTTGGATGCTTCCACAGCACGCACATCAAGATTCATATCTTTCAGTACCTGAAATTCTAACTCTAAATACTGAGCAGGGAAAAAAACACTTCAAGGAAAATCTTTGCAGGCTACTGCCTTTGTTTCCCTTGCTTTTATTTCTCTGTTGCTAAAGCTGTTGGCCACATTTGCAGAATGAAGTAGTGTAACGTAGAAAGAGCGATGACTGAACAAGCCGTTCCCCCATCTAGCAAGGCCCAGCTACTGCTGGCTACTTCCACCCTGAAAAAAAAAAAAAAAAAAAAAAAAAAGCAGTCATTATTCCTAAGTGTTATATGTAAAATTGGCCACTGTTTTGTTTCCTGTGAATACTGTGATGTTGGAAAGAGAATTAATGGGGAGGGCATATGGAGAAAGGGCTTTTCTTCTTGCTGACAAAAGCACAGTAATATCAAATTTCTGTACAGTCAAGGCAGAAAAATAATCGAGATTGAAACAAGATCTATCTTTCTAGCGTAAAGGATAAATAAATATTTTAAAGGTTTCACAGAGAAGACTGTGGGCCCACCATGACTGTTGTCTTAAGACTGGCAGTGCTTATTCCTTAAAGGACTTCTTTCCTCTCTCTCCTACGAGAATTACAGGGGCGGTATATATGAGGGTCAGACTTCATGGTCATGCAGTCTGAGTCTCCTGTTCATCCTCATTCATCACAGAAATAGCTGATATTGTTCTCATAATGTTCAGAGCAATTGCTGCTTCCATTAGCATCTCTGTTACAATCACATTATTGATATCATCAGGATCTCAACTACATTAGCATTATCTTTCAGACACCTGCAGGTCAAGGAAGAAATTTTCCTTCGCAATGAGTGCTAAGAGATAAGGACAGAGGTAAGAGAGGTTGCTCTCCTGTAAAACATGAGAGACTGGCAATGCCTAGACACAAGACAGGAGACCCCGTGCACCAGGGTTACGAGGCACCCAGGGGCACCCAGCTGATGCACCTTGTTTCCACCAAGCAGCCTGCCTGCCAGATCTGTGGGTCTAGAAAGAGCTTCGACCTGGTCAGACTAGCAGGAACTTCAGTAATTTCGGCAGGGCAGTTTCCTTATCTTCTTGTCTACTCTGGAGCACAGAGCTCCCACAAAGACCAGCGGCCTTTTTCACCTAATCGATTCCTGCACAGAGACCACACGTACTTGTGCTGTGGTGCTGTTCTGTGCCTGCAGCACCCAAGTGCTTAATCTCTCAAGAACTCAGATGTTTTAGTCTAACTTAAGCCCTTGTGCTCAGTATACACAAGGTCTAGGGGAAATTTAATAGTCTCTGATACACAAGAGGTGAAACCTGATCACCTAATAGTCCCTTCTGGCTTAACATCTATGAAATATATATGTAGTGTAATAGAAGTATATAATATTAATGATTTATGGTATACGTTCTTACCTTTGAAGCAGATCAGTATAGCACATGAATGTGCACATTATATAATTTTTATTGTTGTTTTTGCAAAGGATTATCCTTTGTTTTTGTACTCCAAGATTATTGCTGAGTTAAGAAATCACACCTCAAATCACAGCTAAGATTGCTGTGTGGGAAGAAAATATGCATACTTGATAAGAATAATGTGTTTGTTTATGATGTGGATGGTATAAGATCTATTATATTCTTGAGCATTTGCTTCCTTGCTTTCATGCCTTTACGTTTTGTAAATGATATTACAGGCATCTTCAGGGTCATTGCTTAACTACCTCAACTGTTAGTTCAAAAGAAAGGTCCGGGTCCCTGAAGAACCTTAACTTTGGGGCTCGGCATTAAATGTTGTTGGGACAGAGGAAAACAAGTGAAATGTTCATGTCATTGTGTTTAACCACTTGAGGGACAAAGTATCATCAGGTTATTAAAGTAAAATGCTTCTGTGGCTGAGACATGTACTCAACTGAGAAAAACTGTAATGTAATCAAAGAAAACAGTATCTGTGAAAGTCCTTTTCTGTGACCTTTTCTCCACGACTTCTGTTAATTTCCTTCTGCAACCTTAGTAATAAAAGCATAGCAATTTGACTAATGAGCATCAGCCTGAATGTTCTCAATTAAAGGTGAAACAAACAACAAAAGGAGCCTGAGATAATGCTGATAAAGTGCCAAGTGGAGCTGGTTAAACACGGATATGCAGCAGATCTATTGCAAAACTGTTTGTAAATACTATTCTATATATGCTTTCTGAACCCAAATGTTTAAATGAAAAGCCACCAAGAGCTCATTTGAGTCCCAGAACAAGCGTAGTATTCCTTCATCTCCTTCCCTTTCCTTCCCATCTTGCCAGAGATGCATTAGTTCTCAAAATATTGCACTTGTGGTGAAATATCTTTGCTAGTTCCTTACATTCTTCAGGCAGAAAAGAGGCACAGAATGATCCACTACAATTACTGATGCAATGTATTTCAGCCATTTTAAGAATAAAGCTCCGTGTACTGTCATTTAGGCATAAACATTAAGTTTAGCATGAGCTTAGATGCATGTCTGACTTTTAAATATGATTAATTTACAGAATCAGGGTCTTGATAAATGCTGCTCTGTAATTAATCCACTGAATTACACTGGATTATCCACAACAAAATCATTCCAGGTATTGAGAAGAAATGTTTCTTCTAAGCAAAGTATCCAGAATCCAGGAGATCAAGAGCACCTCACTTATCAGAATCTATGAGTTCTAGTATTAAGAATACTCCGTGCACAAGAAAGGCAAGTGACTTACACTGTACTTACTTTCTAAAATTCAAACAGATATAAATTTAGTAATTCAGAGCTGTTGTGGTATTTCAGTCCTTACAAATCCATTTCATGCTTCAAGTGCCAGCTGATTTTCCAAAGTTTTCAGATCAATATCATATTTCAAAAGTAAGGATTTTATCTTAAGAACTTTAACAGTTATCCAGAAACCAAAGCATTTACATGTAACTATTATTTTGATCCGATTAAAAATATTTTCTTTCTGCTTAAAGGGAAAAACACCCCACATACCTTTAGTTCTCCAATAGAAGACAAAAGTCCAGCCCCATAAGCACGTAGCTGTCCTTCTTGCTTGCAAAGGCCAAATTCAATAGTAAAAAAATAGCACTGTAAAACACATAGATACATAGTTACCTACGCTGCAGTTGCAAGCAAGCACTTCAACAAAGACGTATTCATTTCATTGCCCTGTTTCAGAACTTCACAATTTTTAAGTAACTTCAGATGAAGGACATTATTACCAGCAAGTATTTTACATGCCATTTCCTTCAATAAAAGAGCTTTGTACAAAAAAAAAAAAAAAAAAAAAAAAAAAAAAAAAAGCGAAAGTCTGCTTTTTGCTTGGCACCCACACACTGTACAGAACAGCCACTGAAGAACAGACAAGCGAGGGCATTTAGGTGTCCAACATGCAGATGGTGCAGGTTTTAGAAACCTTCTGAGAGAGATGATGTGCCTGAAAAGAAAATCCTACACAGTCTTTGTCCACCTCTCTAGAACCTCTGAGGATCTCTGCGACTCAGTTCAGAGAACTCAGATGTTGATGTTGCTTCGAGTTTGACATGTGCAAGGCCAGCATACCAGCCCTGCATCAAACTTTGCTGTATCCACCTAGGGAGCCCTCGAGGAGGATGGTTATTCCCGTAGTCATCAAATGCAAAAGCAAAGACGACAATCACTCCTGTGCCTACGTTATTCAGCTCTTGTTATGACACAGCAAGGTTGTTTTCGTTAGATCAAACAGATCAGATTATGCTAGTAACTATTTCTACACATAATGCTCTTAGGAAGCTGATTTCTGACTTCTACAAAAATATCACATACATTTATATTTATTAGATTATCTGACAAATTCAGTATTTGTGCCACAGGATATAACTCCATGGAAATTAACAGTTCTTTTAACATGTAACAGCATTTTTTCTTTCCAGTATAAAACTTTCTGTAGGGCCACTGACTTATGCAGCGTGGCACTATATAGAAATATGTAACACAGAATAATGAGAACATAAACCTTGACTCTGATCCAAACCTGCTGAAATCCAGTGACTTCACGGGTTTTGAGTCAGGTTCCACTACAGGAAGTGAAATCACAGATATCCACAGGAGGAGGCGAAAGCACAGGATTGTCAAATAAGCAACTGAAGTTCTAGCTCTGACTTTACTACCGAGTTGCATAAATCAAGTTGGAATAATCTCAAATAATGACGTACAAGCACCTGATGTCACCAATTAGAAGAAAACCAAGAGAACTGTTTCCCAAAAAGATATCTCAGGAACTTTAGACAGATGCACGAAAGAGAAAGAAATCAAACATATGACTTGAGTGAAGCTGAGACACTAAGAAGAGTAAAAACTTAGCTTCCCTGCCTAAATACTTTGCCAGAAAAAAAAACTTTAAGGCACCTATGGCCTTGTTTCTGTCCCAGTCCCCACTGACAACAAAAACTAGCTCACCTTTATGCCTAAATCCTTCTAGGCACTTTGAACTAGCCCTTCCCTCTCAGCTCTCCTGGAAGAAGGGACCTACATGTAGATACACTCTGAACACAAGTGAATTAATAGTCATACAATAGGACTGGGCTCCTCACAAAATTCGGTGATCACAGTCATTTTCATTCTCAAAACAAGCAAACTACCAAAGTGGGGAGTCTGGTGTTTGCCTATTACAGAAGACCCGTAAGAGTGGCCATAACAGGTAGGACACCTCTTCTCGAGACGTCCCTCATACTGAGGAGCATCCACCAATGCCATGCTGTTCCCAGGACAGCATCCCTTCACCATTTACAAAGTCAGTGGAGGGAAGCAAGAAAAATGCCCTCCCCTCCTCTGAAGATGGGCACAAACAGGAAAGGAGAGCAGAAGGGAGAGAACTTGCACTAGCACAAGAGCCATCTCTGCTGACCAGAGGTGGGCCGTTCACCTTGTTGGATAAACTGGGGACAAGGAGAGATCTTTCTACTAACTCTGCAGGAATTACTACTATTATAATAATATTTATAAGCATATACTTGCTGGTGAGAAACTATTTTTAGCACTGGTAAAGACTTGCATTCTCAGTATAACTGATTTAAATAAAATCTATACAAAATGGCCAGATGGCAAAGCACACATCTGCCTACTGCTAACTTGCAGTGTTAAGCAACGTTCTTCAGAAAAGCGCTTCAAATGAAAAACTGATTTTATGATAAATTTGCCGTATGCAACTATAATATCTGCATTTTAGGAGAGCTCTACTTCGCTAGGAAAATGCGATAACTCGCCCAATGCTGCCATCTTCAGATCACAACTCAGTAATACACGATTTCTCCCTCACACACAGGAGGCCTGGTGCCTTACGAGGTTCAGCAAGCTGTGGAAAGCTCTTCTCTCAAGTCTACACACATTGAAGCATATTGATAAGGAGCTTAAATATTAACTATATAGAGCCACATTTTATAGGCCAGAGACATAAAAGCCTCTTATGTGTCTCTCTGTATGGTAAACTACAGCAGCTTCGGTATTCTATGCTATATACAGGATAAGTGCCACGGCAGCTGGAATGACTGAATGAAGGCATAGCTGCTCAGATATATAAAGCCTTTTCTGAAGGCAAAAGCCTTTTCTGAAGGTAAACAGCTCATCATTACACATAGGGTTGTGAATACGGGCACAAACGGG
Source organism: Tinamus guttatus (assembly GCF_059628265.1). Taxonomy (NCBI): domain Eukaryota; kingdom Metazoa; phylum Chordata; class Aves; order Tinamiformes; family Tinamidae; genus Tinamus; species Tinamus guttatus. The sequence goes on along the minus strand of NW_028288705.1, from coordinate 3,265,476 downwards.
GGCATGCAGGCTCGCGTGTTCTCATTTTCAATCTTTTGACCTGACTGATTATTGGGCAGCTTAGAGTCTTCTACACCTATTTACCACATAATCTACAATGTAAAGAAACGTAAATACATTAGAAAATATAAACACATTAGAAAAGCACAGGTGACCACTAAGAAGCTCCAGAACTATGCTAAATACAACAATGTTGTCAGCTCTTTCACAGCATGCTCTTTCAAGAGCTCATCTCTGTTTCCCTTTCTTTTTAGCTGTCTTCTCACCCTCAAAAAATGTTTAGGATTATATAAGGGAAAAAATAAAGTCTTGAGGACTCCATTTACAAGATTCAGTGTAGATATTCACAACAGCAACGGGAACAGTACTGTTGAATGCTCAACATTAGGTCTCGGCTAGCAAAGGTCCAGATGTTCTTAAGTAATTGATGTGATCCATTTCTCACTGAAATTATCAGGAACAACACTATCCAGATCTATCGAGAGTAAATCAAACTCTAAAATACAGGACAGAAGTTTTAACATTAGAACATGGTTACAGTGGCTTCCTGGGGAAATGACTGCTGCATGATGATGCTGAGAAGTAGAAAGGGTATCTTTCCACATTATATTAATTTAGTGGTTCTTGAAAGTCTTTCACTAAAATGCTTTTTTGTTACCCAAATCAGCATATATCACAGGGCAATACGAAAGGATTGTAACTGATTTTTAAGCTAAGAGACACTGGCGTATTGTGTAAGGAGCACAAGACAGTGTGGGATATGATTTGAGTATCTCCAGTTTAGCTGAGGTACATGAAAGATAATTTACAGTCATTCTCATGAAACACTGTTTGCATGAGTTCAGAAATGATTAGATAGATGGATCCCTGGAGGAAAAACCCATTAAGGACTATGAAACACAAACACATGGGACATCTGCATCTGAAGTGCCCCAGTCACTGGTGGCTAAAGCAGTATACTAGAAAATATCACCTCCCTATAGTTTTAATTCTACACAGCCCTCCAGGAACCAGCAATTTGCCATTGTCAGAATGAAGGTACTGGGGTCATTTCTCTGGCCCAGGATACACGCTGCTGTTTTAAGAAGAGTTAGATCACTGATCAAGGCCCAACAAAGCCCAAGTTTGTTCTCCAGGCTAAATGAGACGCCCCTTTTTCCATGTTCAGACACTGTCCTGCATTCTAAACTGGATTATCTATGAATAAATATTCAAGCGTATTTAGAAATTTTTCGGAGACAGGAGACAATGGTCTGCTGAGCCCAATTTCATCATCTGCTTGGTCTCTAAGCCTTTGAACTCACTCTTAATATCATTTTGCAGTTGGTAATTTCCCTCTTGGGACCAGTACTTCAAAAAGATCTGGTGCAAGTCTTTGAAAAGGGTTTTCATCCCATTCCCTTTCACACAGTGCTCTGACCGTATAGCTTAAGCACTGATATTTGTGTTCACCCGGCAATTTTCAGCATGATGTATAACATGAGAACTCATCTGTTCTCGGTAACAGCCTTATAAAGGTATTTTGGGGATGAGTCCTGAAAACACTGAGAACATCAAAAGCCAATTCACTTGCACTCTGTCACAAGGGGGAAGGAGGAGGTACTGGGCAGCTGCTTGTCTACAACCCTATCCAGTGAGCAGGAATATTTCCCAGGAACCGTTAATGGGATGGGACTAGAGCCCCAAGCTGACACACTGCAGCAGCGGGAACAATAATTTTTTGAATAAATAAATAAAATTAGTTCCAATAAAGACAATGAAATTACTGATGCATGTAAGTACTTGCAAGAGCAGAGCCAAAGAAATATCCTTAAAGGAACATCTTTAAATTCCTTCTACTGGATTATTTCCAAGAATATTTAAATGTGCAGTTCTTTATTCAGATGTGTGCAACATTTTCAAAAATATGCAAATATTAATTCCTTTTACTTTAGAGAAGGAGGGGAGCTTTGATATTTTAGCTTTAAAATTACTGATCTAGAGATTAAATCTCTCACACAGTTGTAATTGTTTTGTAACAAGATAATTATAAACAATAAAAACTTTTTTAAAACCTTTTATTATGACTTAATCCTAAGAACTAGTGAAAGAATGGTTCAAATTCCAAACAAGTGTCTCAAAGCACAGAATCTCTACGATTCTGTAGTTTCTTTCTTATACAGACCTGGCAGAAAAAAAAATATGAATATTTGGGCATTTCTTTCAGTCTCAAAGATATCAAAAGCCAGAAAAAAAAAAAGCAGTTGGGATTTCATATTTGACTGAATTATTCAGAATTCACAGTCTGTTGAGTAGTAGCAGGAATCATCCACTACAAGAAACAGATATAAGGCAGGTTACCCAGGCAACTGGCCAACACAGGCCTGTGCTGGGAGCCCCAACATGGAGCAGCACCAGCTCTCTGACAGCTATTCGTGCACCAACCTCATTGTATGGAGACGCAGGGAGATTTCTGAACAGCAAATAATCTCATGATGAGCTTGTAAATAGTTCAAAAAAGAAATGGGTAAGTCTTTCATTAGAGATGATTCACCAGCCTCCACAAAGGGGGCGACCCTATTCACTGACAACAGCATTTCTAAATAAGAAGACAAAGTTTAAGAGCCTTGCCTCCTTTAAGTAATTTTTTAGTTTAGTACACTTTGAAATGTACTTAGACTTTCTGGCATTAGATTTCCTTCAGAGATTTACTTCCTGCAAAGTAAATATCTTTAACAATGTTCTCCTTTCCCACCCTCCCCATCTGACTGTTTGGCATTCAGACCTTTCACTAAAGGGGAATGTTTGGAACAAAATCTTTTTATAAACAGAAGCGTGAGTCAATGTGGGGCTGCTTGTTAGAGCACCCTGCGGCAGAAGCAACACCAGCCTTCGCATTTCTGTTGACAGCCACGGCACTCAGTATCACTGCATGCAAACTCCCCTAATGCAGAGGCTTGACACGCTCAGAGAAAGCCTGCACTTCAGTGAGCACAGCGGGGCTTCACCCCTCCCGAGTTCCTTGCAAGGGTACGCTTCCTTTTGCAGGAGCTTCTGGAGAAAATCTCATAGAGGCAATCAAAGCAAAATTAGCATCCTGAGTTCGCAAAGCGGCCAGAAAGCACAGCTCAGAGAACACAAGGTGAACAGCGCTATCAATAAGGAGTTAATTACACAGCTGTCTATTTTGAAGATGCAATTCATCTTCTAGAATAAGAGGGGGACGACGCTTCTACTATTACCTTTGTGTCTCCTCAGGGACCGAGTTCTTCTGCTGTCCATTCTCACACAAAGGAGCCCCTCCTTGGAGGGCAAGCAGAAAGGAAGATGAAGCCTTATTTTTTTCTTCCAATGTAATTAACTAATAGTGCTGCAACTTAATGTGCAGCTAAGGAGATGAGACCACTGAAAGAACCGCTATGAACCGCTTCTTAGATCATTTGTTAAACACAAGGCATTGAAGCCCTAACGCTTCACCCTTCCTATTGCACTTTCCTATCATTTGACTCTTATCTTGAACAACTTCTAAAACCTGGGGTTTTAAGGTTTATTAATTTCATATGGAGTTATTAAGAACAAATGATGTGCAATAATGAACTATTCCCTTTCCAATTTATTTTACAAGGCGCAACGTGAATTCATGTTCAGCACTCTCCCTACAGCAGCTAGAGAGAACATTGGGTCATTTCTTTTTCAAACTGTTGCTTCAAATTTCGGCTATCTAGAGCTTTCACACAGTTAACTCAAGAGGCAGAGTCAGGTGCTTGGATGTGTTTGCTAGGACTCCAAGAGACCAAAAAGAAGCTGCATGAACATACGTGATCACTGTCCACTGCATCTGCAGTCTAGGTTGCTTCCTGTGACACAAATGCCCCAAGATTATCCCTCACAAGAGAGGGAGTATCTTTAGGGTGCTGCCATTTCCCAAGTCACTGGAGGGGCCACTACTTCAAATGACTTGGAGATAACTAAACCTCTCCAAGTAAGGACATTCCTGATCAACGTGGGCATGGGCTGGCACCCCTAAGCGCTCCCTCAGCGTTCTGATTCACCCTCAGCTTGGACTCCTTTAGTAGGAAGCAGAGACCCAAATGTTGAGAGGCTGTCATGGCACAAGAGAGTGCAGAATTTAGAACATTTGATGGGGAGTCATCCACCCTAGGGTTACTACCCTACTTGCTTGAGAAGGAGCAAGGGCAATCTAAGGCTCTTTTCTTTCTGGGACATTTGGAGCCAATGTCTCCACAAGGGCTCAGAGGGGTTTTTCCCACAATTACCTGGAGGCCTCAGGACTGATCCAAATAGCTCCCCCCCATCTAAACAGGACTACTTCCACACACCCTGAGAAGGACACTCAGAAGAAACTGCACAAGATGGCCACTCTCCCTGAAAAAACAAGAAAGGCCCTTTAGTCAGGGAACTGTTTGCCCTTTTTCTACATCCTGGAATGTTATAACTGAACTGCCTAAGGGGAAACCGTTTCATAAAACAGTGTGGTGAATCCCTGCCCCAAGCCCGGCCCACCTAACTGCCAGGTCAGTTACTGCCCAGGGCGGCTGCCGCGCACGTGGGCAGCTGGGCCGAGGCGCTGCCGGGCCTGCTGCCCGCCTCCTCCGGCGCCTCCCCGAGAGCGGGGTGGGAGGCTGCCGAGTACCAAGTCCGCAGTGTAAGTCCGAGTTCATCTGCTGTGGAGGAGAAATCACATCCTCAACAAAGGGGAGCAGCCTTTAGGAAGGGGAAAAAAATCAGAACATTTGCAAGCTCCAAAACTGTGGGGGCAGAAACAGACTGAGGACACAGTGCCACATCACATCTCACCAGTGCGCTCTTTAGATTTCCAATTCAAGGAAAAGCTTGTTGTCATCTCCACTTAAATGCTTATTTTAAGAAGCAAAAAAAAAAAACAAAAGAGGATTTCATTCCAAGAACAGCATCCACACTAATTTCCTAAACATTAAAAAACACTAACTTCTTGCATCTATCTAATGGAAACTGATTTAATAGTTGGATAATTAAGAGTTATTTTCAGCTGCATTTAAACTCAATGTTATTTTAATCACATAAATGTAAGGGAACTCCCCCAAAGCCTTTTGTAGCTCTAGATGCATTTACTTAACCTCCCTAAAAATATATACATATATAAATATATACATATATGTATATGTAAATAGTAGGCACCAGCACGAAAGTGCAAGTTCTACTTATTTCAAGCTGAAGGAGATATCAAAGAAAAAAGTGGAGAAAGAGGTTCTAGATGTCTTTTAATTGCACTACTAAAATATATATCCAAACTGAAGATGTTTTTCACAACCTCAAGGTTTTTCAAGCACAGTTTAGCATCTCCTTGTATCTCAGCGACTTGCAGCAGTGAGGACATGTAAACCTCATGTGAGTCCGCACCCAGTTACCTTTCAGAGGTCTGCAATCACACTGCAAGTGATACAAATGCCTACTTGGAAAGTTCCTCATTGTATAGACAAAAATCTAAGCAACTTATAAGTGATCTAGGAGTGACTTACCCAATGCAAAAGTCACTCTGAAAATATCACTAATGATCTAGCACCCACTAATATGCAAGGTTTCTACCCTCACACATGCCCTAAATTCAGTGAGAAGTATAACGTGTATCTGCTCATAAAGTTATAAATCTCTCCAAAGTTGAACAATTAATCCTATAAAGGCCTTTGCATTCTAGAAATGTAAAATGCCTCATTAAGCTATAGTTCTAGCCATTTCTATATAGCCAAAACATATATTTGTAGACATTATGGCTTTCTGATTCAAGATAGTGATACAAAATCTTCAGAAGAGTAATATCTTTTATTGGAAAAGAAGGATAATCCAAGGCTACCCACTCCTTCCTTAAAAAGCTCTGAGACAATATTGCTTTATCTAGTAATATTAATAGACATGATATTTATCAATGCCACAATAACAGTCTGCAGATAGCTGACTACAATATATAAAATATAAAGCTCACAAACATAAAACACTCACAAATTGAAACCAAGTTTTCTTGTCAAAACTAATGCTTTCTCTAACGCAAAACCTAAATCCCAAACTAAGCCTGAACCTAAAGAGCAAATTGATTTTTTTTTTTTTTGCAGACTGACTGAAATTGAGCCGTCATTTGGATGATATGTTGACTTTGCACAACAACGGTGGTAGTCACAGCTGGAATCAAACCAGAGAGAACCAAAATTATCTGATGCGAGACCCTTCTACATGAAGGTTTTCTTGGCTTCAACAATGCACTCTGATTTAGAGGAAAGATTGCTGGGGTCCAGTCGACATTTGCTTTGACTTTCCAAAATCATGAACAAATTGAAAAACCCCTTATATAATAGCATCAGAAGACCTGCCAGCACTAAGAAGTAGCTAACACAACTTGTCACGTGTAGCACCAGAAGAGCTTGGTTTGAAAGGCAGAGAGAGAAAAATACTTGCAAATTCACATGTGTTCTCCAGAGTTGATTTTTTCCCGGCAGAAACCCATATTCCCAAATAACAGGTTATGGCAAATAAAGGATTAACATTAATTTTACAGCAACAAAATCTATCTTCATTTGCATGCATAAAACTATACGGACTTTAAAGAGATTGTATACATGGAAATGAAGGCAGAGTTTAGCCCACAGGCATAAACTCATTGAAAGTGATGGCAACGCCCCTGCACTGGCTTTCTGTGGTGACAGAACTGGCCCTCTAAATATATGATTAAGGTTATACGTATAAATTCATTATGGCAGATCACCCAAAAATACGTCAATTAAAAATTTATGAGAGCATATTCCATCCAACACTCCGTTGCCATTTGATACAAAGCCAACAACAGACACGAGAGCCACTTCAAAAGCTGTAGCACTAAGTAATTAAGCCCAGAGCATAGTTAGCTCTTTATGGACATTAGCCACATTTTGTCTCCCTTCCATACTTTTATCTATGCAAACAAAGAGGTATGATACCCAGGAACACACTGGGTAAGAGAATCAGACTGAATCCAGGTGACATGTTCAGTCCACAAGACAGGATTTTAAACAATTCAGATTAATGCACAGTGGTGAATATTAAGTTGGGATATTTTCAGCTGTGCACAAACATGAATTTATAGACTCCTTCCAGAAGATGATTATTTTGGGCATATGCATATCAGATGGAAGTATGATTGTTCTTTCTGGAAGCAAAAATATTTACTGGAATGATGCAGACCATTAAAAGATGAGTGCATGGTTTGAGGACTTCTCATTACATATAATTAGTTTGATTTCTGCTTGAAAACAGTGAAGTAAATCAGTGAAGTGAGTTCCATGTGCCAAATTCCTTCACTTCCCCGTGCACCTGTGTGCTGCTCCAGAACCTCATCTAGCACTTGCACAAATGACTCAGCTAAGGACCACTCTATGTCACAGAATCTTACAGATTTACGTAAACAAATCTAATACGAAAAGCAAGGACGCTGCATAATAAGATTTACTTTATAAGTTTGCTTTGACAGCTATCTACTCCTTCCAGAACACTTCTTCATGTAATGTGGGATGTGCTACAGTAAACAAATAAAGCCTTAGTAGCGCGAGACCTCCACAGCTCTGGGCTCTACATCCACACGCTGTACAAGTGAGTGCTACATTATGTGCTATAACCAGAGCAAACCTGAGAGTGCAGCAGTGTCACTATGAATCCCATCTACGCAGAACCTAGAGGACTATCTCTGCTTTCAACACAGGGTATCTTGGAAAAGCAGCAGCAATACACTCAGAATATTTCTGTGATGATTTTTTTTTCCAGTTTTCTTAATTCAAACCTTTATTTCTGTAACTTGTGTGGGGTATTTTTGGTAGGTATTGCCTGAAGCATCTACAAATATCCATGCAACTGGATGCTTTTCCTGAGTCCTTCTATGAACCAGTTATATACAATGTATAGAAGAGAATGTTTAAGCCTTTTCCTTAACGTATCTCCTCATATAGGCCAAAAGAAAAAATAAATATGTAAAAAAAGAGTCCCTATCAAGATTCACGACCTCCTTCTACCCATTGTTCAACCCTTCTCAGCTGGACCCAACCCTGGAATGGCAGAGCCTTGTTACTTACGTGCATTCCCAGGCTCTACAAATTCTTCCTGGGCTATTTCTTTGAGGATCATTTTTCTTACCAGCGTGGCACACTCAGAATGCAAGCTATCGAACTACAAGCAAAGATTACTATTGCAAAATGTGCAATTTCTTAATGAAGTTGCTTCTGAAAATAAACAAACATAATTAACCCACCAGTACTATGTGAAACTCGCACTGTTTTCCTTTTAACCTGTATGTCAAAATATATTACTTGCTTGCGTGCAAATTTGCATTTGCAGTATAATAGCTTCCTCGATTATCATCTCACCACTTTGGGAAACATAACACTGTTAAGAAATAGAAATAATCCCAGTGTCTGGTTGTAATTTTTCATTAGAAGCTTTTTCAAAATTTCTAACTACCACAGGCTCAACTTTTATAAACCGAATACTATTTAAAGGGAGCTAAATTATTTCTACAGTGATATTTATAATTCCTTCCCTGCTCCCAGTTAAGTCAAATTAGTAGTCTGTTATATCTACCTTCCTCATTACACAGCTGGGCCCAAATACACACACATATTTATATGGTTCCAAAACATCATTGTTTGTAGTTGCTGAGATCCCTCTCAAAGCAGCTCAGTGACCTGAGCTACTGCTCGAATGCAGCACGGAGGGTGCTCCTGTGCATCCTGCTAACAGCAGGTGAAGCTCTTTGCTCACCTTCCTATAACTGGAGGTGGCATAGGAGGAGGTGCTGAATATTTCCAGATGTAGGACAAGTCCTGTGGTGACCTTAGAAACCAGTTAGAAGGTCTGGTTTTAAAAACATTTTGCAAACCAGCATTTTACATGACTTCTCTGCAATCTTTAGTGTCGCTCTTAATTAAAACTCACATTCAAAGTGTGAACAGCTTCTTTACCCCACTCTCCGCCTGCTGATTCAGATCTTCTGCCTCATTCTTTTTCGTTTCCAGTTCTAATTCAAAGTGGACAAGGTTCATGACATTTCTTCTCTGATCAAAGTCACAGAACGTCTTTGCATATGAGAAGCAACCAAGCAAACTAGTGCTTTTCAATCCAGAAAAAGGGACAAGGGGAGGAGTGAAATAAGCCAACTCATAAAGCCATGATGGCAAAGACAAAAGTGCATAGAGATGAAATGTTCATGTTCTCTTCAAATACAAAACTATGAGGTATCAGAAAATAAGCTAGCAGGAATCGAGTTCAAAGCAAAGAAGATCCCTCTCGCACAGGGAGTTGTTGAGCCACGAAGCTCTTTGTCAAAGAATATTGCAGGTACTAAAAATTTACATGTCTTCAAAGATAAACAACCTCCACTGAAGAGAAATCCATTTAGGGTTACTAAGTACATTGTAAATACTAAGCACCACATTAGGAAGGAATCAGATAAGCTTATCCTGTTCTTACACGCTTTCTAAGCAGCTGCTTATGACCACTGCTGGAAACGAGGCACCAGCCATTTGATCTGACCCATAAAGCAGCTCCTATGTAATTCAAATTTAGAATTAGATGGTCCCCATCCTGAACAAGGGTTCAGCAAACTATCACAATTCCCGTACAAACATTGAGCAATTGCTCCCATCTCACCAGCAGAAACCTTCACGTTCTCCTTGTACTAACCATGGAGTGCCAGCTTAGCCTGGAATAGCTGTGTGTGGTTTTGAGCAACAGAACTAGTTAGGCATTGACGCTACCCTTCTGTTCTTGCACCACGCATCTCCAACATGAGGACCATGCCAGTGCATTGCAAGGAAATAGCACTATATATATTCCAAAATACCGAATACAGATCCCTGGAATCTACAGGGTTTTCTCCCCTTTCTATCTGGTTCTGTGATATATACGCTGTCTTCTCTGTTGACTTATTCAATTACGTATACTGTAGGCTGCACTTGACATCATGGGCTTTGACTGGTTTGTCAAAAAGGACTGTTGCAATGAGGGCTTGCAAACTGAGTACCATTATCTGTTATTAATTTTTCTAGAGCATCACACAGAGCAAACAAATTCGAGCACACTTCTGGAGCACCAGTGAGTGTGGTCAGGAACACCGCAGCAACCAAAAGAAAGTAATGTATCTGATCAGAGTTATCTGAATTTCCTGATTCAGACCGACCTGTGTGACTTGGTAATGATTAAGATCATGTGGTTTCATCAGCTCTTTCTTCTGTTTCTTGCATCACTTTCACATTTTGCATTTGGCCATTTTCCAAAAACATCCAGATATAGGATGTTTTGCTTTGCCTGTCCAAATTGGGAACAGAAATATACCCTGGGCCCTTTTCTTTTACTTCTCAACAGAAGGGCAATATAGATAACAGTATTTCTAGCCTTGTGCCAGGTGGTAGGATAAGACCTAGGTATAGTTTTCTATCAAATCTAATTTCAGCTGTAAAGTCCTAACAAGTTTTTACACCGAGAATTGGCTCATCTCCCTCTAAGTGCCAAGCAGCCTGGATCACAGTCATTTCACACGGTGTCTGTAAGTTTGTCACAATTTCTCAAGCAGTTTTTTAAATCATATTCACTCGTGCCTCTTCAAGCCACAGGCCCATTTCTCATTAACTAGAGGTGCAGCTGGAAGCAACAACTTTGCAAGAATACAGCAGCACTCAACCACTCTGCTCCCTCCTGGCATCCATCACACAACTATGGAACTCAACTGGTAAACAGAAAAAGACTGGGCACAGATTTCCATGCTAATCTTCAATATGCTCAGGGAATGCTATAGCTCCAGGGCTGTAATACCCTCTTTTCTGTTGGCCAATAAATAATTACTTTTAATAGAGCAGAATATCTTCAGCAGATGAGTAGATCACCACTTACCACAGTGGCTAGGGTACTGTCTATGGTTTTACAAGTATAAATAAGAACCATTCAAGAAGCTTTTTTATTTTTTTTCCCCAATGCACAGTGGGAATTTTGAAATTTCAAATATTTTCATAATTCACAGTTCCATTTACTGATTTACAGAAGATGACAGAAATGCAGCTCACACGCTACGCTTACATCCTAACACATCAATATTTCTCCGGAAAATCAAACCTGATGTTTGTGAAAATGAGACACTGCAACAAGGCCATGAAAGTTGCACCTACCCAAAGTTAACAGACACAACTCAAGTCTTTATCTGCAATGCTCCTGTTTCTACCATTCTGGATATCTCCTCAGGAGACAAAACATGTAACTGTCCTGAATCCTGTTCCAGTTCTTCAGTGTGGAGAGAAGAGCTGGAAGAAAACCGAGACAACCAGATACCACGGATCCTCAGAGCAAAAGGAAGCCAGCTCACAGGTATCTCCCACACAGAGGATTCTGAATGCAATTATTTCTCCAAATATGTTTATAAAATATTTTGTTTGTGATGCATACACAGACAAATTGTGGTCAGCATTACAAATTAATCAGTGGTCTCAGTCACTACCAGGCAAGGTAAAACATTTAGATTCATAAAAAGCCTGAAATACACTTAGGAACCCTCTTCATATCCAGCTCCTTCAAATTCAAAAGCAGTTGACTGTCATAGTTTCCTGCATACAGGCTTGCACAAACAAGAAAAATTGCTTGATTTCTATTGCCCTGCACTATTAAAAATAGCAGAATAAGCATTACCAAGAGAGGAAAACGTGAATTCTTTTTTCACATCTGCAGAGCTGAAGGCTGAAATGTACCTTCCAGTAAGAAAAAAAATCGGAAAACACTTAGCAGGAATAATTAGTCCCTAATGGCCAAATACCTAGGCAGAAAAATTTGGTGATAAACTGAACACAAACCCAGCCCTGCCCTAATCTCCTCTCTTCTGAGGCATCATCAGTTAGTTTGCCCCGCTGAATTTTATACCCCCATCCTACACTTACTGCCTTGTGAAGGGGCAACCCAAGGAGCAGAGGCTGGGAGTCAGTCCTGCCATCAGCGTCAGAGACGGGATCCAACTCATCAGCTTGCAGCCCTACGAAGGACTACTGCTCTCTGCCTCTCAAGTCCACAAATTATAAGGTAATATTAAAATACAAAACAATGCATGCTTTTTAGACAAATTTCCTGACAAACACTTACCTTACATGCTGTTAAGCGTGGTGTCGATTATACATTATATAAATTGACGCACCTTGTGTCAAGTCAAGCACCCCTACAGTGCACAGTTTGATAGGTAGGCAGAAAAGACAGTTTTTATTTTAGTATTATGTGAAAGAAAAAAAAATAGGCATGCTTAGATTAAAAAGAAAAAAAAAGAAAAAAAAATTTTAGAAAATCACAGAGTAACACAAGACATCATGATCATGATAATGATTAGCAACTCAGACATATAAGCCAAATGTATTTCCTCAATTAGTTACTGCACTGTACCATACTACAAGCAATAAAATGGATTGTGTAATTATTTTGTCTTGTTCCAATAATTTAAATCTCAGTCACTTGCTTTCTGTGTCTTCAGTCTTTCTTGAGAACATCTCCTCCTACCCTCAAACACCGTAAAGGGAACAGAATCTCTCAAATAATAATAATAAAAAAATAGAACACTGTTAGCTCATTCGGTATTCCATTTCTCATGGAAAGAACACTTACGTCAAGAGGAAAAGACAGCGGTGCCTCCCCTTGCTCCACAGCGTGACTCCCAGGCTCACACAGCACACTGAGGTGAGCTCAAAGGCTCCTTCCCTTCCCGCACTCTCCTTTCTCCTGCTGCCCGGCCAGCACCGCGGCCTCTGCGACGCTCTCCTGCTCACGCAGGTGCCCTCCATGGGGTTGCACAGATGCAGCTAAGCAGGCGAGCAAACAAATCTGCTCTGCCCAGGGCCAGGCTCCAGCTTGCTCCCACCCTCTGTGTCAAGGTGGCAGGGAGAAAAACACCAGCGGGTTTCTCTGCAGCTCAGGACGGAACACACCCAGAGAGCACATCTATCGAGGCAGATCTGCTTTCAAAAGCTACAGCGTAATGGAGAAAAACATCAGGAAATCACCTGTAATGATTCTTCCCTTTCTGGTCTAAATTCCTAAGAGGTGTTTTCCTCTCTTCCTAAAGCCACTGGCCTCTCTGTAACGGCTCAGCTGTTAATGTCACTATCTTTTTAAACCAGTCATGATGCTTGTCCAGGGCATATGGCCATAACCTCAGTAATATACATGTCCTCTCAGTCCCTTTCTTTTTATATTTACTTGCAGTTGCCCAGCTGGAAACTCCACTGGTCTTCTTGTTAGACTCTTAGCTGGCATTTTTCAGCTCACTGTGCCTCCATGTTTTTTTACCTAGGTGGAAATGGGACAGACTCTGGCAAGAGTCAGTTAATAGCAACTCGGGTGCCCCTTGATGCCCAACTGAAGGAATTCCTTGGCCTCCTCAGCCTTGTTGCTGAGAGACATTTGTTCCACTTGCACTGAGGTTGGTTTTAGGGCAAGCAACATCTCTGTAGTTGTCAAGTACCTGCCTTAGGGGAGTCTAGCCCCTCACTGTGCCTCCGCACCAAACATCTGCATCACTGTGCTCTCTCCAAATGGCTCTCCCACCTCAAAGAGTTATTTCCAGCATGGAGGAGAAATAGAATTTGGTATCTGAGTAAAACTTGAAGTGCGATAAGGGGAAGTGATTCAGCTGTATTCTTTTATTTTTGGCTTTGATTCAGGAACAGTTCATTGTTCCGATGACACAGTCGTAATTGGGCACTTTTTTGAGACAGGTCTAGGGGAAAGGAAGCATTTCAGAAATCTCCTTATATTAACATCTCTCCCCACACAGATCAGTCCCAACATTGTCTTCTGCAAGAGGCTCATAGCATTAAGAGAATTTTGGGCCAAATGACTTGGACATATTGCTTTTCTCAAAGTACTTACAGGAATACCTTACTTTTCCCTGGAGACTGCAGGCCATGACAAGGTGGGTCTGCTCCCTACCAAGCAAATACATAAACAGACCCAACAGCTTTCGTGATTTCTGCAACACATACTGAAGTCTGGGAGAGCAAGCCTCCATGATCAAGACATCAAGTCTAATTAAGAAGTGAAGCCCGACTGATTAAATTAATTGGTGGGCTCTTTTGGAGGGCTATAAGGGAAAAAAAAAAAAAAGAAATAAACGAACAGGTATGGAGTAGAACTCCCTCTTCAGCAGACAGGACTCTAGGTCACTGCTAAGCTAGTGCACCAGTGCTGTGAGAGTTTAATGGATCTTGTTTTGAATTTGCCTTCCATACTGGGAAAAAGTTATTTAAAGTTATTTGCAATCCTTAAAATCACCACTGCAGTTCTCATAAGTAGGGAAGCAATAGTATTCTGGTAAACAATTCTTCTGTTGGAACTTGCAGATTTTTTTCATCAGTGTAAATATTTAAATAATAACCTGCTTTTAAAATATAATCTTTTTTATGACATTACTTGCAGGATACTTTAGCGGGATACACAAAATGAAGCATGCAGGAAGTTGAAACAAAGCAATTGATCAGAGCAAGCAGCATAGATGAGAGGTCACCAATGCATGTCATGATGCAAAGACAGAAGATGGACTGTGGGAGTCCTGGCAACTTGACCCAGTCCTTCAGTGCAAACCCAGAGTTGCTGACACAACAGGCAAGAAAGCCCCCGTCTGGTGATTAGTAGCATCTCATCTCACATCTTAGTCATGCAGACTCATTTTGTTCTCAATGACCTCCTACTCCCGTATGTCTCCTGTGACAAAACACAACCACGAGCACGGCACTGTACATGATCCAGATCTAGATTTACTGCTGCACAGCCTTGGGTTATATATTCTCCAGTATAGGATCAATGGTGCAACATCTCAAAATCCAACACACACTACAGCAGAGTGAACATCTGCAAAGCAGATTGGCAAGTACTGAAAGAGCAGTGACAAGAGCCAAGGTGGTCTCCTGTGGAGGAATTTAGAGTGTAGAGCTGAGAGCACACACCAAAGTGGTTTATTTTCTTCCAAAAGTACCTTGGTCACTTGTTTTCAGCACCCTGAAGTAGAGAAAATCCACCTCAATAACCCCTAGGAATAGGATGGCTACAGCACGTAAATAGTTAAGCCCACTACCCAAAGACTAGTGCATTCAGCTTTGCTTTTATTAAAAACAACGAATAAATGCCTCGAGCTCTGCAGCCGTCACGTCACAGTCATCTGCAACCTGAAAACTGTGTCAAATCTGGTAAGACAACACACGTCACTTCATTAACAGAAGACAGGGATAAGAGAAAGCATGCCAAAAAAGATTTCTGACTCACAGTAGCTAACTTCTGAACATCTTCATCAGATGCTCCCAGGGAAGCGAGTCCTATCTCCTGTGAAAACTGGGCAAATTTGGGATCAGCAAGTAGAGGTACATGTCCCAGGAGTTCATGGCAGGTATCCCTAGGGAAATGGTAAGAGCATCATTACAGAAAGAAATCTAAATATTCCATAATCAAGTTAACATAAGCCATTTGTCATGAAAGTGTATGAAAAAAAAAAAAAAGGTAAAAAAGTAGTGCACATGCATCATCTACAAAGAGCTCACAAACAATTCTGAAAGTTTCCCTATACTTGTTCACAGCAAATAATGGACTTGTCAGATCAGATTTTTAAAGTGAACTTCACTGCCATTTCTTTTGCTTTTCCCTTTCCAAAGACATTTCTCTTTAAAAAAAAAAAAAGCTGTAAACAAATGTTTTAAAGGCAGGGAGAAAACATCAAGTTTTCTGCCTTCTACCCAAAATCATCCAATTTGTCTTTTATAAAGTATTTTTGTTCTAAAAGACACAGAATCTGACACTTCGGATAAATCATGAACAGAAAAACAACCCTCTATTTAATTTAATGCCTCCTATTTTCACCTACTGTTCTTCACCAAGAAATCTGTGCCAGCTGTCTCTAGGTAGATAATCGCTCCTGACTGCATGCAAAAGAACATTAGCATTTTTGGCAATGCTAACCTGCCTCACCAAAAGTTTATCAGCTGCAGTTGCAGTAGTGAACAGTTGCACACAAGTGTCTCTTCTCATCCCAGATGGCCTACCTGACAGCAGCTTGCAATATTTGCCCATATTATATTCACACTTCTTGGGGAGGCAGGCACAGCTCTGAAGCTGTGCATGGTATATTGGAACTAAGCACGTGTATGGCTAGTATGCTGCATAGCAGAGAGGAATTACTGAACTGATTTTTTTTTTCTGTTTATTCAGTAGTCTTTCCTAGACGTAGACCTTCCCTAAAAGCAGCTGTACACAGGTCCCAGTGCACAGGGACCTCTGTGCCACATGAAGTTTCATGGAGGTTGACCTGAGACACAGTGGCAGCAGCACAGACTGTGCACTCTTACTCACTGGGCACCAGTATTTCCAGTCAACATCTATGAAACATGTTTGGTACTTGCAGCTGGCGAGAAACAATGAGATATTACTGTTACAGCAGGAAAAGTATTTGTGTGTGTTTTCCACTGGTAAAACCTGTCCCTCTTTCTGAAGGTAACATCTTCCCTCCCTTGTCCCTATATCACTGCATGTTCCTTTAGAGTATGGGAGCTGCCTGAACTCTGCTTTCCTGTTTTATTCCTTTCTTTGGCAATTATGATCTCTACATCCCTTTGCTCAGTGGTGCTCTGAGTCTAGCAAACTCCCTATCAGAGGGCCTGTAACTCAGTTTTCCCTTTCTAACAGGAGCTCGAGTGTGAAAGATTGGCTTGCATCCACCTCCTTGTCCAAGAGATGGTTTGCACCACTCGAGTGGATAACAATTAATGATTAATGACTCTTCTTTATTAATACGCTTCCAGTCACAACAGTTTCTTCCATCACCTCCTCCAAGATTTAGCTCATTAACGACACAACGGGCAGCAGAGAAATTCACTTTGCAGTCTGACAGATACACCTAGAAAATCCTCAGTGCCAAACAGGACTCACTAGATGACCCCAGTTCCCATGAGCATCACTTTCCTACACAGAAATGGGCCACAAAGCCACCCAGTACAGAGCTTTCTCCCCACTTCCCATCATCACTGGAGAAGTCAACACTGATCAACAGTCTGGACACTGTACCTATGCCATGCTGCAACAAGGCAGTTATATTCAAGGTAACTTCATACCAGTAGTTCAGATAATGTGCATAAAGAAGATCTGGTGGCACTGACCTCAAGTTCCTGGCTTCACATAAGCACCCTTGGCTTCAGGCAGGCTTCTAGAGCTGCATCACTACTGCTGCTATCTGAGGCAGTGTCTACCCCTGTATCTACTTGTGCTGCAGCCCAAAAACACACAGAGCGAGGATGGGATGTTCCCAGCCTGCGCTGCGACACGGGCTCTTGGTGTTGCTTCCGCCCAAGCACCCAGAAACAAGAACAGACAAAGGCTTCTCCTATTAATTTGTGTGTCTAGATAAGGAGGGGAGGGTGAAGAGGCAGAAGATACTTCTTATCCTTAGCTTACTGATTTTCTATAAAAACTATAAATAGTAACATTTGAATGTGTAGCTATAAAGCAGCGAGTTTCAAACAAAATGCAAATGAACAACAGCAAAAGAAAAACCTTCCAGAGAGAACCAGGAACCAGCAATGGGGATTGCCATAGGAGTCTCTTAGATTTCCCTGACAGCCTGGTCCTTTAGAGATAGTCTGAACAATATAATTCTTTGCTTAACTACCAGGCTTGATTCTTTTCTTTTGTTTTATTCAGAAAATAATTAAGTTCCTCAACACACACTGCTCAAAGAAAATAAGATATGGTAATGCACTTCTCACAGCAAAAGATTTTTCTTGGAGTAAATTGGAACACTGGAAATCTATATAGTTCTGTGAATGTAGTAGCAACATAATGAAACCCAGGAAGAAATGTTTCTAAATGCATACAGTAGTGATAGAGATGAAGCAAAGAGAACTCCCTAATTGTATCCAGCTCTATAGTATGGGTGTTAAGGCTGATAGAGAGTACATTGAAGTCAATGGGAGTCTTTCTATCAGGTTTATATCATTGAAATGCAACATTCACAGATGCAGGAGCTGCAGCAACCTCATTATGTGGCCATATATCACCTGGAGATCCCAGGGCACTGCAGCTGCTCCTGGGTTTAAAGAAATACCACCATTCCAGGCAGTGCAAGCTTTGCCAGTGACTACAGCAAAGCCTGGACTTCACTCTGCATTTCTGTTAAGGCTTACTATATGCAGTATATTATGAAAAACTGCACCATTTAAAAGGGCTTTCCAAAAAATTCCTCGGGAGTTCATTGCAGTTAGCATACATTATTTCATTTACATAATTTTGAACAAGTCAGTCTGTAGAAGAGAGCAACATTATTAGAGAATGACAATGTAATTCCTATATTAGTCATATTTAGAGCTGTTAAGACCATAACCCGGATTTTTAAGTTCAGTACAAATAAGGAACAAGGATCCTCATTCTATTTCAATTACTATTACTATACGGTGATTTGTAATACCCCATAACCAGAAAGGTTATTAATAAAGTTGCAGCTACTACTAAACATTAGCTAGGATGTGCTGAGTGTAAGCAGCACCCTGAAAAATAGAGTCTGCAAACACACAAATCAACAAACAAGACAACATCAGCAAAAACACACGCACAGTCTATTGCTTCCTAGAACATGTTCCCTCCTTTGTTTCTGTTTGCGTTAGGTACCTAAATCCCTGATCAATGGATGAATATATATTCCTTGTTTATATTAAGTTAGTAAATGTCACATCTCTCTGCTGAGCATTAGCAGATGTCATAAACTGAGATACTGGCTTCCCATTAGAGATGAAATCATTATAGCAAAGTCTGGTGCTCCCTGAGTATGATTTCTTCACCTGAAATATCTAGAGATCTCTTCAGATAGACCAGAAGAGGTCCAACATGCCACTTCCAATCCCTTCTTTCAGGATTCTACATTTTAGCAATTTTGCCTAATAATTGCTGAGATTAAAGTTCTATTCCAGAGATGACAGAAGTGAGTGAATTACTTGACTGATTGCCACCAGCTTCCCAAATGAAACATGCAGCACAAAACCAGCCTCCCAACATTTTATTTAGGAAAGGCTTTGCCTGCTCTCGTGCTGAAGAAAAATGTAGATATTACAGCACCACCTGGTGACTCCTGCTAGAATAAAATGTTAAAGCATTAGCAGAAATGGCTAAATATACAGTTCCACTAACACTTTCGTATCCAAAAATGTAATTGCATATTTTCAATAGTCTATTCATGAAATGAAGGGCAGGCATATGCCCAAATGCTTTCAGGACTGGAGCTGAAAATATATATACACATATGCATACGTATACATACATATATGTGTGTTTACATGTATATGCATATAAAATTATAAAACCTTTCTATAAATACTGGCCAAAAAAAAAAAAAAAACAACACCAAAATTGTACTAGCTGACTATGCAACAGTTAGTATTTCATGCTAATGGTCTGATGACTGACTCACTGCATAAAAACCCTTTCTGTGGTTTGCAAGATCAGTAGATGCCTTTGGCGAAAGTCCCTCCATGCTCCCTGACTGTTGGGTAAATTCCATTACTGATGCACAGAGCACACGGCGTATAATATAAGGCAAAAGACAAAATTGCTTGGATTTTTTCTTCACTTTTCATCAAGAGCCCAAACACCGAAACACTTCATCCAAAACTTGAAATATTCTGTTTTGGAAGAGCTACAATGCAGTCCTGTGAAAATCATAGCTAAACGTCTCTTATTTCCATTTTGTTCTAACAGCCTGTTTGGGCAAGAGAGCAGTATGTTATGATTTGCTTGTGTTGTATCATGGGAAACAAAGTTCAGGTGGGCAATGGGCCCAAAAGAGAGAAATGGGGACTTCAAAAGACCAAAATATAATTCTGAAAGCATTTTTTTTCCAAGAAATTCAGGCTCTTTGTTTAATTTATTTTCCCATCAGAAATTAAGATTTTAAGCATCTTGTAAAAGCATCTATTGTAAAATAGGTAATGCAGAACATTTGCTGAATTTCCACTGAAAAACAACTCAGAATTTTTTGAGCGATCATATATATAGCAGTCATTTAAGCATGAAGTTCAAGAAAACACTTTTGGATTAAACTGTGGCCCATCAAAGTGAATGGTTTTGTCACTGACTTCAGCGTAACTTTGTTTTCACCTCGGTGTGAAGGCCTCTCCTCAATCTTAGCAAATGCAATTTGGTCTTTCACGAAGCCAGTCGGCAGAGGACTGGACTACAGCTAGTACATTAGCTATTTGTAACTCTATAGCTAACACAGACACTTACGGTTCTGGTGTGTAGAGAGGATCTGAGCCATGTCGCACGTACTGAGTACAGTGGAAAACTCTATACGCTAATCCAGCTAAAAAATCTCTGGGAGACAAGTATCCAGCAACGGGTCTCACTGTGAAGCCAGACCTTTCTGAAGTGGAGACAAGAAAGAGCACATTATGACCACATTAAGTATCTCTATGTCAAATCCTGAGGACAGGTATGATCTGTACTTAATTACTCCATCACAAGCATGACACCAAAAATCTCAGCTGAAGATCCCCACACATAATTTACACCTACTATGTACAAGAACTGTTTGCATTGCTAGCATATGTTCAATAAAAATAGCTTGAAGTAATTAAAAGTTTGTTTTAATAGCTTTAAAAAATAATAACTATATCTAGAGAAGAAGATAAGAGTATGAATAAGTGATGCTCTCGAATCACAAAGATCTGGCTTTCATGCCTGGTGCCAAACAGGAGAGAAGTTTCAAACCAGAAGATGACTTCTGTAAAAGCACTGCAAGCTAACTGAACAGAATGGGATTAAGACAAATATGTCATAAACTTTACACATAAAGCACCACCTTGTGACAGTAAAATAACATATTTGAGATTCTCATTTAAATATTTAACAAAATATTCCTTTGTCAGACTAATCTCAATAGAAAATTATTTCAAACTCAGTGACTTTGAAAAGGCCGTGCCACTCCCAAGTTCATTCTTTACTTACTTGTGGAAAACAGTATTTTCATTAAAGCATATCTACAGATGGAGCAAAATGCCTTACCTTTAAGAAAAATAGAAACATCTTCCAGCTGAGGCACGTTATCTTCTCTATATCCACAGTACTTAGTCAGCAGAGGAAAGTTTTTTAAATATTCACGACAAGCGTGGGTGGGATAGAGCTTACTGAGTTCCCTAAAAACCACCCCCCAGGTTTTAATTTCCTCAGCTGTATACTCCACTCTGGGAATGGGTTGACCACTGTAAAAAATACAACAATACAAAAATATGTTTGAACACAACCAAGATTCTAGACTGACCTTAGATGGCAAAACAGCTATAAAAAGTGTTACTTAATTAAGACAGGTTAGCCTATTAAAAGCTATTTAAAAATAACAATATGTTTTTTCCTAGAATTTTTCTTAATGATCTCTATATTATACAATTACTTTTATTTCTCTATAATTTATTTCTTATTAAAAAATATAATCTTATTTTTTAAGAAATAATCTTTTCTTAATTTTTTACATATCACAGCAGAAGGATGGACTTCTCATACCATACCATGTTTTTATATCAGTTACCACTGGTGCCTTTGTAGATAAGTAATTCCAGATTTGAATGTAGGTTCATAACCCCAGACTTATATCATGAGGAAGCTCATCCAGCAGCCAACAGCCTCTCCTATGCAAACGTAAGCCCCTGAATCCATCTTTATTTCTTTTATTCTCCACAATTCTTCTTCCTCCCCCACCACTTACACAGATGCATAAACACTGCAAAGCAGGAGTCTCCCAAGGTGCCTCCTTGCCTGCTAATCTGCCTCTGACATCCAAGATTTGCTCCGAGTGGTTACAGTTAATCCAAATTGACTGTGTGAAGAGTAGGAAGGGATCCTTCCAATTTGCACTGCCTTGTATTTAGCTGCCTGGGCTCTCCTATGCCATGACCAGAAGCCATCGATGCACCTCATGAATGCACCCCTAGAAACCTATCATCTTACTCTAGATTTAATGTTCAAAACCTGTCGTATGCAAGTTGCCCTCTCCTCAGGTACCCTTCTCCTGTCCCAGGCCCCAAAAAAGCACAGATCATCAGAAGTATTAAGGATGCAAAAAGAATAAGCCCTCAAGTAAAACACAATTGCAGTCCCTACGTGCATGTGAGAAAAGCCTCTGTCCAAACCTAGCTTGTGGTTGCTCTTTTTGTCTTCATAGGAAACTATTTAATCCCCTTGTCTTTCAAAGTATTTTGATCCACTTTTTTTTTTTTGTGGTTAAATAAGTAGATCTCCAGGCCAACCTAACCGAATTTTTATTTCCCCATATTAAAACAGGGTCTTTTCATTTTGCCATGGACACAAGTTATCAAGCCGTATTATAAATTCCCTCTATAAACCTTGTATTTCTCCTCCTGCTTTAATCTCCACCACACTTTTGCAATCCCTAATCAGTCTCAAAGGACTAATTAGCAAGATTAACACATTTTCACTAACTTTAAGATAGAAGCTAAGCAAAGCAGAGAGGAACATTTATTTTTGGTCCATTTCTTTCATACAGCTGATTTTCAATGCTGTGCTTTATTAGCTTTCCCTTTAACACCAGCAAATCCTTGATTCTCCAGGTTCACTTCTCACTGTTTTTCTCTCACTCCCTCTCCCCGCTACAGAGGCCTCTTTACATTCAAAGCAGAATGTCTGCTGCTACCAAACAACAGGAGTTCATTAGGGAAACACCAATCAGGGATTTTTTCACTCAACATTTTTTGATAGAGCTAATTCTTCGTAGGCAAATCTCTTCATTATTGTTTTAAAGAACTGAGTTTTTTTTTTTTTTTTAAACACTGGAAAATGGAAAGGAGAAAGGCATCAAACCCCAGTTAATGACTAGGTAGGTCGCTAGCCTAGGATGCGAGAGACAGAGATACAAGAGAGTTCTCCAAATTTGCCCTCCAAGGGAAGCTGCCCTTATGATGGAGAATCATCAGCTACATGGTGGTGAAGCGCTCTCAGCGTCTCCTGCCAAAGCTTGCTCTTTTTTTGTATAAATAAGTAAACAGCCATTAGACCGGAAAAGAGTCTGACAAGACTGCACGGTACTGTCAGGACATCCAAATTTATTCTGAACTCACCTTCTTGGGTGGCAGAAACAGTTCAGCTGCAAAAGCACCGAGTCCTCCATGAGCTAAATTACGTTTACAGTCACAATGCACAGTTTATCTTCCTGCCCCCCAGCCTTCCACAGCCCACGTATTAGCTGCATCATAAATACCAGAAAAGTAGAGCCAAGTAACCTTTACAAAACTGTTTCTGAGTTTCGCCCTGCTAAGATGTGCCTTTTACGAAGGAAGAAAAAAAAAATGTCTTTTATATTTTGTTAAACAACGTAGGAAGAAATCTCAAAAGAGAAGAATGAAAAAATCTGAAAACGTATAGCAAGATTGAAAAGAACATGACATTAATATGTTCTTTCCCTTGAGAATGAGGACTTTGGCCTGTTACGAATAAAATTAAGAGTATGACTGCAGTTAATTGAATGCTTATGTGACAAGAAAAATACGACACAGTGGGTATTTGTATGTAGTGCAGAAAGTTTCCTAGCTTCCAAGGATGGTAACAAACTTTAAATATTGACTTGATCTGGAAAGATAAAACTCAATGAGAAAATATGTGCACTGTTGATGTTCAGACATTAGCACAGGAACTATAGAAAAAAATCCACTGACCAAATTATGATAAGTTTAAAACTGTATTGGCCAAAGTAATAAAAGACTTTCTGCAATATACAGTGTATGAAGAAAATGAAAAGAAAAATAATAATGCCTTTCTCTAATGAGTTTGTCTAACTACAGCTTTCCTGTTTCAGATCAAATCCTGGCATCCTATGAGTTCTTTCTTGAAGTCAGTGATAATCTCCTCATTAAAAAACAAACAAAAATCAAATTAGACTTTCAGGCTTCAGTCTGAAAGTTGAAACTCAAAGTCTACTGGCTCTGTGGAAACTACCAAGGTCGGGGGAGGAAAAGCATACATATAGTGAAATACGTCATGAGGACAGCTGCTTCTCCCAGGCCCTTTGGAATGAAAAGAAAAAAATCTTCAACCACAATTGTACCATAATACAAACTCAAGGATTTTTCACAAAACATCCCATGAAAAAAAAAAATCACTCAGAATTTCCAGACTCTTTCAGGGTGCATCACACTCTAGTGCCAAAAAAATTCCTTTAGTCACAGTCCTTTTGGAGGTTAGGACTGTATGGATCGTATATTCTCTTCAGTAATCAGAAATCATCCTAATACCAGAACTAGAAGTAATAATTCTTCTTTGTTAATGACTCAAATGCTGTTCCTCACCTGGTGTGGCCTGTACAGCAGGGCATTTTCCTTCCTTCACCCTTGTTTCTCCGCACTGTGTGTGTCACACAGGCAGGATCCTGTTGATCCTACCCCAAGGAGCTCGCCCTTAGTCAACAGGTAGTTTCTGGGGCTCCAAACATTCCCAGGACTCATGTCCTGGTTTGACTTTGGCAGGAATGGGATTCACTTAATTGTGACAAAAAAGCAGCTTGTCTGAACAGTAGAGAGCACATGATGCACTCTATGTACAACACATCTTTCCTGGGCACCATTCCAGGTAAATATAACAGTTCTTGTCACAATGGGCACAATTTTGTTTCGGCTAGGAATGTGGTGTTCTGTGACCAGATTCTAGCCCGTGTAGGGATACTAGGTATGTCCCTACACAATATGATTCTGTGGTACATCAGTTTACCATGAAGACACTGTACTATGCATTTGCAAAACAGTTTCTTAAGTTTAAGAAGCTATGCAAAGAAATGTTTAAAAGCTTCACTTACCTTTTGAACTCTTTAGTTGCCTGAATCTGCTCTGAATTTGTAACAGGATTGCAAGCATCAAGTTTGTCAATTATAACCTACATTAAATCAGCTAAAGTTTAAAAGCTCACTTTCTCCACTGCAAAACTTTATCCCACAGAATTAAGCACAGTGTGAATTCTAACTAGTCAGCAGCACAGGGGAGAATTATAACAGTACTTACTATTTATAGCTCATGGCAACATCCACAAAGTATTTTCTTCTCTGCCGATAGACGTTGTCTTTGAATCCCTTAAGCGATAGAGAAGAGATTAATTTATAATAAAGACAGACAATTAGCTGTAAGAACTGTAAAATAAATCATTAAAGTGTTTATTTAGTGCCTAATTATATTCTATTCTGATTAACGTCATCTACTGGACTGTAAGAGAAGATACATGAGAGTTTTTTTCCGCCACAGCAGTATTTTCAGGAGAGGCTTGTGCACAGGTTCAGCCAACCAAAAGGTTGAAAATCACGATATTTTTTCTTACCACTCATCTCACTCAAATTTTCTTTGACCTGAATGGAGACCTACACACAGTCACAAAGCAAAATAATCAACTTAATCCTTATGCATCGTTCATCACTAGGACACTCAAGTTCAGAAACAACCCCTTTTGAAGATGCTACTTGGGCAGTTGCCATCTTATCTAACACCTCAGGGACTGAACGGTGGCTCGAGCCTCCGGCAGTAAACATGTACTTCACTGCAGTCTGTGCAGCAGAGGCAGGGCTCTACCTCATGGGCTCCAGCAGGCTCATACCCTTTGCATAGCAAGTCCCAAGGAGCTCTACAACACACACACATGCACAAACACCAGTCACTTAGAGCCCTGCCAGCTATTCAAAACTAAAACAACTTCTATACCTATAAAAGATTTAGACACTTCAGGTGTGGAGCTGCTAAAGAGCTATCTATTTCCAAGAAAGGACTGCCAAACTCCTGCAGATGAAAAAGGTTAAAATAGTTAAGTCCCACACAATAGCATTTAAGTTTCCCTTAGCCATAAATGGGAAGTAAAACACATCTTCCCCTTATTGCTCACATGCACTAATACATTATCTTTTCATTCCCTTCACTGTTTTGTATTTTGATTCCAAAGTTTTGCATAAACTTGAGGAAATTGAGAGGTGTTGTAAATGCCCTGTAGCAGAAGCTGTGCTGCTGGGGCAGACCAAAGGAGAACATAAAAGTGCAAAAAACCTCCAAGCCTCCCCTCTCAGCCAGGGAAAGCAGGGGGCTTATCCTTCAGACACTAGATGCCCTTTCTCCTTCCTTGGCATCCATCTGGCTACGGGCTTGCTCTTCGCACCTACAACGAGATTAGCTACTTGTCAACAACAAGTTACAATGAAGGCTGCCTACAGGTAAAAGCTTTTTGGCAAATAAATTACTGAAATTTTTGGAAGTCTCCTAGTCTGCTTAATACCTTTCAACATAAGCACTGAAGTACTCAGCTACAGACCATTCACTGGACCAAAAGGCATGAGGGACAGCACAGGTGATTTAAAGGTCTGTCATATGTAATGAAACTGGAACCATTAACCAACACAGGGAGTGTTAGGTGCTATTAGGCTGGTTCTATAATAAGGTAAGTCTTTGGCCCTCTGGCTTCTCCATGCAACCACTAAGGAACAGAGCAGGCACCAGACCTGGGCTCTGCGAGGCCAATCGCAGTTTTTATAGTTTTTCTCCATCTTCAATACCTAGTATGCGGCATAGGATAACAAATGGTGTGTAAATTATGTTTATACGAGTTCCCCCAAGTGTAAAATATATATTCACATAATGCAAATGTCTTTTTTCATTGTCTATAAAACAGAAAGCAGATTTTCAGCAGAGCACTCAAGTATTTAATGAAGGCGTCAGCTCAGAACATAAAACAGTATCAAATTGCCCATCACAATCATCAACTCAAGGCTACAATGAGTTGCCATTAAGACTGAAATGCCACTGTTTGAACCAAATTACTGTTAATGGTTGAAGGTAATCAACAGAGTTTTCCATTCTGCAAAACTGCTAGGTAAATCCCAGTTTGTCATCAAGAAGTGCACGTCAGGAATCAGGATGCAGACACGTGCTCCCCTAACCACAGGCCACGCTGTGGGAAGGCTGGCACTGGCTGGAGGTGCCTGGGAAGCAAGAGCAGCACTTGGGCTTCTCCAGGCCACGACAGCAGACAGGTGTCAGCAGGGACGGGGAAGGGGGCTCCCAAGGGACATCATGATGGCCAGCACAAGATGTCACGTTGCCCACATGGGCACAGTGAGCAGCTGCTCGTGGGCCCCCACCAGGGCAGCTACCAAAGCTTGACTGCCACTTCTGCACTGCACAGAGGGGATGAAGGCAGGGCCAGCAGGGGCACTGGTCTCCTCAGCCAGGGCAGCCCCCAAGACAGAAGCTGCACAGGCACTGTCACACCAGGGTACAGCATGGATATACCAAGAGACAGTTCCTTATGCTGCCATCGTCTTTCTGGAGTCAGCTACAATCTCTTCAGGACCCTTTTTCACTGTGTTGGACACACAAATATCATTGT
Organism: Tinamus guttatus; assembly: GCF_059628265.1. NCBI lineage: Eukaryota > Metazoa > Chordata > Aves > Tinamiformes > Tinamidae > Tinamus > Tinamus guttatus. The sequence goes on along the minus strand of NW_028288705.1, from coordinate 3,238,077 downwards.
TATTATTAATAAAAAAAACATGAAACTAACACCTAAAAAGCTGCAATTAAATCTTTTTCTGTTATAAAACAGATACATATAGTCAGGGAATCTTAGTTCACTGCTTACTACTTTCTTTTGGAAGTTCCTTCCAGAATCCAATTTCCTTTACTTTGGAATAGGAATGAAAGTTCCATTAGTTGCCACCAGTAACTTTCAGCCATGCGGTCCAAAAGTGGAACCTTCAATTTGCAAGAAGCAGGCATGTTCTAACGCAAATTCCTGCAATCACCTGCCATCTAAAGACTCAAAGGTTAAGCACTAACAGAGATAAACCAAGAGAAAGAAGAAAAAAAAGGCAAAAAGTCTTCTTTTATCACTTTCTGCATTGAGTACATCCACACTATTGCAGTATACAGCTTGTGTGAAACACAGACTTGCTTCCTGTTGCTGATGTCAGGAAACAATGCAAAACACATTGCCATGTGCTGCATAAATGCAGAATCAGGAACCTGTTGCACTGTTTTGTCTGTTGACTTCTTATTTGGCTAATTAAAAAAACAGAGCACATCATTGTCTACAATACAGTTTCACGTTACACTTACAGGGTGATCTGCATCCAGCTCAGATCCATACATCAAAACTCTCTGTGAGCATTTGTCTAACTCAGATATCTTCCGGGGGAACCACGGGACACAGTCGAGATCTGCAGAAGACAGAATGTGAGTTGAAGGTACGAGGTGGTTCACTGAGGTACACGTGCAAAACGTTTGTCAGGGTCTAAACAGAGTGAGGTAAAAACAGCCTTGCCTTCCTCATCAGTCCAGATGTTTTCCGGTGGATTGAGAGACACGATGTTAGTCTGGAACTTGAGCAGCTGGATTAGTTCATTAAATTCTTTCTTACTGCAGTCACAGTCCACAAAAATTTCTACCTCCGAGTTCCTTCGCTTGGATTTTCTTGATTCAATATGAACCATACTCACATGTTTCTCCTGTGGAAAGATGGAACAAGGGCTGAAATAGAAACACTTCATCTGGAACAGTAATACTGACAACATGTTCCTCAGGAAAGATTTCACCAGTCATTAAAAGAAGTTTTTAGTAAAGTACTTGTATATACCCACTCAGTTAATTAGCATTGCTTAAGAGATATTAAAGACAAAAAAATCTGTACACTGAATTAAAAATAATTTTTCCCATTAAGTAAATATTAACTGATTATTTAAATTTATTTATGAAGGCAAAAGACAATGCAATATTCTAATTATTAAAAAGAAAAATAAATTGCTTTGCTATAAATATAAAATGCATTTTTATTAGGCAATGTGCATGATCATAATGTCAATTTAACCACATTCTAATGTGTTTAAGTAAATAGACACTATTTGAAATGTAATACTTTAGTATCTTTTGCAAACACTTGCACAAGAGAATGTTTCTGTGAGGATAATTATATTTCAGTCCTCCTCTACCTTTCAACTAATTCTGAATGACCACAAGTGATAATAGTAATAAAATGAATATCTAGTTCAATTTATTATAATTACCCCATAAGAACTTGGGTACACAAACGTGTACTTGGATGTGAAAATAGTTTTATCACAGAAACTTTCCTACAGGGTCTCTCTCTCATCACAACTATTGGTCTCCAAAGAGTGTCATACAAGAGACAGCCATAATATGTTAAAACTAACTAACAGTTAGTTATGCATAACTAGTCCTGCAAGTTTGTCTTGCTTTAAATAGGAGACTGGACTAGATGACTGCTTTCTACCAACACTTTTACTGATTGACTGATTTTACCTTTTCTCCCTTCCAGCCACAAACCCCATTACTTTTGACAACTTATCCTCCACCTACTCAGTAATGCAAATAAACTATTTTGACTTCCCAAAAGGGGAGAAGCCTGTGCTTGTATTTTCACTGCTTGATATATTTTGTTCCAGTTGAAAGTCCCCTCTGGTACAGACAACTAGCACTCTGCTTTTAAACCCCCAGGTAATTTATGCAGTACCTAATTTTACAGTGGCCACCTCCATAATATATATATAAGGTAAATATCCCTAGCTAACCTGCCCTCATAACAAAGTCACAAAGGAAAATCCTCCATTTTGTACATGCTATTTGTAAAACAGGAGATTAAAAAAAGAAAAAAGCAGAATTATTTTGTTGACCTATTCCTGGCATTTTGAGTATCTACCTTTGATATTCTGAATTTTTCTCTGAAAATCCCTCCTCACTACCCCTCCTCAGACAGGGAATTTCAGCTCTAATTCAATCTGTTGAGAATCACACTTTGGAAATGTAAAATCACTTGTATGAACGTGAGCGCTGCTGTCAAAGTTGATTCTAGGAAACTCTCCCTGAGCCCCAAAAGCTCTGCTGAATAGTGCATCAACTTTGAAGCTACACTGTACAGAAATGAATAAAAACAACAACATTCCTTCCATCAAGGTGCACTGATTTAGACCAGCAAACCACCTGATCTCAATATCATCCCTCAACCCAAGCAGTGTAGTGATTTGTAGCATTTACCTGGAAGAGTCGGAGAGCTTTCACCAATCCTCCAACTTCATTCTTCAAGGAAAACACCACGGCTGTCTTTCCACCTTCAGAAACAGATTCACTTTTCCCATTTCCCTTATTCCCCTTTTTCTCCTCATTTTTCCCAGAACTTGATCTGTTTAGCTACAAAGAGATAGAGAAGAGCATTATTTCCAATGCAAATGGGCATTTCTCAAACTCAGTCACTTTACACAAAGCAATTTTTCAGAAAATGGCTGAACCAAACTCATTCAGACTTTAAAAAGTAGTTCATTTACTTCAAATCAGCATCATAGGTTGAATGCAGCTGGTCAAGACGGCTGTGGCAGAGATCAATCCATTAAAAAAAAGAAAAGCACAAGGAAATACATATGAATGAATGGGATACAAATACACAGACATTATTAAGGTTATGCTATTATTAATAAGAACCTTGGACTGAACGGAAATGGCCTGAATTATTGCAAAACCACTAACTGAAGTGGCACTATACTCATTTGTACTGGCCAATTTGCAATGATTTATATTTGTCTGTACTTTTGAATTATCTATTAAATTTAAAATTTAAAAATGTTGCCATGTAGTGTCCTTTTTCCTGAGGAAATAAAGCTTCTATCACTTATACACGTTAGAATAGAAATAAAAACTTAGACTTCATCTCATTTAGGAGATGAGGAGGCTGATGGAACTCCAAAAAAAATAAAATAAAACACAAAATCCCTGGCAAATCCCACAGACTCTGATTTAGACCAAATTCCACATAGTATTTTTTTTTTAAAAAGGCATTTTTATCAGCTTAAGTCTTGTTGAGATGCCATTAGATGCCATTAGTACACCCAGTCACTCTCTATACACAAATTTGGTAACACTGGCCAAGATTTTCAAATGAATTTTTAAATGAAACAAAAAAAAAAAAACCCACACACACAAACATATCACCATGACAAGTACACTTAAAAATATGAAAATAAAAATCAAGAATCACAGACAACTGGATTAAACTGTTGTTCAGCAAGTTGCAAAGGAGAATGAAAAAGGAAAAAAAAAAAGAACCACCAAGAATGGACCGAGTTTTCAAACAAGTCCCACAACATCTGACAAAAGGCAAGTAAAACCTCTAGTGTCATTTTTTCATTATGGATCTGAGTGCCAGGGCCGGTTATCTCACTTGCATCATATGTGTGGTCCTGTGACAGTTCACTTCAGCAAAGTGTTCCTCAGAGCTTCCAGAAGAGATTTTAAAAGATTTCATCAAGTGCTCCATCACCCAGCAAAAAATTGGCAAGTCTTTAGCCTGATTCATTTTCAAACTGGATCGCCTGAAACAAAATGTCTTTAACAAATATCCCTGAGAGCCAGCGATGAAGCACACTGTCCCAGGGCATCCACATCCAGTTTGGCGTGCCAAAACTGCTTATGGCTTTATTCCGTCTTAGTCCACTCTGGAACACCTCTCTCTTCCAAATAAAGAGTGGACAGTTCTCAAGTCAGCTCCTGATATATTTTTTAAGGCACAAAAATAAAGTGAACTAAAGAGAGGACTAGCTGAAACTTGCCAGCTTATCAAAAACTACCCTGTAAAATAGTACAGATGAAACTAGCCATGCTTAAACTAGGTACTTAGCGTGCCAAAAAGCCTGTGGCCCCATCTCAGACTAGGCAGAAGCAATCTAGACAGTTATGTCTGTGCACAGATACATGAAGCGTATGAAGCACTTACAGCAACTGGGCTCACAGGATTGTGTTTGGGAGGAGGTTTGCTTAGGGATGCATTTCGGGAAGGTTGTTTTACCTAGTTTTAATTTCAGTAATACCTGGGACTGGGCTGAGTAAGTTTGCACACATATCAGCGACCCAAACTCCACACGCTAAAATGTAAGGTATTTGAACAGGATTATTTGAATTTACTGAGGTTCTCAGATACTCTGAATGCAAACAAACTACGGTAACCCCAGCAGGAAGGAGGCACGAGTTTACCCAGGACTTTAAGCCACCCTCGCACCCACTGCACGCTGGAAGCACCTCACAGGGGGTGCGTCCCCCTTCCCAACAGGGTTTTGCACAGGGAAATCTCTTCTCCTCTAGGCAACTCTCCTGCACAGCTGGCAGAAAATGCATCCGTAGGCACCATCCATGTGGTGTACGTTATCGGTACCACGTTATCTAGATTATTTTGTGCGTTTCTTAGTAGTATTTTATGTACCACGTCATGAGGTACACAGCAGTTACAAAGAGGCAGGTACCACCGAGACAGCTGCGCAGCGCTTCAAAACGCCTGAAAACGGCCCCAAACTGCCGCGGCAAGGGCTAACTTCCCGCGGCGACGGCCAACTTCCCCGCGCCGAGGAGCGCGGAGGCTGCGCCGCGCGGCTCGCGAGCAGCCGCACGCGGCGGGCGCGACGGCCAAGTCACCCGAGCGGCGACTCCAAGTCGCTACTTACGGCGAGGCCGCGGTGCTCCTCGGGCGGCGCCGAGTCCAGCGAGAAGCCCCTGCGCGCCCAGTACTTGCTGCTGAACATCATCATGGCGGGCTGCATGGGGCCGGCGGGCAGGGCAGCGCTCTGCCAGCGCCGCCGCCCGCCCGTCTCTTATAGGCGCCCGCGGGCCCGGCCGGAGCGCGGCCGCGGAGGCGGGGGAGCCGCGCGCCGCCATGGCGCTCACCTCAGGCGCCACCTGCGCCCCGCCCCGCCGGGCAGCGCCATCGCCGCGGCGGGACCGCGCGGCCCTGGCTGTGGCGGCGGCGCTGGACGTGGCGCGGCCCGTAGCGAAGCTCTTGGTGCAGCCCAGCCGTTAACGGGCGACACTGCCCCGGGAGAGCCTCCTCGCCTGGAGAAGGCTTTAGCAGGGAGCGCGCTTTATGCCCGCGCTGGACGCACACACGCTGCGCTTCAGCCACCCCCTCACCAGCGCGGTGCGTCTTCTGCGAGGGCGAAACTGGCCCATGGGTTCCTGGGGGAGCTTTACTACGTGTATGAGGCAACTTGTTTTGTCACTGAAATAAGCATGTCTCCAGGATAAAGATTTTTTTTTTCCCAATAGCACAAAGTAAGACAATTAGTGCTTAATGCAAAGATTGCCAAACTTATAGCAGTCTAAGGTAGTTGCTCAAACAATAACTTGACTGCAGTGTAAGGCAGTGTCTAAGTCTCAAAAAATGTTTTAGGATTTCTTTATTTCTGCCATACTGACAGAAAGGTGCTCTCTCATTCTAATGCACATTGGTGTTCCTGCTCCAGGACACCACCAAGCAGGGGCAGTGCTGGTCACTGCTTTCCTTCACAAATCACCAGGGATGCTTTTCTGCGACAGCCTCCCTGGACAGAAGCAACCCAGGTGAATGAGGTGACAGACATCGGAGCCTTAGCTGCTGCACATACAGAGCACTAAGTCTAAGAGGAAAGTTGGAATCACATCAGCTGAAGCTGAAACACTGAGCACAGAGCTGCGCAGGGCAAGCGGGAGGACGTATCAGTCACAATCCTAAATTTCATGCCATATGCCCAACTCTGAACTGCAGATCACCTCCATTCACAACTGCAGTGTCTTTAGACTTTCTAGATTCAGCATCTTATAAACTGTGATTACATACCTGTGTCATCACAGGTTTTTGTCTGTTCTTAAAAGGAGACCAACTCAGAAACACAATGAAAGATATTAGACTGACCATGACTCCAATTAACAGCATAAAGGAATTTTAATCACTTACTACAACTAGCAAAACAACAGAACAGCCCATAGTCTAAACTGCACTGGTCCATCATTAGGTGATTCCTTTTTTAGAGGGTTTGGGCCGTTTCATAGCTACCTCCGAATTTGTGCGAGGCCTTTCTAACTTCACTTTTCTGAGTTTGCCCATGTGTAAAAAGGATAATGATTTTTTTTTCTGCTTGACAGTAAGTTTCTTAGTTTGTTAGTTCTTTTACTTTCTCCTGCAATGCAAGTCAATCATTTTTGTAATGCTAAACAAAGTTTTACTTCATTTTTACAGTTGGGGGAAAGCAATTTACATGCATTAGTTAGCTCTCCTATTAATAGACAGCCTGTCATATTTATTCTTTTTTTTTTTTTTAATAATGGAAAGGCAAGTCAGGTTCTTTGGGCTTAGATATTCCTGCCTGCTATGTCCGAGATACCCACGCACAATTCCTGCAATTGTACAGTTTATGTAAGCAAGACTGTTTAGCACTTTCTGAATACTCCAGTGACAAAAACAAGCTTGTCTGAGCAGATTTTTCTCCTGCAGGTGTGATAGTACATGATTTTATCACTGCTGGATATTAGTTCTTCTGCTTAGTGCAGAGAGGACCCTGCTATCCCATAGCCTTGCTATCTATCACGGTTCTGTTTGGTAGCTAGAGTGTGGCAAAGGTTTCCCATCTCTCATAACCCTTTCAGGATGACTCATGAGTTTGAAACAGATAAAGGGACATCGTGACAATGTGTGCGATGAATTGGACAGCAGAGACTCAAATGATTCAACTGTTTTGGAAATACTGCCAGCCCATGAATCCCTCAGAAAGGCTGCCTCTCCCTGTAGATAATTCTGTTCTTTTGTAGCTTCTGTTGTGTGGGTGAACTTTTTCATATCAAGCCTAGATCAAAGAGCAAACATTTATGGAAAAAAATATTTGTTTGCTCCAACTATGTGATAACTGAGTTGGTATTCTACTCTGGAAATATTGCTAACCTACAGATTTTCTTTAGAGCTTAGATTTAATTCTCCTTGTACCATATATGTACATACAGTACATATAGTACATACAGTGAAATGAGTCCCATTTCACTGAAAAATACGGTTACTGTTGAAAGCAAGAAATAAAAGCACGCCTATCTGTGTGCTAGAAATATGCATTATTTATAGAAGGCATCGTGTATTTATAAAAGGCATGAGAAACACGGATGCTTAAGTCATGAAGATTATCCAAGTTCTGGTAGCAGTGAGGGGGTTTTAATCAACAAGCATCCATTGGGAAAGGAATCCCAAACTGCTGAGGCAGGACTCGGAATACCCCAGTGATGTTTTTTTCTGAAACCTCTTTCTAAATCTAAAGAAAGGGAAAACCCTTCTAGATTTGATCTGAGCCAGTGAGGACTTCCTCACTGAAAACGTTCTGCAGAAGGCAGGTTAAGTGAGACAAAATGTAAAATTGGCCAGATTGAATTCACAGTCTTCAGCAAAGAAGGTTCAGAGAAGAAAATAGAAGTTGACAGATATTGGGAAAGGAGTTTCAATAAATTCAGAGTTATTACAGTCTCGAAATCTTGTGCAGCAATACAGAATTATAGATGTGGCCACTGCTTAAGGATAAATACAAAGTCCTATGTATGAACTGCTCTCCTATAAAGGAGAGCTAGGAAGTGTGGTCTCCTAGTAGACTTCTTGTAGCATCATAAATTATTAGTCTGCCATTGCTTTCCATCAAAAAAGTAGTTGACAGGAGATAAGCTAAACATGAGACATAAACATCCAAAGTAACCAGTATATAGGACATTAAAAGAAAGCTTTTCTAGAAATACAGCAGTAATCAAAGAAGAATTAAGGTAAATGTCAGACTACTGCTGAACAGGAGGAAAGCATTGGACAGAAAAAAAAAACCCTGAATGGCCTAAATATTTGGGTGTTTATTTTTTTTATATTTTTTTTTAAAAGAATCAACTGTTGCCAGAGATTTATCATAATTAATAGCAGGGATGAGGAGGGAGGACTCAATTTTAATAAGATAAATGATTGCTGAAGAATACTTGGATAAGTCAGATCTTTTCAAATGACGTGACGCATTAACTGAGCTCACAGAGAAGGCCCAGTAATTATTAAACATCAACAATTATTAAAAAAATCAGAGAACAGATACGTGACAAAAAACTAGGAAAAGACTAAAACATTGTCCATCTTCAAAAAGTTATTGGGAAGAGAAAGGGCTGAAGAATTACATATCAGTTTTTGTTTTGTTTCTGAGAAAACAGTACAGATAAATTATTTCTAAGGGCCTAAAAGATAACAGGTGATTAAACAGGCGAGATGGATTTGTCAAGAATAAATGGAGTCAAGCAAATCTCATTTCCTCTTACGACAGACCAAGGCAAAACAATACCTGTCTTGCATCCTGATGGTGGTATTTGGCATGGTCTTTCATAATGTTCCCACAACACAGATAAGGAAACGTAGCCCAGATGAAACTAGGATTGGGCAAAGAGATGGGTTCAGCATTAACAGAAGGGCATACCAAACTGGAGATCCATAGGTACCATTCAGTAATTACCTAAATGACAGTATAGAAATCTGAATATTCAGACTGCATCTACCTCAGAAATGATCTGAGGGTTACAAAATTCAACCAATTCCAAGAGAAGGCAAAGTCAAGCCTTGTATCGCAGAAGTCAGAGGTTGCAGGTTTACCTAGTTAAACGTGATCATTCAAAGCACTGTCCCTTCCATCCCCCCATCCTTACTTATGCAGTGTCACCTCTTCTGTACTAAGTCTTAGTGGAAGAGCACAGTGAAAAGACAAGAGGTGTAACTCACGGCTAAAAGGTGTAAGGTATGCTCACGAGGTACAATGGCTAAAAAAATGGTTCACTCGAAAAGGTATCAGTTCCTTTATGTAGTTCATCACAAGCCTGCATCCAGTAGATACACCCCCAGGCAGAGCACCAGGAGTAGCCGTATTGTTTTCCTGCTTGAGGAATTATGTCCTTGAACCCAAATATCTCTGCTTGAAAGACTCTCTAGGTCTCCTCTCTGCTACCTAACAGTAACACTAGAACAGCAGGTGTGATCCCTCGAGCACCAGTGCCCAGAGCTAGCAGCACCTGTGACACCCACAGCAGTTCACACACCACCACCGTCTTCACAAGGTCTCTGGTGTTTCACCTCAGCAAGTTACAACAGCCAACCCATCAACTCCCTGCAAGTGAACAGCCAATGGAAATTACCTGCATGTCATATACCATTTTTGCATCAGGCCTAAATATTTTCCTTATTTAGACATTTAAAATATCATCTTCAAAATCATCTTCAAAAGGAAAGGTTAACTTACTTGTAGCGTGAGATCAGACATCAAGAGGGGCTGTTCTCACACACAGCAGAGAAGTGCCCAGCCGCTTGCTGAGCTGCTGGCCTGAGCGACATTTAAACCCTCCACAGCTGGGCTCTGCGGGTAGCAGTTAATAATAAGGTACATTTATATAAACAGTCTAACTAGTCTGTTAAGCGGACTGCATGTAACCCGTATCAAAATCAAAATGTAATTTATAACGCAGTTTCTCCAAAACATAACCGTCTAGAAGATTTTATTTAATTTGAATTTCCTGAAGTTTGAAGCATGTATTTGATTCAATTATGAAATTCATTTGTAAGGAGGAAAGAAGGGATGTGCCATAGTTTGTTTTGGTTTGCATCTCATCAGAAAGTTCAATCTCTGCCAAAGACCTAGTGATTAGACAGGAAAACATAGCACATATTTAAAAACAAAACAAAACGCAACCGAAAAGGTAACATCCCACACTTAAACAAAAAACTAAATTTGTGCTGAATTTACTATTGAGGCCTGCACTGCAGTGAGGTTTACTTGATATTATTAAGTCTCAGTAAACATGAAGCACAATTCCTTTCTCACCCCATCAAAGAGCATTTGTAGGTGTCTCTAGGTCATGTATGATTGCACATACCTATGAAGTCTGTGTATTAAGTGCTCGGCTACACATCCATGTCTCTTGGCATTTTATCAGCACTCACCCAGCTAGACAGAGCGATGCAACTGCAGGCACAAGTCAGGGCTTCCTACTTCCCTCTCACCATATGTACTCTCCATACGAGCACATACAAGTACTAAGTACTGACTTTTTTCCTGCCACGATTCTTTTATGCAAAGGTGGTACCAGCCACTGTCTAAAAAGTGTTCAAAAAACAGTCACTAGAGTAGAAAAATACTTTTAAGTAGGGTACTTAGCCACAGATAAGCCACCTGTTAGCAGCCACTTTTCTACAGCCCATGAACCAAATCTTAGCATCTTCCAAGTTGCATCTCTACAAGAATACTAACTAAAAAGAGACAGAGCAGCTAGTACATTTCTAAAACAAAATGATTTTTTACAGCCACATTTATCAGTGACTTCACAGATGCAATTTTTCAAAATTGCCCATTCCATCACCATTCTCCTTTCTGCAGTGTAAAAAAAAAAATCAGTTTGAGAAAATGCAGATCACTGCCTACAAAATTCAGGCCTGAACTCGGTATGGCTTCATCTGCATCACACACTAAAAGGCGTGCCTAGCACTAGCTGTTCCAAAACCACTGGTTCATGGCCCAAATTCTGAATGCCAGTCACTTACAGGGAGATTCTTTATTAGCCATCCTCTTCCCACCAAACAAAAGCAAGAACCTTTAAGAAAGCATTTTCAAAGCAAATAAAATTGCCTAACCATGCAAAATGGTAAAAATCTATTAAGGAGAGGAGTAAATAGATATAAATTATACCCTTGAATAGTTATTACAATGTTGCTACAATTGAAGAGAGTTTCGCATAACCCCACTGCAAAATAATTATCGAATCAAGCATTATAGAACAAGATAGCTGTGAAGGGGTTAAACAAGCTGTTGCCTCTTGTGTAACTTTAACAACTCTAACCAAAAATACAAAGTTGTTTTTGTTTTGTTTTAATTCTAAACAACCTAACTTTTTCCAAGTATGAAAAATATCTCCAGGACCCCCAACCCATGGCCTTTTTCAGCTATCGTGATCCTGATCAAGGACTTTTGCAGTGCTTGTAGCCTCAGCTTAGACTAAATCTGACCTTACTGAAGAGCAGAGGAGGGAGAGGTTCCTTGTGCTTGCAATGTGCCACGAGGCTGCCCAGCAGCAGGGAGGGAAGGAAGCTACAGATCCTGCACGGGGCAAGGATCCTCCTCGCCCATGACATCCAAGTTGTTTATACAAATAGTCATGTCCCAAACATGACTGGCAAAGTCCTTTTTCAGAAAGACTGCTAGCATTTATACTCCTACCTGCAAATCAGAGAAATGACAAAATACCAAATAGATAAGATTTTGCTAAAACTGAGTATTCGTGCACAGCCAGTTAGTACCTTGATAAAAGTTACAAGACACTTGTGTACAACTCTGGGGAATGACAGACATCAGATCCTGCATCTGTAAGAAGCAGGAACAGTTAATCATGGTAGGATTGCCAATTATATTTCCCATTTTTAGACATTTTCCTTTCTCCCTAGTTTCATTTTAATCTTTGACAAAACCATTTTAGAAGTACACTTCAAAGTCCAAGTGAACCAAGGCACTTGCTCCAAAAGTACTGAAAGGCACTTGTTCAGCTTACTGGAGCCAAAATGCAATTATATAAATTCTAGTGCCTTTACATATTCCTTGCTACGTGAAACGAACTGCCAAGATGCACAATGCTGAGGCAGGAACAAAGGCATGAAACTTCCCCGTAATTTCCTGACCAGGAAATGAAAGGCTGGAGACGCTGGGCTGTGAAGCCCTCACATCCTCCGAGTCAGCTCCTTTCTTATTAAGCGATAGAAAGATAAGGTACTGAAGATATTAAAAACAAAACCTGTACTGATTCAGCTCTCCACCGTGTTTGTTCATAATTGGTGGGAGAAGTTTAAATCGAGTCTCAAATTATTGTAACAACTTGATTTATCTCCTAAAGCCTTTTTGTATTTGCTTCAGATGACACAAACCGCATTTGTGCTGCTAAACTGCTCTAAAAGAAAAATTCCTCCATAAACAATATGAACCACCTAGTGATGATGGACAAAATGTTCTACTCAAAAATAAACAGATTTTACCACTGCTTTTCATTAAATATTCAAAATATATAATATGAATGGGCTAAATGTTCTTATCTAATCCCTCTATCTCATGTTATTATATTAACAATCAGACAACTAGATTTTTTTCTCTAAATATGATTTAATTAAAAACACTAAATCAGCTTTGATTTTTATTTTATATATGTACAATAGTTACCAAATAAGGAATACACTGAATCAGTTATGTTAAATTTCACATAACCTCAAAGGACATCAGCATGGCATGGAATAAACTCACACTGCCTTTTGCATATACAAAAGAATGCATTAATATTATTGTGATAACTTTTGTTTTAACCTGCTTATGGATTTTCCAAGTAATCTGGCATAAAAACAGTGAAAGTACTTTATTGATCAGTTAATCTATTAGCAAAGATAAACATTAGTAAAGTTTGCAAGAAATCCATTGCAAAATTACATCAAGTATAGGACTGAATGTATTCACATGAAAGTTATCTTCATTTAGAAAATAGTTTTGAAAAAGAGCCCAAGTTAGAGTTGTGCATTAATTTGGTCAAACTGATTCATATGAATGGTCAAGCCTACTCAGCTATTGAAAATATGACTATCCCTTTAGTATTCACAAACATTTATCTATATTATGTGTATGTATGTGTGTAAATATATATATGCATATATAAAGTGAAGATATGTTAATGTAAAAATATACTGTTCATCCACTCCCAGTTACACAAAGTTCAGTATTTGGACATTAAACTCCATAAGTAAAAAATGTCCATTTCAAATCTACATTCAACCAGCAACAAATACTCAGAAGTATTTTTGTAAACATTTGAGAAAGGGAAACCCCATTCATTTACAAAATGATCTCTCTAACACATCAGCATCTCTTCAGCGTGGAAATTTTGTACAGCAGCTTCAGCTGGCTTATTTTGAATCTGCTCAAATCAGAGAGCTCACACTATCCTAGCTGAATACATGTGAAGCTCAGCAGATGCATCGTTCCCAAATTCATTCTTCATCACCACCCATTTCCAGTTCACCAGCAAAAAGAAAATGCACTTGGCTACAAAAATATTAAGGAATGTTATTGAAAACAAAAGGCTATTTTGGTAGAAGAAACTACAAAAATAATTAAGTCGAGTCATGTTGTAAAGCTTTAATGCAAGAGCATTACAGTACAGATTTTCTTTCCAACCTTAAAGCTTAATCAACACCAAATTTAAATATCCACCTCTCAAGTGCTTGGGAGAAAAATATAACGTGCTCAGCAAAAGTCTTTCTTCAGTTTCCCCACCTGCAGTTAGGCAGGTGTCAAGCTCTGTGCCTCAGGTGCCTGCTGGGCGCTGTCTCTGCTCCCATTGGCCGCAGCTACAGGCGTCGGGATGCTCTGGTATAACGACGTCGGGCAACTCAACACAGCCGCACTGTCGTCGTCGCCCGTATCCGAATCTGGTGTGACAGATCTGCTTTCTATACCCAGGATCTCACTAACTGCTTGAGGCAATTCCTACGGAGGAGGGGAAAAAACATCACTCCAAATAAATGAAGAAAAAAAAAAAAAAAAAACCACCACATGGCTCTTTTCCCACCAAAACACTGACCATCTGTTTCAACTTTAATGAAATTCATATAGAAGTGGTATTGAGAGAGATTCTTTCAGTACACTAAAGTTGACATTTGCTGCATCTGCTTTTCAAAAATCACAGTAAAGGTGAGAGGCTCAACAACCAAATCCTGATCAACAATATAATCTTTATCCTCAAAATAAAAGTCCAACTAATTAAAGTTTAAATGGAAAATTTTGAATGAACAACTAATTGTTGCCAGTGTTTGACCTACCTTCAGTGCAACGCACCTTTCACCTCATCCTTCCTGAGTGCAAATATAAACTTACTTGTACTCTACCATACTTAGCAAAAATTAAGAACTCATTACCAAAGAGCACAATTCAGCTTTTCTGCCAGCAAACGGTGTTGCCCTTACAAAATTAAACACTCTCACTAATAGACATTTTGAGCGAAGGTAGACCACACACTCGTATCAAGCCCAAGCATTTAGTTATTAGTATGTCCTACATGTACAGCTGCAGCCACAACACACTGTCTCCAGAAGCTAACAGTAGACACAGTACCTTGCAGTTCATCATCTGCATAGAAATGGCTTCTGCCTTGCAAAGGATGAATTCCACGTCGATCTTCATAGACAGTTCGTTGACATGCTAGAAATGTGTACAAAAATATTAAGTGTGATTGTATGAAACATTATTTCATGCTATTATACTACTATTTTACTGCACTGCTAACATTGCACGATGATCTTGCCCCTTTAAAGTATGAAGGGCTAACTACACTTTCACTGACAAATAGGTACTGAAAGATCTAACAGCCAAAACCAGGTTTTCGCCAGTATCCAAGACCCGTAATAGGAATCCAAAGTACTTCCAAATGTGACAAAATACCTAGCACATAGATCTACCCCACCTCACATTTTCAGAGGTAATAACATTACCAAAGGCAAGGCAAAAATAAATGATTTTGAAAGCACATAACATAACATTCCCCTCAAGTTTAACCCTTCGGCAGACACTACATACCTTTTCTTCTCCCACAATACAATTCCCACAATGTTTATATTTCATGCTAACTCAAGAGTTAATATCTACAAATGCGTAATAATTTAGTACCTTTAGTATTTCATTAAAGCCATAATGTTTTTCCATAATTTGCTGTTTTTCAGATTCTAAGATAGCACAGCAGAGGAGAAGATGAAAATTCTGGCAAGGCAATTCCGTCCACATCACCTGTTAAAATATAAAAACCTCTTTTGAAATGCTTGCTTTTCCTCTGACAAATGAGTGCAGATGTCGAAATAAAGTCTTAAAAAACTTCATTAAACCCTAGTGATACAAATAAGAACAAGCTATTGACGCTAAGTATAACTAAAATTATTTCTTTTTTTGTGGTTGTTGCTGTTTTTGCTTTCTTTGTGGTTATTTGTGGGGTTTTTGTGCGTGTGTGTGTTTTTTTTTTAAAAGCAAATTAGTAATAAGTTTACGTTTGAGTCACTAAATGCTTAACTAATTAGGACTTCAGTGTCCCCTCCCCAGGTTGTCCACTAATAGTGCCCTACTAAGGGCAATAGGTTTGACAGCAAAAGGAAGGTGATAGAAATTACTGTCACAGAAATGAGGGGACTGAGGTCAATCTTGAAGATTAAGATATCCAACTCAGTCCTAAATTAAGTATCTTTTTCTGGTATTCCATATTCTATTATGGCAAAGGAATAAAATATGAATAGGTTGATAAACAACAGTAATGTAAAAATGTATACTACCAGATACAGTTTACTTGGATACCGTATTTTGTTCCTACTTCGTAAGCAAGGAATATTGACACCTGTACATAGATGTGGTTCAGCATCAAACCTACATGAGAACCAACCACCGCCTCCACATCCCCTGTGTGCTCCAGCTCTGCTGCTGGGCATCCAGCTAGCTGCACTCAGCAACCACTACGGAATTGCGGCACACAGGCTGCCTTGAGGAACTAAACCTAGACCTGACCATAGGTGATGGAAATGTGCCTAGCCAAAACAGAGATCTG
Source organism: Tinamus guttatus (assembly GCF_059628265.1). Lineage (NCBI taxonomy): Eukaryota > Metazoa > Chordata > Aves > Tinamiformes > Tinamidae > Tinamus > Tinamus guttatus. The sequence continues at coordinate 3,222,151 of NW_028288705.1, read as the reverse complement.
CTTGGCATTTACCTGTTCAGACATCAATGAAGGACCCTCGCCAAAGATTTTTGGAAAAAAAAAAAAAAAAAAAAAAAACTACTTACACCCACCAGATCTTTAAAAGATTTTACTCATTAACATCCCAAGTTGCTCTTCGGGCTACGAGGAAACAAGATATACCAGCAAGTCCTCAACTCACTGCACTGATCCCAATTTGGTTTTTCTTTTTGATTTTGTTAAAAATATTAAGATTATTAATCATTTTGTTCTAAAGGAGGACTGCTAGAGTTTGTGAGATGAAATATCTTACCTCCCAGAGTCGAAGAATATCTTGAAAGCTAAATTCCCTTTTAAATCTGATAAGAAGCCATCGAAAGCAGAAGTATAAGTAGCCTGAGTCTTGAGATTCTAGGAATAAATTATATATATAAAAACACGTATATAAAAAACACTAAATTTGCTTAAGACAGTAGGAAAAAAAATGCACACATTTTCCAGGTACATAATCATATCACTGATTTTTTTTTTTTTAAATGCAGCAGGCCCTTCTCAAAATTACTGATGTTTGGTAGACGAGAAGGTATTTAAAATCAATAAGATGCCCCTTTTTAATAAGTATGAAACAGCTATTGAAATCTTTTAAGTATCTTTAATTTACAAAAATAATGCAGGCAAAGTCAAATCACTGAAATGAATTAGTTCTGTATTCATATCACATTACTAATAGAAATATATTTAAAGAACTGGTCAGGGTATCAATTCACACAGAATATACTACGTTGTTTAATTTATTGTGTGTGAAAACACACCTACCTAAATAACTGCAAAATCCACTGTCTAGTAAGCGAAGCAAAGTACTCAGCTGAATTAGTTGAGTCTTCATACCCTGCATCTGCTCTTCAAAATTCTGATGCTGGGTGGAATAAAATATTAGCACTGTCAGGTATTAAGATTATGGTTATTTGAAAATTTATTATGGCAGTCATGGTTTTTAATTCTCTTAACATTTAACACATGAAGCAGTTAAAGGACCTGTATGTAATGAAGTCTCTGCCTTTGGCTGAAAGTTTTAAGTAAAGCAATGACTTACATTAATAACTCCTTTATATATTTTCATATTTAATAAACTATACTTCATATATCAGCCTACTCTCCCTATCTTCAAACAGCACCACTGCACTCAAACCAGAAAGACGACTTTTTTAATTCTAACACCAGTCACATGTTATTTCATCACACATCTAGAAAAGCTTCAATTGTGGAAAAGACTAAGTTGAATTTAACATGTGCCAAAAGGTAGCTCTGACAGAAAACCATCACCTGAACTGGAGGACTCCAACCTAACGTGTTTGGTCACGCTGCCTGGCTAATTTGGGAATTGCCAAGTAATCAGAATTGTCTACTTTGTATATTAAAACATCACAAACCCAGATTACTTGTGTCAGAGCCAGCATACACATCAAACACAAGATGATCTTTTCCTTACAATAGTTTTTTTTAAAGGTGGTTCATACAACAAAATAAATACCATGTGTTATCCACATCTTATCTGTTTATGCACGCTAAACAAGCCTTATACTTTACCATTTGATCCATGTATGATACAAAGCACCAAAAGGCATCCACTTCATTCTCCATAACATACAAGACAGGAGAAAGCAAATCACTCATTCCCTGCACATAACCTTGAGGAAGGGAACAAAAGCAAAGAGGTATTCAGTCAAATTCAAGAGCTAAATAGTTCAACTGTATTGAATGACTACAAGAAATATTTGTTTCATGACGCAAAGTGAATGAGCAAAATATTTGTTTTGTGAGTTTGTTTGCAGTCCAGAAATTGGTATAGATACTAAAATTTTTCAACTCCACAACCAACAAAAAGACATTAGTATTACACTAGCAATAACTGCATTAATAACCAAGATCCAGATGATCTAACAAGATTAAGCAGTAGTTTCTGCAGATTTAAAGAAAACATTAAACATGTTTTTATAGCTGTTAAAATATTACAAACTGAGTACACAAAGGGATGCATTTTTAGTAACAAAAATGTCTCCAGTTTTAATCACTGAATTCTAGCTAAAAAGCAAATATTGATTTTTAAAGGTTTAATATATACCTTTACATCATCATGAAAAAGACTCATTTTTATTCCCTCTTTTCTATCTCTCGATTGCTTTCTTATACATACTTAAAATCTCTTACAGTGTCCACATTTTTTTTGTCTCAATTAAAGATTTTTTTTCCATTTGGTTTGAAGGAGAAATGTCAAGTTTCAAATCCAGGAAAACATGCAGTGCAAAAGCTTTTACGGAGTGAAGAAAGTTTTCAACTTACATTTTTTTTTTTCCCCCAGCACTGACCGTGCTTTAAGGATTACTGCTATTTAGGTAAGAGAAGGGGACAATTCTGCTTGTGAAGCTCTATTTCTTTTTGGAACAGTGAGTCACTTTCACTCAAACTATTTCATACTGAGGAGCTGATCCTGTGTGTCCTAATCTTTCCCCAAGCTGGTTACTTGTGTAACGTGGCAGAAATGTGAAAAAAACCAACTGGAATTGTATAAATTCAGCAATGCCTAAGACCACAAGAGCTAAGTAATCAAGCAAACAAGAGAAAAAAAAATTACTCCCTATGAAAGTGGGAAAGGTGCAAACAGAAGAGTGTACATCTGAGAAGCATGAAGGAAAAGCATGCAAACCTCGCGTGAGAGCCTTGAGGTTTGTGGCTAGAAATCGTGGATCAAGGTCATGCATCCCGTGAGAAAAGCTTGAGAAACTGGAGAATAACACTCCTTTCCAGGGCACGTCATTTTTACAAAGAGCCAGAAATCTTTGGTTGTATGCAAGATGTTTTTCAAATTTCACTCTTTTTAAGTGTTTCTCCCAGCTCATTTGCAATTTACATTATAATAAGAGCAGCAGAGAACAAAGATTTTTAGAAACTTCTAGCTATCTTATTTCTAACCTCAAGTCAACCTCTCTACTGCTACAGACCTTCCTAAATAACTGAGCACATAAGTGATGAATGTGAAAATAGAGAGCAAAAGCAAGCAAAAAAGGCCACAAAAAAGAAAAAAAAAGTGGTAATTAATCACAGAACCATTCTGTGATTCTGTAATTTCACTCAAGTAAAAAAATATTTATCCACAGCTGCCCCAGCTGGCACTTTGTGGCATTATTCAGACCTCTCTACAACCGTTGTTGAAGGATCAAAGAAACAAGCATTATTTCCATGCTTTTGGGTAGTTTAGAATCCTTGACTAGATACAAGTATGTCAAATACAGCCTATTTCCAGGCTTCTTGCTTGTTTATGAAATAGAAGATTTAAGCACTGCATACATTTAAGCCATTTCAAATCCTTTTTTTATAGAGCAGGTCAAAAGCATCTCTAATTCCAAGACATACGTCACTGCATGTTAATATGGGGCAAAATGTGAAAAGACATGTGAAACAGCCATGTTTCTTGAACAGGTTCAGGTTTATATTTTTTTTTCTTCTATCCACTTGAATTTAACATTGAGTCTCTTTTTAAACTCAACTAAAAAGATAAAAGCTGACAAGTCTCTGCAGCAAATTCACCAACAGTTAATGAAATCTTCCTCTTGCCTTCAAAATTTGGCAAGAGATGGACTTCTACGGTTTAGTATTTTTTTTTCCTGGAGTAGAATACGATAGAAACAGATACAGAACAGCCAAATCTCATGCTGGGGTGAAAAAGAAGGAAACCCATTAAAAACACATAGTCCTTCCCTTCTTTCTAATGCAATTAATCAAAATCAAGAACTAAGACATCTCAGCTACACTGTGCTTAACAGAAGACGTTATGTACTGTTCTTCCCCCAATGGATGCATAAAGCATAATTTTTGACAGACTTAAGTGTACTTCTCAAAGACCAGCTTTGCAAAACGAACGTGCTTTTAAACAGCTGGTTCAACATGCTGAGTATTAACTGCAGCAGTGGCAGCTGGTTGGTGATTCTTACAGCCATTTTCAAGACTGCCACACTAATAAAAGTCAAGCTCCGAATACCCAAGCCCAGTCCAGTTTTGAAAAGCTGCTTCCCCTCACAGAAAGCAGCAGCAGGGCCACAGGGCAGGCAAGTGGCACTTAACTCCCAATCCATCCTCTGCTGCTGTACACACCTGCCTGGGGCTAGTATGAGGCACTAGAGAGTAAGAAGGGTAAGATACTGAAGAAAGTTAGCTATGTTATTAAAACATAAAACCTGACATTCACAGAAAGCATTTTCAATAACAGAAGTTCAAGGGATTAACAGATCTTTATATGCAAAACTAAACGAGAAATTAAAAGGCTTTTAAATTCAGAGGAATGCAACTTACCTAAGTCAAAGTCGTACATGCAATAGGTCATCAAAATATCATGAAGCAAAATCAATCCTGGATTATCTTCACCTTCATAAAACTTATTTGTTCGATCTGTTCTGTTTACATCCTTTTCTAAGAAAAAAAAAAAAAAAGAGCCCAGATTTAAAAAAAAAAATAATAATTAAAAAAAAAAAATCAAAGCAAGTTCTAAGCCAGTGTCTAAGAACATCGGAATATTTAAGCTCCTGTTTCCCTCCCCGCCACAGACTTGCAAAGCTTTGAAGTGCTTAATATGACAACTTATCACAACTATCATCCTGAAATAAAGAATGTTTTAAAAATAGAAGATCCTGCCTGCCTGGAATAAAAACACTCACTTAAACAGATTTAAAACCTTTCTTTTGTTTTCTTTTTAATATTAAGTACTTCTATGAGAAAAATTGTGATGACTCAATGAAAGTGTTTTATATGTAAGAGAATTACAAACAAATAAATATTACATGCTTATATTAAAGAGATGCAGCAGAAGCCACAAGGGGAAAGTGGCACCATTGCAGCTCACTGTAGTTCTTGTCTCCCAAAGCCCAGTAGCCTTTATTGAGCTTAAACTACCCGTTTCATGTCAGGCATACCTATATACAGAGCAGATTCTTTGATAATTTGAAATTAAAGATTAATATATTAAAAATAAGCAAAATTGAGTACATTTAAAGAAAGAATTTTGTAGTTTCCTATGTCTTGCAACATAAACCTGCTGTATGCATTCCAAACATTTAATGAACATCACTGTTTCAACAGAAATGAAAGTAATTTTTGGACTTTGAGATATGTATATTTAAATATGCATATGTATATTTAAACATGTGCTTTAAAAATAGTTTACTAGCCTAAGATCTTTCTCAATTCCTAGTATCCTGTTAAAACAGGCTACAAGTGTAGCCAAAGTTCCAGAATATTACAAAAATCTTAGCCACCTCCAGAAAAAAAAATATATATATATGTATACACACACAGAACATACATATACAAATGCTTACGAGGAAACTTAAAATATAAACAAAATATCATAGTCTTATTATATCAGCATTATTTTAATGAAATTTCCAAGTAAAACTACATCATGAAGTGACATGAGCAAAAAACTTTTCCTATTTAGAAAAAGTTTCAGCAAATATGTAACACTAAGATTTAAATTGCTCTAGTTAAAAAAAAAATTAGTGTTAAGTGTAATGAAATTTTGACACCTCTGAAATAAATAAATAGATAAATAATAACAGCAAGTAGCCTTTTTTGTTCTTCTTCATACAGAAGCCTCAAAAGGTTATTTTTCAGCCTCACACTGATTTGTAAGGGCGTGCAAATTTGCACAGTTGGGTGTGGTTCTTCATCTGAAGTTACCTATAAGACTCCGGTAGTCTCTTAATCTTGAATTTCGTTTTTCCTGTTCCTCACTGACAGACTTCCACTGCAGTTTCATCCTGAAATATTCATCCCTAAAAAAAAAAAATAATAAAAAAAATTGAAACCAAAATATGTTCAATAGTTAGATTTCTTATTGTTTTTTATTTAAACAGTTATTTGTTCTGTTTATTAGTTGGCACAAAATAAAAGTCCAGTAACGTTTTTTAGTTTAAGTAAAAAAAAAAAGTAAAAACATTAATTTTTACCTTAATATAGCAACCTAAATAAAAATGTCTGACCAACATTTCATTACATTCAACAATATTAAACAGTTGTTTCTCAACTCTCAGAAAGGGTTCCTACATTAATCTGTGCCTTCAAAAAAGGAAGCTTTTTCAATACATTTTGTAACATGGAGGGACAAATCTGTACTCACGTTTTTCTTTTTTGCAGATTTGCTCTCTCTTCCTTAGTGCTATTCCAAGGAAAATACCCCAAGAGAAACTTCCATGCTTCTTTTCTTAAAGCATGGCAGAGACCCTAGGGGGAAAAAAAGGATAGGAAACGTGAACAAAATACTTTCATTTTGTGAGGAAATTCCCACAGTAATACAACACTTTAAAAATAATTTTAAAGTTGGAGGAGAAGTGAAATAAGCTTCACCATTTTATGATTTAGCCAAATATTATCTGCTCCCATAAATTAAAAACAACACAGAGTTGTTTCCCAGATAACAGTTCATAAATAGCGAAAGAACATTAGACAGGATAATTATGTATAATTACATTTTTCAAAATGTTTTTGCACTGAGAATGAATTTACCTTTATGTTACAAAAATTTCAGCTAATAATTAAAAGAAAAAAAGTCAAAGTGATTATAGTCTACCCTGAAACAAGCCAAACGATGGCAAACTATTGGGCAAACAAGGAAAGTTTGCTTTGGAAAAGAAAAAAGCAGCCTAACACAACAGAGTATCTTAGCATTAAAGCACTGACGTTTTACAGAAGGACACTGATTCCCCCCTCATCCATTTAGCCTTTATCTTTTCAACCCATTCCCTTCAACCACAAGATTTCCCTCTTTATATAACACTGTGTGGTTTTAAGATGGTTGAGGTATTCAATTAGCATTAAATCACACTTTGTAAAGTCTCTCCAGAAGTACTGACAGCTTCACTCCCAAAGTTGTGCATGAAGAATAACAAGTTTAATGAAAACAGCAAAACCAGAGTTTGGTAAAAAACAAAAAGAGACCCTGGGGCAAGCCACAGGACTTGCTGAATTCAGAAAAACAGGTTACCCCTTTGAATATCAATTGCTTTATGTAGTCAACATTTAAAATTCTTCCTTCAGAATCCATGTTCTTAGCCCATTCTTCAGCTGTCACAGGCTCTCTTCTAGTAACTTCAGGTTGCTTTCCTAGATCAATCTGAAAGACCAACAGGTTATACGGATTCCACTGAAATACCTCGCTATTTTTAACAAACATGCAAATAGTACTAAGCTGGTTGCTGCTTCTTCATATTTGGTCCAACTGTATTTTCACATGAACATAATTTAGTTCTGAACTTTAAGACTCTGAGACTGTGTCTACATTAGAGAGTAGTGTGGACCAAAAGAAAAAGGTTTGTAGAGAGAGTTGGAGCAGTTGGTATCTACAGGATTTCAAATTTTAGGCTCCCTCTTTCCCCCCTTATTTATGCATATATTTTAAAATAACCTTTCACCCCCATAAGCACTTTGGAACTAGCTTTAGGATAGTCCCATGGACTGAACACTCCCGGGCAACTGGAGCTTATTAGATATGTGCAACACAGCAAGCAGGGACTACAAGAAGCTGCAGTTCCAAAAGCTGCTCCTGTCATGCATTAGTGAATCATGAGAGACGAAAAGCAACCCAAGTCCAGAGATGTTATTCCTACACACCCTGGAGAGGGTAGCTGGAAAAATCAATTTAAGCACACTGCCCCCTTAAAGCAAGCAAACCAAACCCAAACACATCACATGCCCTTTCAGAATTCCTAGCAACTGCCAGGTTCATAGTTCATAAGCTGGGAATGAAGCGGCCAACCTCTATGCTTGAGCACAGTTGACTTTGGTAGATGGTAATTACTTATTTTCTAAAAATATTTTGATATCACAAAGCCAATTGCTTTGCAGCTGTTTAGGAGCCAAACGCATTTAGCGGATTAAGACATATAAGTCACTAAGTTTTAATATGTACCATTTATTGTATTTTTCCTCCTTGATTAACTAACGGATTAAGCGCTAGGTAGCAAGTTGACAGAGTCGAAGCTGCATAGTTCATACAACTATCACTAAGCAGAATGGTTTAACTCACCAGGCTTTGAGCTCCACAATTACTTTCCAAGTGTGCATAAAAAAAACTATGCATCTACCTCATATACACACTCCATGCACGCACTCACTCGTGTAATGACTTCAAATCCTGGTTCTTCCTGCTGATTTATCTTTAGCCCTGGAATAGCATCATTGAGAAAATCTGCCATTTCTGATGGCGGTCGTCTTTGAGTTGAAGGATCAGTTAATCGAAAACTGTCAAAAATATAGTTTGTAACTTTGGAGAACCTTCCCATTGTTGCTGTGTATGGATCTTTCTTCAATTTCTGTATTATAATGAGGAAAACAAGTAATATGTGAAAAGTCTTAAATTATTTGGAATTCTTGTATTCAAAGTAAACAAAACAACAAAAAAAAAAACATCAAGAGCATTAACATTCAAAGGAAGTCTCCAACATTATCAAAGGTTCACACATCGGTATGATCATGTAGTTCATCCGTTACATTATGATAAAAAAAGGTAAATGAGAGAAGTATTAGGGTAATTACTATTAATTGATTTGAAAGACTGGATAATAGTATGCTGATTTTTTTTAATGACTTTGGAATAAAATATTTCAAAGACAATACATACTTGCAGTAAGCCATATGATGGTTCATCAAGGAGATTTTCGAAAGACTGAGACAAAGACTTGTTCTGAGAATTCACAAGAAGAATTCTTTTATCCTGGGGTGATCTGCAATAAAATAAAAGTGTAGAGTTTCTATAAAAACGTACCAGTATTTCCTGGAAATGCTTTAGAATATTTACATTTAAAAAAAAACAAATCTTTTTTCTTCAAGTAAAACAGGTTTGATGCAAGAAGATTCTTAGCTCTCTTGGCACAAGTCAAATGTTACCACATTACAAGCAGGACTTGCACTTGTCAGTCATCATCATATTCTTTCATTCTTTGCCACCCACATGTAACTTCTCAGCATAGTAATAAAGTTTTTAAAGTTATCTATAAGATCAAATAGTACTTCCTATATCTGAGCATGGGGAAAAAAAGGAAAGGAAATTTAGTGAGACATAGTCAACCTCTACACATCTATAGCAAGATATCTTTAACATAATAAGCGAAAAGACTTCCAGCCACCACATACAATCAACAAATTCTTTATCAGTTAGCAAATCTTACCTTAAGGAACCCTGTAAAACATTATATAAAATAATGCAAACTATATTTCATTGACTGTATTTGAAAAAAACAAATTTCAAACAAGAGTATTACAACTGCTGCTGTCAGCCCAAACAATTCCAGAATTCACATTGATAGTTTATAAACACCCTAGGCACACTGCAACACAGAACCACCTCATTATAGCTGTGGAGATATCTTTTTGCAGACTCCAAAAACTAGATCAGCTTGATTTGGCCTAACTCAATGTGTTCACACATTCTTATACTTCAATACAAGATTTGATTCTCTCAGGCATGCACAGACAGATAAAAAGGATTTAAAAAGTAAAGGAAAAAAAAAGACAGCTGAAACTGTGCTGCTCCAAGTATTTATTCTATTTGGCTCTCACTGTTCCCCAATCTCTGCTCCCCTCCTCGGGCAGGAATACCTGATCGACTCTGTATTCTGCTCCTGAATCGCCGCATTTCATGCATACGTAAAAGACCAGAGGGAGCTGAGGCCTGCAGCCAATCTGACACCCAAGCCTTGAAGGGAGGTTGCCAGACTAAGGAAAGCCAAAAACTTCAGCCATCTGATTTTAATCCACTGCAAAGGCCTTACTTTTATAAAATACCTTCTCTATTGCTCTCTCTCCTAATGTTTAAATCCATGTCCATGACTTTGAATGAAACAAATACTTTTTTTGTTAATACTACCTGCATCACCTACCATGATATTGAAGTTGAAGATAAGAACTTTAATAAGCCTTATCTTCCTTCAACTCCGGCATGACAGCGCACTTAACATGACGGATATGAAATCCGACCAAAGATCTCATTTCGAGACAGCCAGACGCTGTAGTCACAGTTCTGAGGCAGCAACAGTTAATCAACTCAACTGGCTGCTGCTCAAAAGCAGCCCAGGGGCCAAGGCTGAGTCATGAATCGCATCTTCTCTAACTATGAGAAGGAAAAGTTCCTAAGACATTGCCATTTTAAGTAGATGGTCCCTCTGGCCTGCTACTTGCTTAGCAACAGCTACCTGGCAATGCTCAAAACAAACTGCAAGTTTAGACATTGGCTTAAATAATTACGTGTAATACTCCAACTTGGAGAGTGCTGTCAGCGTAATCTTGTTCTGGATACTCAACCTGTGCAGCCAAACTAGGAAGTACATAGCCTTCAAAGCAACAAGTCACAGATATTTTGTTCCATTTTAGTCACTTTGCACATACCAATTTCAGCAATAACTCAACATTTTATAAAGGAACAATGCTAGAGAAGGGAGAAAAGAAAAATAGTACTTTTAAGGAGTAAAAGATATTTTAGAAAACAGCTAGACTCTACCTTCTCATCAATACTACAATATATACAAATCAGAGGCTGGAATTACTAGTGACTACATTAACAAGTATATGCTTATAGCATCCAGAAAACTTGAGTAAACACCTTCCTCTTAAATGGCATTTTAATTTTACATACACAAAATTATTCGGAAACGCTAAAAATGTACAGAGACTGAAGCATATCAGTCCCACAAGTTATGTGGTACATTTTTTTTCTTCCCTTAAGCAAGCATCATAACTCATGACGAACTTGCAGAAAATACTCTGATCTCAAAATAGACACTAACTGGAAGATAGGAATCTAAGTAAACTGAAACTGGAAGTCCCTGCTCAACCAATGCTTAATTTGATTCAAATCTGACCTCTGCAGCTTCCTCAGTTTCTTTCTTTGAAGTTCTCAAGGCACCTGATGATCCATTCTGCGACACTTGGGATCATTTCAGGCAGCAGTACCAGGCAGCTCAACACACCCTAAATGCTTAAGCACGACCTCAAATTTCTCTTGTTCATCTTACCAAGAAGCGGCACTCAGCGAGATTCTTGAGCATCCCACTGTGAGCCTGCTGTATCAGATGAGACACCACTCAGCCACTGCCCTCTCTTACCAAGAGAGAGGCAGGACTTGATGATCACCCCTCTTCACGCAGTTGCTTCCTCCATACAACTGGAAATGTTTTGCACTGCCCCAGCAGGAGAGCTCACACTAGCTGCCAAAAGGCTGTGAAGAGCTAGGGAGCCATTAAGCCATTTAAAGGAAGCCTGGTAAGTAACCAAACACTCACCATGAAGCATCCGAGAGTATGTTTGAAAAGGGAATTGAAGTCATTACTAACCTAGGGACTTGCCACTAAACATTATGTAGCAAGGTAAAGCATGTTGACTTGCAACACACGACTCCAGGCCTGGAAATAATGTGTGGTAATAAACAAACTAACATTAGGTACAGTAACAAACTGATGACCAAACTGCTGTCAAAAAAAAAAAAAAAAAAAAGTCTGGCCTCATGAAATGGTTTAGGGTATTCTGGTGGATTTTAGATTCCTGTTTCTGAAAACTTTCATCTGCAAAGGCAAAATATCTAAAATACTTTCTGAATATGGAAAGATGAAATAATCTGTTACTTAGCATAGCAGTGTCTTACAGATATTTTATGCCTTTGAGATTAAGAGAAATTCTCAATTAATAATTAATACATGAAATTCCACTACAACTAAAGCAAGTACAACTATAGACCTGTAATTGCAGTATTGAGTTTTAATTATCAAACCTGTTGCTTACTACTCCTTTTTACCTATTCAAATAATAACACACTTTAAACACTGTCAATGGAAGAAATAGGGAAAAAAAAAAAAAAAAAACATAACCACAGTGTGAACTCAGAACTTATCATTTGAATTTGTTACAGCCTCAGATAGATTAAATGGATAGGAAAGAAAAGATGCAAGGGAAATTCTTGAACTATTTTGATAAAAACCTCCCATTGGGCATTGAAGCATCTAGTTTATGGTTACAAAAACATTCTGGGTTAATGGAAATGTCACCAGCACTCACTACACTACCTTATAATTTAGTCCTGTTCATTAAGTAGCTATTACTGCAATTAATTTCTAAAAAAGCTGATATACTGTTGTGAGGCAGAGCTAACAGATCACAAATAACGCATAAAGCTTTCTGCAGCTCACCATACAACTAGAGTGCTTTTCCTGTGTTTGCCATGTGTGTCACCCCAAAAATTTGCCCTTGCTTAATAGCAACAGGTTGGAAGATATACTGCTCTGTTGAGTGACTTGCAGGTGTGAAAACGAAACAATCTCCTTATGGGCTGAGAGTGAAGAATGTTTCCCTGAAGAGGAAATGAAATTAAAACAAAAGAAATGAGGAGAGGTTTAAGGAAGAATTGAAAGTGAAACTAGAGAAAAACATCTCAGGATTTAAGATGAAGCTCTCACTTGGATTTACTTATGTCCATTTATACTTAACACCTTTATCTTTGGTCTCTAATATTGCCTGCTTTGCCTTCATGAAAGTTCTCTTTTAAAACCTTCCACGAACTCTAGTCAATATCATTTCAGTGGTTTGTCACACTGGCCATGTCACCTGCTCCAAGTTGCTCACAGTTTCAGACCATCCCAAACAGCCTTGCCTATCAAGGCCTTCACACAGCAATTCAACTAACAAACAGCCCCTGTAGCCTACTGACAGTCCTTCGTATATGTAAATTTTTTTGACCAGTTTCACCTACCTGTAACAAAGCATTTCTGGCCCAGATGCTTCCCTCCCTCAAAATGTTCCCAACACACAGGAAGAGTCCTCAGAGGGTTTATAAAGGCATTTCACTATCTGCCTTCCAACCTTTCGCAAGTTATTTTCCAAGTGATGCACTCAAACACCTTTGATAACAGCAGACCTTCTACACTGATGAAACATCTCATTGCTTCTTCATGCTCTACTTATCCTTATTTATCCTTTTTTTCAGACAGTTTCAGTAAGGCTTTTATAAAGTGTCTTTTTAAATTATGTCTATACACCGAGAGCAGAACATTCTAGTTTGTTCTGTGTCTAAACTTTGTTCAAAGAGGCTTTTACCCATATGAAAAACTTGGAGAGCACACAATATGAATCACAGCAACCCTAAGTATTTAACACCATAATAGAGACTAAGTATATAGCCATTCTGAAAGCTGATTTGAAGAACCAAAATCAAGAACAAAACTAAAAAAAATATATGAAAAAAGATAAGAGTAAAAGGAAGGGGGAAATATTATATATATATATATTTTTTTTTTCATTTCAACAATGCTATAATTACCTTACTGATGTCAATACACAGGTATTTCACTCAAAGATTATGTCAATCTTTAACATAAGTTATTAATTCTATTTACTAGAAGTAGCTCATAGACAAGGATTCAACTTTAATCAAATCATCTGAGTACTCAAGATTATAACTTTATTCCGTCTTCTTTCATACCCACTAGCAAGATACTGCACTATTGTGAAGCTTGTAGCACTTTGCAGACTCTCAAACAGATCATAAATTGATCCAACAATTTTAAAACTTCAGTCAACATTCAGAGGGGGCATATGAAATTATAGTTTCAGTCACCTGAAAACTGATTCTATTAGTAAAAAGGGAAGGAAAAATTTATCAGGTAGTGTTTCTCTGAAAAATGTATTATGGAATTTAAAATGCAAACTAGTAAAACCGTATTTTAAATTAGAACCAAGTTGTCTGATACTTACTCACTCAGCACAACATGCTTTTCAAGGCATTTAATCAATAGTTTGCTATCTCCATGATGAAAGTGAAGAGCTGGAAGCCTCACATCATCCTTTAGACAGAACACCAAATAGGACCATCCCATTCCTTCTTTGTTTTGCTTGATTGATTTCAGATCTGTCAAGCTGAAGAGGAATGACCACTTGCTTTCTCCATTTGCATGAGTTGTAGCATCTTAAAAAGAAGATCAGCATACGATTTTAGTTTGACTTCCAGTGTTAGCAACTACAGGCACATAATATCTGCCTCAAGAAAAAAAGAAAGAAAACAGAAAACAAACAAAAACAACATACACACAAAGACTGGTTCTGCTCATAGAAGTTATACTTAACTAGCTTGATCTTTTGTCGTGCCTTCCCACTTTCTACAGACTCTTAAAATAATAAGCAAATCCACCCAATTCAGTCCCTACAGTCTATAAAAACAGGCCTACAAGCCTATAAAAGTCTATAAAAATGGTCCAGCAGTAAACATACAAATATATTAAATTCCAGCAGCAAGTTAAAGCCCACCAACTTCTCTGCCAGGTAGCACTACTCACTCAAATTAAACATAATATTACAATCATGCATATTATATATTGCACACAGTATTAGCCATGCCGTGTAAGACTACTACTAAGTTGGGGGAAGAAGAACTTGAAAACCTTCCTGTTCTTTTCTAATACTGTGCAAGGACTATGGCCATTCAAAGGAAACAGATGCCTAAGGACGTAAGACTGTCAGCATGACTGCAGGAGATCTGTCATCCCTCTCCCATCTACCCCCCCCCCCCCCAAATTAGAATGAAATAAGAAGTTGGAAAGAACAAAATGGAAGTCTGCATTGCTCACTGACTTTGTATGAAAGTGTACTCTAAGGATGTTAAAAACACAGTAGGAAACAATGATAAAATAAAGCATTCTATGTATGACAGGCACTAGCCTTTAGTACAAAGATGATTATAAAGAAACACGTGAAACAGAGGACAAAGGTAAGTCTTAAAAAAAAAAATCAGTGCTTTTTGATTTTCTTTTAAACACACATAGCTACTCAAACTCCATAAGAATTATGTAGCTATGAAATCAAGTAGTTTGCCAAAAGGGTTTTGTGTAGAAACTTTATTTTTCTTACGTCTAAGACACACCTACGCAACCACAGTTTTAGACTCCACCTCCCCCTGCTGTTACAGTAAGAAAAAGCATTTGAGCAGTAAACTACTCATTTTTCACTCTTTTCTAACAAGAAGACCAGATTTTGTTTGAAAGAATGTAAGAAGCCAATGCAGATCAAAGTGCTGCACCATCTAATTATACAGAGAGCAAGATATTAAATGCAAGATGCCTTCTACATCCCCTGTAATTTAAGGAAGAAACAGTTTAGAACAAGAGACAACTGGTCCTCTGTGAATATTTCCGCACTCACAGGTTCACCACCACAAATGACCTCAACTTTTCAATTCCTAATAAAACTATATTGATTTCAGATTGATTAATATATTTAAGAGACAATTCTTCAGTTAAAAGTTACTACAAAGAAAACAACTGCACTTATTTTGGACATACCTCCATTTGAATGAGGTTTCTTTTTAAAAGAGACAGTGGTGACCATGTCCCATTCAGCTTCATAACTGCTTGGACGATCTGCTCCTCGAGGGGATTTTTCTTTAGGAGTCTGAGTCCACTCCACAACAGAACTTGAATCCTGAGCAATAAAAAAAAAAAATAGTATCAAAAGATAGAATATGCTAAAAATTAGCTAACTTCTCTGATTATACAAGCATAAAAATAAGCATCTTTATTTTCACAGGCAAAAAACCCACCCTGCAGTATTAAAATTTTTTAGAAACATCGTAAGATAAACACAGCAAAACCCAAGTTCTCATTAAGAGCAGATTGAACAGAGGTTTTACTGTGATAAATTTAATATTGTGTTAAGATGTATCCTAGCATCTCTAGCAGACCTAACCAACCTATACTAACAAACTTTGTTTAAATGAAAAAATGAATCTTTGTTTTAGTTACATGATTGTAATACTGCTTAAACACTACCTTTCATGGCATCCTAGAATATCCATATACATCTTCTTTCTTATTCTGCATTAAAACAGTATCTCTGTTTTGAGCCTAATTACAAAGCATGAAAATACCAGATACCAGTGACTATGGTTTTCTTACACTCATTTGGCCTTTTCTGGCTATAGGGATGCTCTGCTCCTTTTTTATGCATGAATCACAGATCACCCACACATATAATTCAAACAGGAATCTAACCTGCAGTTCACAGAAATGATTCCTAAGTGTAAGTACTAACACCAGTGACAGTCGCATAAACAGACTTTGCTACCAGATATGAAACCATATACTCAAAAGTTAACTAATGTACATAAGAGAAAAATCTCTGATGAAATAAACTAACCAACATACCTTTCCAGCACAAAGGATATTAGAATTATCCAAAGTGTCATCTGATGGTCTCCAGTCAACTATTACTTCATTTTCCTAATACACAAAAAATCATAAAAACATTCAATACTACATAATTAACAAATCACATATAGCTCCTTACTTATTTATGAAATGATTAGGTTATAACTTACATAAATATACAAATTACATAGAAAAACATTAAATATACTGATCTTCATTTTAAAAAAATATATTCAAAACAACTCTTAAGATTTGCCATATATATTAGGTAGTGGTCAATTAAGAAGATTCTATAACTGCATTGAATACATACTTTTTCTATGACACGTAGTACTCCTGCTATTAAGTTATCCTGGTCATCATTTTTTCCACAGGAGGAATGAATGAAAACTCCTTCTTGCTCATAGACAACCTGTAACAAAGAGGATATTGAAATAAATGCAACATTTTAAATTTGCTTTTACCACTTGTTTTAGTCATTATTTCATCTACATAGTTTGAGATGCAAATACCCGAAGCACACTGGTTTTCATTACCTTTCTTTCCCTGTCCCCCCTCTTAAAAATCCGAGTTTTCCAATTCCCTATTACCAAAAGGTAACTGAAGCTACTTAAATCATTAATCGCCTAAGCAATACACCAACTATTACTGTTTTGCCAGTTAGTCACAAAAAAGTGGATCTAATACCAGTATTTAAATTAGTGTTCAAAGGTTCATATGGAAACACTATGCAGCTTTTCAAACACCAAAAAACCTTGTTACGTATCTTGCCTTTTCCCTACTTGCCATTTAAGCACATAGAAATGATAACCTCAATTTAAAGTGGACAGTTCATAGCAGAAAGGATGAACTGCACAGAAATCAGAGTCTTTGATTCAATAATGGCTTAGGTTCCACTTCCAAAGTGGAAATGGTCAGAGGAAGGTTTGCAAGAATACACATTGTCCACAGTTTCATATTTAAGCCTTTAGGAAGATATACCTGGGGCAAATATTCCCTGCAGTATTTCCATCATGCCCAAGACCCTCACAGAAGCCTTCTCCGTCAAAATTCAGCAGCAAAATTGAGCAAATTTCAGTGCTGTACACCATAAATCATCTTAAAAGCTCTATTAAAAGATTAACAAGCTAAACAAATAAAGCAACAAAAAAAAAAAAAAAAAAAAAACCACCCACACATACATAAAAACCCCACACTGCTTAAGGAAAGAAAAGTCCCTAGCACACCAAACTAAATTTTTAGGGAAGTGAAATACAAACAGAAACAGAAATTTTTATAATCTTTTTAGTTTTTCAAATCAAGCAGTGAATATTTCACAAAGAAATACATAATTTTAAAAGCAAAACAGATTTCAAAACTAATCAGACATTGGTGTTATACTTCTTCACTACTGCAACACCAATTTCTCTTTCTCAATGTATTTATTTTTCAGACTTTTTAAATCATCACATTTTCTATCAGGCAAATTAGCTAAAAAAAATAGGTCTTTAAGCTTAACAAGCTATACACAGCTAGATCGGCTAGATACAGAGCTTAAAATCAGTTGAAGTCCTAAGTATGAACCAAAGTTATCAAGTACCAGGACGGCTTTGCCAGAAAAGCCTTCTACCAGTATAAATGATACTGCCAGAAGTGTTACATGTGATTTTACTCAATATCACAAAGTAAAATTTGTCAGTCTAGAAACACTCTCTCTAGTATATTATACTAGCTCTTCTGTGCCAAAGCATCCTTACTAAAGACGATGCTTTTCTTTTCAATCCATTAATCACCTTTCAGAAACACAAACTTCTCTTTTCACTGGAAAAGAAAAAAAATCCCCCAGTGCCACCTTTAGTGGGTGAGTAACTGAAGAAACCCATACTACCCCACAAAGCCCCAACAGCCCCTCCTTGCTGCCCCTGTGCCCCATTGAAAAAGGTGATGAAATCAAAGTACCAAGAACACCTTCCGAGGTTGGTAGAACAGGATTTTCCACGCTGCAGTCCACTTTCCCCATTACTCCAGAAAGAAACTTCTCCAAGTTCAATAGGCCAGACAGCCAAGCTGCTGCATTTCATTCTTACCTACCAGGACAAACCTTGCAGTAATTCCTCCAACAGTTACTGAGCATTAATACAACAGAACTGTTGAAGTACTTTTTTAACCATTGAAAGAAAAAAAAAGTCACTAAACCTAAAAAAAGCACATCTAAAAACTACTAGAACAGCTTATCCCATAATAAAACAGCTATGAAAAACTGCCATTTTTGACTTATGTGAAACACCAAGTTGCTCTGCTTCCCTGTACTTTATAAGATGATTATAGAACAAGATTACAAATTAAAAATGCTGTTATGTACTTTTATAGCATATCTTATAGCAAAATTTAATTTGTGATTGTTTTTTTTCTGACTAGTATTACAGCAATGATAAACTATTAGTCAATTAAAGCAGAGAAAGTAACATCAGATTACATGAATAATTACTAATAAAGAAGGTATAAAATTAGTATTCTAAGTTAGGACACAAACAGGCTTAAATCGAACATCATCCATCAATACGATTTTATTCCATAGTCAGACATTGCTTAGCTCAACTCAGTACAACACACAATCCACCAGGACCCTGCTCAGCCCAATGCCTGGCCCCTGGGCACACACATGGGCAGCCAAGGGAGCAGAGACGTTTCCACAGGCCTCCTGCCCAAGCAGCAGGTTCCTGCCAAACATGTAGCTGGGTATCTTGAGAGAGGGAGAGGGAGAACACGTAGTGAGCGTGGCAGAAAGATGAGGAGCACTGTTAAAACACTTGGAAGTGTAGAGGGTGTGCAACCAAGAATCTGTGTAGTCATGCCATGGACAGGCATGCACAGAGACAGTAGAGGGAATAGACATAAATCGGGGAGCATAAAGAGCTCCTGTCACCCTATTATTCTTAGGGGTTAAAGTAATCGTAACTCCCAAAACATGAGGTTTTATAAATCTACCAGCATTTCCTGTGCAGGTAAGTGTTCCACTTCCTTTTAAGTCTTAATAACTTTTTGGCTTCAGTGACAAAAGACCACAATTTAAAACTTCCTTATTATTCAATGTGTAAAAAGAATGCAACAATTTTAACAGTATCACCTGTTCAGTTGCTTGAATATCCTTCTTATATTATTAAACAAGAAAACAAGCTACTGGCTTATCTCCTTCTGTACTACTCATTATTGTAAATATTTTATTATGATCTCTCTTTCAAAAATGAGAAGCAGGAAGTGGAGCTCAATCTTTCATTTTATTTTCATATGATCAGAGCAATCACTCTCACTTCTCCTAAGTCTACAACATCAATAATCCTACCATGGCGTAGGGAGAAAAGGAGGCAAAAAGGCAAGTTGGTGTTATTAGTAAGCACACACCACCAGGCACACAATGAATGACATTGTGTCCCCAAGACTCCAATCCCTACTCCAGGACACCCCTCTGCCTCCCCAGGCCACCATCCCCACGGCCCTCAGGAAGATACCAGCGCTCTGCACAACCCACCATGGGAACAGGGCTGCAGGGAAGCAAAGCAGCATCTGCCACACACGCTGCTTAGATGCCTGGGGCTAAAAAGTTGTCCTCCTTTAATGGCCTAACTACTTTGACTTGGATAACAGTAGGTTTGGTAGATTTTCTCTCCTACACAAACATTTGTTGACCTGCTCAAAGAAAGCATCTAATCCTGAGGATCTGTGCATTATATACATCGAAGGGAGATCCTGCTGGCCCAACTACAAAAACACAAAAGAAAAGCCAACGAAAGAAAAATGTTTGACAGAAACACATTAAATTACAAGCAGAGACAAGGCAAATGAGGATGCAAAGTAACATAAGGTTAAACATCATGGAAAATTTAGTCTTTCAGCTGCACATATCTCATCATAACTCAAAGGTTTTCAGATACCTTCTTAAGCTAAAGTTCATTCTATGCAAAACAGTTCCCTTAACATTACAGTTAAATAAGAGTAACCAAATCCAGACTCACCCCCTCACCTATGATATCCTTAAGTTCCTCAGAGGGTTTGGATCATAGGCACAACTGTCTAAGAGATGCCTCAAAAACACTCAGTTAGCAGGTTTTTGGGGGCTGCTCAGTATCACAGGACTTCATGTGTACTGGTTGTTCATGTCTTATTTTTGTCCTGCATTAACTCTCTGTTACAGGTTAGCAATCTGTCAAACACAGCACACTTGAAAACGGAGAAGCAGCTCTCCCAATTAACCAGTCCCACCTTTCACACATGTCAAATTTGCTACCTATGTTCTTATCCAAATCGGTTTCCGCTTTTGCCAAGGAACAGAGTGCACAGGCCCAACACACTGCCAAGAGCATCTCGTGATGGACGGAAACAGCTTGCGGGGCTCACACTGCGACCGAGGCACCGCTCTGCATCGCTCAACAGTCAGGGCCTTGTGCAAGTCCCGACTCTTAACCACTTTTCCGCACAAATTGCTTTGTTTTTCCCCTCAGACTAAAGGATCAGGTGGGAGCTCACAGTGGATCCAACAGTCAAAGTACTCCTAAGAAAGCGACCTTGATATGAAAGCTTCCAAGAGAGCAAATTAAGGAAAGACAGGGCTCTCTATAAACATTAACAGATATATCAGCTGATTAGCATCTTATTTAGGGATTTTAATAGGAGGGAAACAAACAAAAGATGAAAGGCAAAAAGAAACACTACAGACCAAGAAAATCAATTCAATTTAGGCAATGGTTGTCCTTCGGTATCTTACATACATAAAATAGCTTAAAGTTAGAAGAAATACTGATCTTATGATCCACAGAAAATCCAACTCCTGATTAAAAAATAAATGCTTATCTGTGATAAATATAACAAAATTCACAACACTGGAAGCCTCGTATCGTAAGTAAATTTTTCAAGGTCTGCCTTAACTGTGACAAAAAAAAAATCTTAAAGTACCATGTATTCTTGCTTCTTATGAAGAAATAGTGGCATTTCAGTAAAAATAAAGGCAAAGATCCTCAGGCAGTATCACATTGTTTAAATTGTGAGCATTTATAAAAAAATTAATAAAAATAGAAAGAATACACAAGAATTTCAGAATTACCAGTGAACTGCTTGTTTTATACATGAATATAATGAAGCCTTAACTAAATTCAAGAGGCAAAGGCTTCTGTTCACACACACACACACACACACACACACACAAAAAGGATAGAACATTCAGAAGAGACCATTCTGTAAACAGTGAATGATAAAGGCTGAAGAAAATAGTAATCATTTTAAATCAAATGCTTCAAATGATAAAAATAGAACAACATGCCTAATACAGGAGTCTCCAGGCCCCATAATTTAACTAGAAATTACAGTGAGACACTGCTGAAACCACAGGCTACTTCTAAACTAATCTGCCACTGCTATCTGTGTCAATAAATTACCTAAAGGATACAAAGGTAATTATACACACCACGTTTTCTAGTCAAGATAAGTAAAGCTATTAAAATAATACAAAAACAAACAAAAACCCAACAACAATCACTCTTCACAGCACTGCTATTTAATAGCAGCTGCAGTGCTACTTGAACACTCCTAAATGCTGAAATCGCACTGGCTAAACATGTGAGCTTAGACCAAACCTTACTTTCAAGAGCAAGGACACAAGCAAGTGAAACGTATCTTCTCTGACAGTTCATGTCAATTAATAATTTGAGAAAGATCTAACAACACGTATGCCAAAGATATACCAAACTCCAAGAACACAGAAGTCACTCTTATTATAGGTGACCTAAAGAGAGTAATAAGCCAGCCGTTATAATAGCCCATATACTGACAAACTAAAAATTAAAGTTTATACTTCTCCCCACTCAACTTTTTACCTCATTTTCTAATGTTTCCTGTTTTATGGGTGAAGAGCTTTGCTAAGCAGCAGAAGGATATAAAGTGTACCTGTTTTGGTGCATGCCATCAAAAGCACCGAAAATGAAAGATCTTACTGTCAAGTTACTTGCACAAAAATCTGGCAGCTCTAAGACAGGACAGAAAATTGAAGCTCACACTGCTCTAGTGCAGATGGTCCCAAATAATGAATGAGTCATAAACCAAAACTCCACTGCATTAACTTAAGTTTTCTGGAATTGAGTAAACTTGACAGAAAAAAAAAAAAAAAACACTGAACAGAACCTTCCCACATACAAACAACTTCTAAGATTTGAAATAAGAAAACAACTAAGATAAATTTTAAGGAAAGTAGTGCATACAGTCACAATGACGCAACTATGGCTTGGACAGACTGGACAACTGGGCGGTGAGAAACCTTACAAAATTCAACAAGGCCAAGTGCAAGGTCGTGCACCTGGGGAGGAATAACCCCAGACACCAGTACAGGCTGGGGACTGACCTTGTGGAGAGCAGCTCTGCAGAGCGGGACCTGGGTGTCATGGTGGACGACAAGTTGACCATGAGGCAGCAGTGTGCCCTCGTGGCCAAGAAGGCCAATGGGATCCTGGGGTGCATTAAGAAGAGCATCTCCAGCAGGTCGAGGGAGGTGATCCTGCCCGTCTACTCAGCCCTGGTGAGGCCACATCTGGAGTATTGTGTCCAGTTCTGGGCTCCACAGTACAAGAGGGATGTGGAGCTTCTGGAGAGAGTCCAGCGCAGGGCCACAAGGATGATCAGGGGCCTGGAACATCTGCCCTATGAGGAGAGGCTGAGGGAGCTGGGCCTGTTCAGCCCGGAGAAGAGAAGGCTGAGAGGGGATCTAATCAGTGTCTATAAGTACCTCAAGGGAGGCAGTGAGGAGGATGGTGATGGCCTCGTTTCACTGTGGCCACCAACAGAACTAGAGGTAACAGCCAGAAACTGAAACACCAAAAGTTCCACAGGAACTTAAGGAAATTTTTTTTTAACAGTGAGGGTGACAGGGCACTGGAACAGGCTGCCCAGAGAGGTTGTGGAGTCTCCTTCTCTGGAGATCTTCAAAACCCGCTTGGATGCAGTCCTGTGCCACGTGCTCTAGGTGACCCTGCGTGTGCAGGGGGGTTGGACTAGATGATCTCTAGAGGTCCTTTCCAACCTTAATGATCCTATGATTCTCTGTGAACTAAATTTACAGGTCATTTCCCAGTAAATTAGTAAGCTGAAATCACAGCAAGGCAAAAAGAGAGAAGATGACAATATTAGAAGTTGTTAATACCCTAATTTTTGTAACAGCTGAAAAATATACTTAAAAAAAAAGAAGAGCAAGAGGAATTAAGTAAATAAATATAACAAAAAGGCAGCCTGATACATACGGTGTGTTGAAATAGATTATCTCAGAACTCATGAAATTTTCTATCCTATTTAATAGTCCCAGGAGCACTCCATGGGAATTATCTCGTGCAATATTTTGCCAAAAGTAATACCATGCAATAAAAGCTGATAAATGGGACTAAAGAACCCACAAGCTGATATCTACTACTATATCAAAAGTTTACTACCTGAAACACATCACTACAGCACCGCACAAGCGCAAACAAAAGAGGAATTAAATAAGGACACCCACGGCCTATGACAACTTAAGTGAGAACGACGGGGTCTAAACTTGGAGTGAAGTTTCAACAGTTCACAAGCACATCCAGCATCATGATGACATCCAAAACAGCAGCAGTGGGACATGCTCCCTAAACCAGCAGGATATTAACCCTGCAAAAAATAAGTGCACACAGCTCGGAGTTGTTGCAGCTTGCTCAGTCAAATCAGGGAGATCAACTGAGCACCCAAGCAAGTCTGAGGCAGCAGGGGAGAGCTAGAGAAGGACAGACCCTTTCCTATTGATAGCAGTGTTCTAACACCCCATGTTAGGGCCTGATCTGAAGACAGGACTGTCTGACAGAACTGTCATTTTGTTCTCTGTATCAAGTACTTTTATTTTTTAAAATGCTATAATTTAAATAGCAATTACAAACATGTTGCTGAATCAGACGTTAACAAGTTTCATTAGTGTTCTGGATGTGGCATAACTGAAAAAGTTTTGCAACACTTTACAAAATAAATAAAAGGCCAAATAGTTCCTGATAAAAGCAATATGAAAACCAATTATGAGAAATGAAAACACACAGTCCAATAAATTGCTGGACTGAGTTTGAAATGGACAAAACCACAATTTTCACTTATATTAGAACTGAAACAGCAGCAGGATTTCAACACTTATTTTTAAGGCTTTCTAGGAAAACATTGCTTAACAAAACTATGTCTGCATTGAGAGACTGAAAGTGACTTATTTCCTTTTTAGGACTCAACAGAGAAGAAACAGAAAGGTAACTTTTCTTTGCTAACATGCCAGCTTTATTTGCATAGTTGGAAACAGTTGGGAGGATAGTAAAGCCACAGCCTTCAACAGCTGTCAAGAACTCTGCCTGCAACATTTTAAAGCTGTAACAACTCCATCTGAGCAAGTTACCTGTTCCACTCCTGACTAAAACAGGATATATCATGAACCAGCTTCATGAACCAGCTTATCGGCTCAGTCCCTCTATAAACTCTACCACAGAGTTATCTACCAAATTATCTGGTTAACTTAAAATGCTACAGCAGCCTCCAAAAAGCACAATGATAACTTACTATATGCACTCTCTTATGGTGAATTCAGCATGAGCTGAAACAATCACTCACTACCATTTGACAGAAAAGTGAACTGGCTGTACCTAACGCTGGCTAGATACAATCAAACACTTCACTGAGATTGTAAATCTTACAGGATCCCACTTGCTCCGGAGCTCAGTGTTACACAGTAGCTGCTTTAGGATGGAAACATTGACTATAAATATCTGCACAATAAAAAGCACGAGGAGATAACTCAGAACTAAATGGGAGGAGGCAAAGGGGGCCACATGTTCCCCTCCAGGGACTTCAAACCAGGCAGACATCTGGACAAAGACCAACTCCCGAGTTTTTCCATGCATTCCTAAGTTTTTCCTTATATTCCCGAGTTTTCCCTTGCCGAGCTGCGCAGTCTCATTCACAGAGCCTCGGCGAGGCCCGCATGGCGCCTTCGCGTTAAGGGAGCGCCCTAGCAGACGGTACTTTCCTCCACCCTGCCCGCCCTGCGGCAGCGCACGGCGGAGGCCAGCGAGGCCCGAGGTGTTTCCCGAGGCCAGCCCCTGAGGAGGGCACAGCCGCAGAGACGCAGCGCCTCGGCCCGCACACCGGCGGCCGGGCCGGAGGGCGCTGCGACGCGTCCCCTCTGCCGGCCAGGACGGGCCCAGGCCGCGCCGCAGCCCGCGGCCTCCCGCTCGGCCGGGCCGTGCAGGCTCCCTCCCCGCGGCGGCCGCGGCCCCGCCGTTACCTTGCCGCCCAGAGGCGCCGCCATGTTGCCTACGAGTGTTTATGATGACGTTGCGCCCCTCACGTGCTCCCTGGCCGCCCCACAACAAGCCCCGTCGGCCCGCGCCGCGCAGGCGCACTGAGGCGGGGAGGCAGCGGGAGCGCCGCGAGCCGCGCGCGGCCACGCACGAACCCGCCGGGCCGGGCCGAGCGGGGGGGGCGGCGCGGGGCGGGGCGCGCTACCGCCCCCAACGGCCACCGCCCCCAACGGCCGCCGCCCCCAACGGCCGCCGCGCATGTGCCGCGCAGCAGGGAAATGGCGCCCTCTTCATGGCCTCCCGGCCAGCGAGGCAGCAGGACGCGGTGAAGCGCTCCCAGTTATCCAGCAGGGGGGACTGGAGAGCGCAGCGCGCCGCTGCCGGGGGGAACGTGAAGGCTGGAAACATCGCTCTGAAGTGACGGCTGCCGGGCAGCGGCAACTAAGACATTCAGAGTTTTTTTGTTGTTGTTGTTTCTTTGAACAAGATGATTTTTTTTCTAAGACTGTTTGTTATATTCCAACATGTTGCATAAGATACTTCGAGTAAATAATATATCCCCCAGATATGGTTTATTCAAAATGAGTGAATGGGATGCGCACAGGAGAGTGGTCCACACTGTGAAGGAGCTGCACACAGTCGCCTTATAATTTGCTTCTGACTTCTCAAATGTAAAACTCACTTGCCAGATTAATAGCCATACTGTATTTTTTACCATTAGAAACAACGGTTGCTAGTCTCAAGATAAATACTGTTTTATTTCAGGATTGTGACCACCTATCTTGACTGTCTTTCTACATGAACAAGAGTATGGTTTAAAACAGTGCATCCAGAACACAAGTCCTGGTAATAAGCAAATTTTTAAAACTGTAAGGAGATAACAAAAGTGGATGTGATAACTATAAACCAGAACCACTGCTGGTGATGCTGACCACTACCATCTCCTTGGTTCCTGTCTATACTTACTTTCTAAACCCCCGTGTGGCTTCCTGTGTACAGACTGAGAGCCAGGTGGATGGGACACAGCCCTCTTTTTTTTTTTTTTTTTCCCTCCTCATAAAATCATAGAATAATTTAGGCTCAGTGAAAGTTAACCTGTAGCTACATTATGCATTTTTCCTTAAGCTCTCAGCAGTCCCTTGCTCGTTTGTACAATATCTCAATGAAAAATAGTCCGTAGGAATACAGGCATAGTAAGATGCGGTGCTATTTTAGAATCTCTAAAATGTGAACGGTGAGGAACTGCTGCCGTATTCTAAGCTTTGAGACCTGCATACGAATGCTTTGATTCATCTTAAGAATGGGATGTGTTTGACACAGAAGGCAAAACAATTGTTCCAAATACACCTGGTGAGAAGGGAGGGTGTTCAAGACAGCAAGTTTGTGGCTTTATGCACAAAACCAGAGTTGTTTTGAGAGGCATAGAACTACAACTCAAAATAATGTCAGAAGTGCTTTACAGAAGAGGGATGGGAGAAGAGGGCCACTTAAGCAAGGGAGAGGCTAACACAGAAACTGAACTGAAAATTCTGAAAAATGGAGATGTGAAAAGATCCAGGAAATAACCCACTTTTCCCCCCCCCCTCCTCTCCAGATCTTTCTCTTTTTCTTAAAAGTTTTATTCAGATTAATTTTAATTCATTAGAACATGCTGTTGTTGCCAGACCTGTGTTAAAGTAGTCAGTGTTAG
Organism: Tinamus guttatus; assembly: GCF_059628265.1. Lineage (NCBI taxonomy): Eukaryota > Metazoa > Chordata > Aves > Tinamiformes > Tinamidae > Tinamus > Tinamus guttatus. Next base: position 3,194,945 of record NW_028288705.1, on the reverse strand, counting down.
TACACAGAACTTGTAGCTCAAAACCTGGCCAAGGAACCAAGAGACAAGAAACTGAAAGGTACCAGACATAGGAAGAGAGTTTCACATCTAAGTTTTACAGAGCATGATCAACAGGCTCCAGGACTCTTCCTGGTAGGACAGTCAGCCCTTCCCTCACCCTCCAAAAGCAGAAGTGTTTCAGAGAGGTCAGTCCCACGGACCTTTCTTACTCCTACCAGATGCCCAAGCACTTTCTAGCCAATTGCCCAAACTACCTCCCCTTTAACAAGTAATCGTTGCATAACAACAGGCATGTCATTATTTAAGATAAAGAACAAAATGACTGTGCTATAAAGTTGCAATATCAGAGAATGGTTGAGGTTGGAAGGGACCTCGGGTACCACGCAGTCCCCCCGCCATGCTCAAGCAAGGGCCGCTAGAGAGCTGCTCCGGATCCTGCCCAGAGAGGGGTTGAATGTCTCCACCGGGGAAGACTCACAGCTTCTCTGGGCAACTTGATCCCGTTTGACCACCTTCACAGCGAAACAGGTACAGTTTTTCTTATGTTCAGACACCGTTATGTTGCGTTTTAGTTCACCTCTTGTCCTTTCACTAGGCACCAATGGGAAAAATCCGCTCCATCTTCTCTATGCCCTCCCATCAGATAATTTCAAGTAATTGATCAAATCCTCTTCTTCAGGCTAAACAAACCCTCTCCCAGGCTCTTCTTGTATGTCCAGGGCTTTCATCACCTTTGCAGCCCTTGGCAGCACCTGCTCCAGCAGGTCAGTATCTTTCTCATACCAGGGAGTCTGGAGGAGGACACAGCAATCCAGACGTGGTCGCACAAGGATGGACAAGGGGTGAAAAATCACTTCCCTCGCCCCGCTGGTGCCACTGCCACTGGCAGTAGTTACTGCCCTCCTAGGGAACCTCCTGCCACACAGGGGTAGCCACAGCACCCCCACCAGCTGCAGATCCCCAGCGCGCTGCCAGAAACTGTTTCTGTCTTTCCTGGGGCTTCTGTTGGTGTCACAGCTGCACTCATAGCTATCACTGCCACGCCAAGAGCTGCAGCAGCTGCTCTCGCGCTGTTACTGTCATACAGCTATTTCAGCACAGCTCCAGGCTCCGTGTGTGTATTCAGATGTATCAGCTGCCCACATACTCACATGAAACATGAAAGCTGGGCCCAGGCAAGACAAGCACTGATTCTTTCAAGTCCTGCCATTAGAGGCTTAATTTGTACAAACGCAGAAACCTCCCAACAGCAAGAGAAAGATAAGTAGGGCTGAAAAAATCTTTCCATTTGGCCTCTTTTTTTTTTTTTTTTTTTTTTTTTCTGCTCCCAGGAAAAGCAGATGCCTTCCAAGCCTTGCTTCAGTGCAGTTTCTCCAGGCTACTCCAGCTCATCACAGGGCACAAATGCACAGTACGCGGGTCTGCTGCGCTGGACTCTGGCCGCAGCAGGCACAGCTCAGAGGAAGCTGCAGGCCGGGCGTCTCAGGGCTACCTCAGTCCTACAAGGTTCCAGGCATCACCTGAATTCCAGGGAAGGTGGCAACGGAGATAGTTCAGAATTTAGCCAAGCTGTGCCATGTGCTTTGCGGGCCGGAGCTCCTTGTGGATAAGGGCACGGTCTAGAAGCAATTTGGATCTTCTGCACTCTCTCACTGTCTCTTCTCTCAGCAAGAAGGAGAGATTAGTCTTTGCGACCTCTTGATATAAGAAAACATGAAAGCCTCACGTGTCCAAGTAGAGCATGCCCAAAGAGTAACATTCCACGTTTGACATCCTCCAGCCACAAAGTTAGACAGGGATAAGGAAAAGGAATGTAACAAACAGATTAGAAAGAAGAAAATCCCCTTCCCTACTAGCTTCTTTTTTTTTTTTTTTTTTGCACAGGGAGTATGAAGATACATGTATGAGCCACAAAGGCAGGATGCTAGGTGAGAAGCCTTCTTCAAGCATTTACAGTATTTCACATATCTCATAACCACAACTATGAGCTGTTTGGTGACATTTTTTTAATCTACATATATCAACTACTAATAGAACCCCTGAATATGAAGGGTCCCAAAACATACAACACCTGTTTAAGGGAACACTATTGTTAACACAGCTGATTACAGGTTTACAATAGCTTTTTGTATAATTTAAAAGAAAAACAAGTATCAAACAAGCAGAGCAGATGCCAACATGAAGCGCTCTGCATTTGCCATGCAGGGAGAAAGCCCTGGATTGCATCAGCCTCCAGAGAGGCTAGCTGGAAACTATCCGAGAGCGATGACTAAACAGAACCCGATCTGTTGTTTGCTGACTGGCACAGACTGCTATTGCCAAAACTACGAATTCAGAAGGTAAAGACAAATGACAGTAGCCTTATTCCTTGCACATAGACATTACACCACCAGCAGCAGGCAACGTTTCCCGGAAAGAGCAGGAACTAACGGAACGGCTGCTCCGAGGTGGGGTGGGCAGTTGTTTTCCCCGTTAGCGGCTCACAAGGCAGCGCTAACAAGGTGCCTGTGCTGCTAACCCCGAACTTGCTTCCCTCTATAACTAACCCTCACCAGCTACTCCAGAGATCTGCTTCCTACATAACCTGAAATCCTTAAGCCGCTGCCCCAGTCATTCACTGGATACTCTGCTTCCTGCTGTTGGAAACATTTGCCCCAGGCCTCTCCTTGCCCCACAACAGGAGGAAGTGCAGACCCACTCTTCACTACTGACTACAGACTCCTCATGAGAAGCTGGCAGTATGTGCGTGTGGGAAAAATCTGCACAGAAACTGTATTTGTTCCCAAAAGCTCCTGGAATTTTAGGGTCTCATGAACAAACTTCTCAAATAGAAAATACATTTTAACATGAAGTTAATGGGATTTAGCTACCATCTTTTATAAAGTGGAAAAAAAAAAAAAAAAGGATAAGGATGGCCAAGGCAGGAACTGTGCAAATTCCCCTTAGGATGTCCTGTCTTTCCTGTTGTTTGCTGCTTACGCTCATTTTATCCATCTAGTTTAAATCCACAGCACTGAATAAAAATATTCACTAGGGAAGTATTCATGAGCACCCACTATACACTTAGGGCACAAATATGACATGAACGTATCACCCAGGGTAAATAAATACCCAGTCTAGATCCCTGGTTGGATGTTTGACTTTCTTGCTGTTCCCCCAGCGGTCAGAGGATTTGCTAGTAGAAAAGCTACCATTAAACCAGCAAATGCAGATCAACAGCAACTGCCTTCCGCAGGGAGCTGTGCCAGGCTCTCAGACACCAGCCTGAGAATCCAACTGCGTTTAGGTGTCACCCGGTTCTCACTGCCGAGGCATAAACCAACATTAGTTGCAGCAACCTTTCTGCATCTGGTTGCCTCTTAAAACCATCTTGGCATCTTATGCTCAGATGGCTCAAACGTTTGTTCTTGCATGTACAACATTAAAAGCCTCGTTTAAAAAAATATATATATATATTAATCCAACCCCTCTGTCCCAGTAATTTTCACCATCTTTGTTTCAAGGATATATAGAAAATAACAATTTTCAGATATGACAGGACCAAGTTTAAGCCTCCCTCTAGTTATTTTCTTACATTTATCTTCAACACAATAGTTTTTACATAGCTGTAGAGCTATTCCCCACTTTTAGTAGTATAATTTCTACATAGATTTTAATCTTCATGGATAGAATGTGTCATACTTACAGTACAACACTGTATGAATTATACACATTCACGGTATGAATTATACAGTTCTTCTCCCTGTATAATCATTCATTTGAAACTGCTTCACTGATTACGGAAGTCCCTTCAGTGATGTGGACTGTTGCATAAGAGACAGTTCAGAATTGCAGCTGCAGCGATGAATTAGGAAAGTTCATGTTTGTGAGGGGGCATAGGTGCTATTTCTGACTGTATCTGTTCTAAAATATGCCCAAACGTGACACTGAGTTTTGTAGGAAGATTCTGTTCAGGTTACCCAGGACCATTAAAATGATGTGTCCTTTTCAGTATTGGTGCCAGCCCTGCTAACATGTTTTGGGAAGTTCAGAGAAGAATATTCTTGATAAGCCACATTAAAAAAATCCACTGAGATAAGTGACCTGCACCATGAAATAGGAATGCCAGCACCACATCTTCAAATGTTGTTTTCTTTTTCCACTAAAGATCTGCTTCATTAAAGCTGCTTAACTTCCTGCTTTGAAAAGAACCTGCTCCTTCTCTTGCACAATAGATCAAGCCCGTTGATCCGCAGAGCCCATTGATCCGCTTGCAGAGCGGCACTGTGGTCAACTTTAAGAAGTGTTGACCATTTAAGAGTTTCAAAAGTTCGGAAAGGATCTTTTACAGGAATTTGGATCTGCCATAGGCTATCAGCTACTTGGCAATACAAGATAGTCCTTGGGCTCTGCCTATTGGGAATGCTGAAAGGTGTCCCTGTTACCTCTACTAGGACTTGATTCCTTCTAAGTCGCTTTCAGTAGCCCAGAATCAGGATTCCGGCACTGATAGAGGCAGCGGGAACTCCTTCTCAAGCTTCCAGTGCTTCATCTTTCTCCAGCATTTTGTCATTTTGCAGACAGGATATGATTACTTGCTAGGACAAAGTAAGGGAGACCTTGCAATACTCACTAGTCTCTTTTGCTGTACTTGGTATTGGGTTGCTTCCGAGGGGCTTAAAAGGAAGGATATAAAAATCCCAGCAAAAGATCAATGAGACTGAATAAATTAGAAGGGGAAAAAAAAAAGCCTTCTCAAGAAATGGAAAGTGTTCCTCTGTAGAAAAAAAACAGTGTTCTCAATATTGAGTAATCTCCCAGAAAGCTCAATGGAAGCAAAAACAAACAAACAAACCCCCCCAAACAGCATAATTAAAATGGAGCTGATTTTTTCAGGATATCTTCTTCGAGTTGGTGCAGTTAGTGCCTAGGATCTCGGTCTTCATCTGGGACTCCTTGACACAGTGGTAGTACGAGAATCATAGGAGGATCTGTGCTGACAAGTTAAGAGAAAAAAACCCTAAACTTTGATGCAAACTTCAGATTAACAGAGTCCGTTTTGATGAAAACTTAATTCAAAGTCAGTTCACTCAAAATACATCAAATGAACACATTCTATGAAGCTTTAAATAGGCCTGCATTGTTTCCAAAAATGTGTTTGAAGTCACCTGCAGTTAAGGAGAAAAAAAAAAAAAAAAAAGAGAAAGGCGCACACAGGAAAAAAAGCTACCCAAAATGTTATATATATTAGTAAAAAAAAAAAAAGGTGGGGCGTGCAGTGGGAGAGAGGGAACAGTTACAACTGATGGAGTTGCCAGGATATTTTTCCAGCAAGAATTGACCAGCTCAGCGTCATTACTAGCACCTTCTGTTTTGCACTTAAGATGACATCCAATTACTTAGAGATCTGAACACACACTTTCAAAAAAAAAAAAAAATCAATCTGCATGCAATGCAGTTAAGTCCTATCTGAACTTAAGGTGTCACAATCCAATTTGAGTGATTGCAAAGCAGATTTCAGATTACTCCCAACCTCTAGATATAGTCCCACTCATCTCCATGTACAAGTCTAGAACAGGTTTACAAATTATTTGCCTGAATCAAATTGCCTTGAATTCTTTTTAGCTCCTGATCTGTAGCTTAAGTGCAATAAAATAAAAGCATGCCCATAAAAAACTCAATGAATGTGGAGGACTGAATTCAAGTTTTTTGGGACTTCGGTATGTTAAACTATTTCAGCCAAGGATAAGACTTTATTATTATTATTATTTTTAATAAAGCTAAAAACTGCTTTGAGGTACACACTAAGTGGAAATAGTTTTTGTTTTCTCAGGAACAGAACAGTAAGTTTCTGTTTCAGAGAAGTATAAAGACATAGAAAAAAGGGAACCATGTCAGATGTCAGTAAATCTTTAAAATCAAGCCAGGAACAAAACCAATACAGCAGTAATATCTGGTTACTTAAGTCACATCCTGCTCAAACAAGAATTAAACCTGTACTTCCCTATGAATTTAGTCCAAATAATCTAGATGTCTTTACTAACACAAAGGTTCTTTTCCTAGGACAGTTGTACTTTGCCTGCTAAGAATGAGATAGCTGTAGTTAATCAGTCTAAAGAATCCACTGTTTTCGCATGTGTGTTAGAAACCAGCTTCACTGGCTTCCTGTTCACCTTGAGACACTTGTTTTTTCAATTCCTTTCCTTCCAAATCCTTTCGGAAACACAGGCCAAGTCAGTTTTTTCAGTCCACAGAACTGCAGATACCCTAGGCAAGCCACAGAGCAGCGGGCAGCATTAAGGAAGAGGCTCACAGTTAAATCTTGACTCATGCAGTTAAAGGGAACTGTGTTAGCTAAGAATTCAGATAACCCCCAGCTAAGAAACATTTCACTGGTTTATTTCCTTCTTTTTACACAAGGATCAATCGTGTTCCACGAGCGTTTATGAACAACAGTCACATGAATTCTTACTGCAGTCTTTTTATGACAGCTGCCCAAAACACTACATTGCAACATGTAGTCATCAAATTCCCATCCCCCAGCAGGAGGTTTTTCATTTGTAAGAACCATATTCAGGGAGTTTTGCAAGATATTGATGTTCTTCACGCAGATTTTGACAGTTTCATGAGTAACAAAGCCCAGCAAACTGAGGCTTAGTCGCAAGTCTCCATTCAGAATATGCCATGCTGCAAGTTCGCTGAAATTAAGAACAGCAAGTCTGAGAATAGTAGCCAGCACTTTTTTTTTCCCCCTCCAACTATCAAAATGTTTTAGTGATACAAAAATACAGCTTCATCCTCCCACACCAAGTTGCCAGCACGAATAGTCTGTTTTGCAAGAGCCTGGAGAGTTAGTGCCAGCAGGGCTGCATTAGCTCTTATTAGTTGAGCAGAGCTGCAGAAAGCCAAGAGAAGGCACCAAAGCAGCAGCTATGCAGCTGCAGCAGCTATGGGGCTGCAGGCACAGGGCAGCAGCCTATACTCTTGCTTCAAAGTGTCAGGACATAACACTCCTGGGTAAAAAGCATTGATTTCTAGACCAGAATATCACAGCTGTCCGTAACAATGGGGTAGAGAAAGCCTTGCACTGAACACATGCACGCGCCAGGGCAGACAAAAGCTGTCATGCCTTACCTGCTTATCAAATGTAGGTTTTTTTTTTTTTTTTTTTTTTTTTTTTAAATCTTCACAAATTCCAAGTTAGACCTTGAAAAAGCTAGAACTCTAATGAGGACACTCCAATCTTGAACACAGAACCTCACTCATTTCGCTCTTCGCATCAATACAGTATCACTTACAATGTGGATTTCCATGCAACATACAGACTTGGAAGTGTTGTTTCCAGAGTAACTAACCTGCTTAACTTTGGCAAGGTATTTTAGATACAATATCAAGATGTTAACACCATGTTGAAGAATGTTGATATATGTATTTAGACCAGGTGCCCACAGTTTCATGGGCAGGAGTTTCAATTCACACCAAAGCTCCATAGGCAAGAAACAGTTTTATCTCCACTAGCAAGAAGAGATCTCTTTGTCCATCACACACACAACCATGTCAGAAGAGCACCCCCAGTAGCCAAAGGGAAAGCACCTGCACCACAGGTCAGGCAGAAAAAGAGGGGAAAAAAAAAGGCATCAGGAGCAGTTTATAGCAAAGCCATCTATTATTTCAGAGAAAAAACAGATTGAAGACAGCACACTTCTTATATGTCAGACTGGTTAGTTACTACTACGGTTGTGCATTAGAGTATTCCCACACCATTCAGTGTATTTGTATGCAAGACCAATTCTGCCCTTCAGAAAAAGGAAGGCCAAGGAATATTCTATTTTGTCACAGACGTCACCTTTACTGTTTTTTCCAAGCATGACAACTTAGATAAAAAAAAAAGTCAGAGCACAAAACATTTTGACGTTTCAACTGCCACCATTTGTGATCCTTCTGTGATAATGATTTATACACCGTGTTTCTGAAAACCCTCCTCCCAAACCCTAACTGGGCTTCTAAGAGCTTAACAAGAGAAAGACCAAGTCAGGAACAAGTTCAGCTCTGCCTGGTATACCCAAAGTTACAACTGCAGCTGGCAAGTTCTACAGCTCCTGCATATTCACTCAAAATCAGAAGTGGTTCTAGTCAATGCTAATTCACGTGTTCACTCAAGCCTTGCAATGCAAAAACCCTTATGCTCATTAATAGTTTAAAATGCTGTCTGGGGACACATATATTAAACACACCTTACGAGTTTTACCATGCCTCTGGCTTACTGGCTACCAGGCAGACGAGGGCTAAACTTGGTTTGGCTTCAGGGGACATTCCAAGAGGCTGAAGTAAATGCAGAGGCAAGATCTAAACATGCTCCCACTGTTATGGGTGCTGGTCAAACACCTCCACCTTGAACAGCAGCCTAAGAGGCATTTCCTCCCTGCTAAGGTTATAAGCTACACACTGCTCTTGCCAGAAAAAAAGGCTTGAAAAGTTGCTGCAGCTATGAATGTACTGAAAATAGACTGTTTTCAAGGAGGAGGAGGAGCATTTCAACAGTACACATGAAAAGCTTGCATCTTTTCACTGACTTATTCACTTCACAATTACTGACAAGACTGATGTACATATTTCTGCACCTGAACTTGTAAAAGCAGATAAAATATTTAATATGTAATTTACAATGTATTTTACCAGCTTGGCATACAGGATGGACAGAGTATATCAAAGTAGTTGACAGTTATAGGCTTGTGGAAGCCCTGCAAAAATATTACTTCAGATATCTGCTAATTAAAAAAAAGGATTTGCATTTTAGAAGTGATACAATTCCATCTACCACAAAATACAAAGAGCTGCAAAAACGTATACCATTCCAACAACAATGTATATAAGTTATTAAATAATGATCTGATTTAAAAGAATATAAATGAAGCCTTTAAGTAGGTCTTTTCTACATGCATATTATTCCTCATTAAAGAAAAAAATATGTAAAAAGGCCATTGGTAATTGCTTTGTTAACCACTGTAGAAAATGCCAATTCTCTGGTCACAGACGCCACTAGTTTAGCACTTAAGGTCTCTGCAGTGTTATAAGTGATTATTTTTAAATACTGTTAATTCTATTACTCCATTGGTAGAGGATGCGTGACTTGGAATATGGCAGTCTTCATATTGAGGGCAACGATGCACAGTTTTATAGTTATCCAGAAGAACAGCACCCGCCACTGCTCTGTACTTGTGGTTCATCATCAATAATCTGTACGCCTCGCCTCGCTGTTCCCGACTGGCTGGAACCATTCCCTCTTGCTCTTTCATCCACTTGAGCAGTTTCTATCATTCCTGTAAATGAAGACATTTATTAGATAACATTCCACTGCCCTTTTTTACAGCTAAGATCTTAATCCATTTCAGTTACATACACAGATATTAAGTTCAGCAAGAGTGTCTCTCTATTTGTAGTCAGTAGTTTTCAGCTGTTACTTGGCACTGTTTAAGAAAATATTCTCAATCCTATTCCTAATAGGCCAAAGATCCAAGAGCTCTTGTATGGATCTTGTATGCTCAGATGTATTGAGATAGTGGCTTGGAAAAATAAAAGTTTTGTAATTCTGCAGTATTGGAAGCATTCACACATTGAGCTTCCACAGCTCTTCAGGTACACAAGCAGCTTGAAGAAAAACAAAACTTGATGCAAGTTTTTATGAAGGTTTTAAATTAAGGCTTTTACATGAGATTGGAAATATGCCACAAGCCTTCAGCCTTCTGTGACCGAGTGCTTCACAAATAAACTAGACATAATACCTACTTTTACAGAGGTCCAGAAACAGTTCTTCAATTCCTTTATTCTGTTTAGCTGAAGTATGATAATGTTTCGCTCCAACAGATTCAGCATACCTGTACAAATGCAGATATGGAAGAGCTTCACTGCACTGAAGGACTCAATCTTTCTAAACCACAATATTTTAAGTGAAGCAAAAAGATTATTACAACACTTTTCTCCTTCACTGAAGCTTAATCATTGTGGGCTGATTTAGCCCACAATGGAATCATCTGATAAAAATAACCATGATTCAGGAATTCAGGAAAAAAGGAAAAAAAAACACTAGGTGAAATAAAGAAAACTTGACCTCTACAAATGCATTTGCACTATGATATTGACTTGAATGAAATACAATTCTCAAATTACAATTCACTAAGGCATTCTGGGACGCAGATAGTAGAAGAACAAGGAGCAGAAGCCAGACACTGCTGGTTTATGCCTGCCATTTGCTAACAGCATCACAAGTGGAGCATAATTCTGCAATGATTGTTTCTATTAATAGATGGTAACTTACGTTTCTGCTTCTTGCACTGAAACATGCCTCTCCTTTTCCAAGTCTATTTTGTTACCTGTTAGAGACAAGTTGATCTTTCAAGTTTTTGTATTCTAAAATTAACCTAAAGAGATCTCAATCATACCCACGCTCCTCTTTTTTTTTTTTTTAAATAGAAGCCAACACAAGAAGGACAATCCCACACTAGTCTGTCTGGTGTAGACTAAAATGACTTCGGAGGCCACCTCCCAGTCAAACATCTTCACTGGAACCTACAATTGAAGTTCTACTCTCATTCTCCCTACCCCCACCACTGAAGGCATGTAAACACCACATGGACTCTGAGGATTTCTGGTACGGCTATAAAAATATAATGGAGATTTAGGTTTTGCTTTGTTAAACTCAGCAACCTGCAATAACCTGTCTGTACCTTGACGAAGGTGTAGCATTAAACAGTTTTCCTTCTTTAAAACTTTGCTTTAAAGCTCCTACTTTTTCCTCAGTTGTGATTTACTGGAACTTTCAGCTCCAAGTGAATTTTAAACACGGGATTCACAATACTTTTATCCCTTCACATGCATAAGGTATCAGAGCAGTGTTTTGAAAGTGTAACTAATGAAAGAAGTGTTTCTAACTCAGCCACTAGAACCATGTACTAAAAAGGACTTACCTACTATACATAAACAGATTTCATTTCCCAACATTTTTCTTAATTCCTTAACCCAGTTTTTTACCTGCAGGGAGAACAGACATAAGTTGGTTTTCACTTTGATAAATTACTGCTTTAGACATTGCAGAACTGACCTATTTCCTTCATGAATTGAGACAGAATTGAATGGAGCAACAAATATTTAGTGAATATTCTTCAGACAGCTACACACAGCTCTAGTTCTAGTATTCAACAGGTTTTAAGCTTACAGCTGAATTAGTAACAAGTGGCTTTCATTTCTAGAATAACTGTTTTACATAACTCACCACACACTGTGCTAGACCCACTCCAAAGAACAAGTTCACTGCACTCTGCATTTATTTCTTAGGTCAGTCATGAGATTATCAACAGGAACTTACTGATACCCACTGCACTAAGCTTTTTTAAGAATGTAAATTTTCTGAGAGAACAGATGGGACAAGAATGTTGAGTGAGCTGGTAGCAAAAGGTAGCTGCGCGCTTTGTTTTCCTGCTTTGAAGTTGTATGGTCAGAGCATTAACTTTGGCGCTGCTATTTCAAGGAAATTTAAGTAGTGAGAAGATGTCACTACAAGAACCTAAAATTACTTTAGGACATCATATAGAGGTAGTTATACAATAACTTATGCAAATCTAACTCCTCTTTTTCCAAGAAAAAAAAATTGTCTTGATAACACAAAACCAAGCACATTTACATCTTGCTAACAGGCCAAATCGGTCACAGTACCTTCTGAAAAGAGTCTTCATCTGTTATATCATATACTAGAATTGCTCCATTAGAATCTCTGTAGTAGATCGGCCCCAAGGCATGAAATCTTTCTTGACCTGCGGTATCCTGCAGTTGTTAAAACACATTTATTATCATTTTAAAAAAATAATAGCAGTCAAAAGACTGCTATCAGTTCCAAATTTCCCTTTAATAGGTGTATAAAATTTGACTTTGATTAACCATAAGTAATTTCTCAGAAAATTAGTCTGCTGGAGTAAAGGGAAATTATAAAAAAGCAAACATACCCATATTGCAAGATTTACTCTTTTCCCACCAATATTTAGCTTCTTAGTAAGAAAAGATGCCTGGAAAGCAAAACAGATTAATTAGAGTTCAGTTTTATACACAAGTATGTCTTATTTGACCTTAGACTAATTTAATAATAAACACATCTGAATCAATCAAGAACAGATTTTTGGATCAAAATATTTAAGACAGAAGGCTGGGTCAATACTAAGCTAGTTAGTCATTTCACTAAACATTGCCAGATGTCTTTTCTAAAGAAATCCAGCTTAGGCTTACTCTCTACTTTTTGTTGTCATTCTGAATGATTTGGGAAGGACTGGAGGAAGGCCATGCAGAAAAAGTGTAATTCAAAATATTGACATGCTCCAAGTTCAGCTTGGACTTTGCACTGGAGTATATGAAGTTGGTGGGACACACCTCAACTGCTTAGAATTTTTAATTTGCAGGAAGTGAAGTAGTTCACTATTAGCAAATTACTAAAACAAAATAGTTTCCTGCAAGTCTCAAAGCATTAGTATTTGGTAAGAAGTCCCCTGCTCTTTCCTCTGGTTTTCTGAAGTGAGCTCACAAATCTCTCTGCCACTTGTTTTATTCTAGTCTTGTTCTGCAACTTCAGGATGTTCCTCTTAACTGTACCTGAGGAAAAAAAGTGTACACACAAAAGGAGAGTGTCAGGACTGGCCTGCGCATAAGAGGCCTCAAAAGCAACATAATCAAGCACATTCTTAGAGCAGCTAAATTGTCTTTTATTTGATAGGACCAGAATATATTGCAAGTTTAGCCTAATTTCAGTAACTCAAAAGGATGTCTGTTCCTCTCAGAGCCATAAACTACCTTTTCAGACACCACCTCTGTTACTACAAGTCATTTAAAGGGGATAGGGATCTAAAACAAGTTTATTAAGAAGAAGCATTAGCCTTAAAGGTGATGATTAAGATGTTCTCCCATCTTGATGTCCAGCAGAAACTAGTTAACATCATTAGTCAATTTGGTTGCCAAGAGCTGCTTTTGCCTTTCTCCTAAGTTATACTGAGCCTGCCATTCAGCTTCACCTCATTTTGCATTTAGACATCAATGAGGTCATTGATCCCCAATCATTTTAGACTGGACTTTAGCAGCTCAGCAAGGCCTCTGCTTGAGCACTAATCAGGCACTGAACTAACCAAAAACCATCTCTTTGGGTGGGTGGAAAGAAAAAAAATATATGGGCCAGAACAGCTGTCAAAACCAGCCTGCCATTTAACTGCATGAGCACCAATACCCACACAGAAGCTGATGGCAGTTAGGCTTATATCAGCCTAAACCGCTGTGAAATCACCTCTCCAGAATGAGGATCTTACAACCATTCTGCCAAACCAACGTGCAGCTGGCTAGGGAAGATCCTACTCTAGTGCTACCTTCCTAACAGGAATTCTGGCGCTTGTATGACATAAGGTAAGGAACTGATTCAAAGTCTTTCATCTCCTCTTTGACATAACTTGCACCCTTTTCCCTCACGGCATTCCATAAATCTTAAAATAAATATATATATATATATATATAGACGCAACCAATAGAGAGGACAGAACATAGATCTAAAAAACAACACACAAACTCATTTCAAGAGCAGGTAGCAGAACTGGTCCTTGGGGCCACTGTATTCAACCACCTTACAGTCTTCAGCTGGCTGGCATGAAAGTCAACATCACAAACGGTTACAGAGAGCATGTTTAAAAAAAGAATAGCATGCTATCCAACTCAAAATAAGGCAATATAGCAGCAGCAAGTCTTAAACATGAGGAAAGCTTTAATGGTTTAGAGGGAAATAAAAAATTCTACACAAACTAGAATGTCTTTTAGCTAGGGGGCCTTAAGGATCCCTTGTCTGAGCAGTCTCCAGTTTTCATATCCTAGTTTGTTCTGCTACAGCCAAGTTTAAAAAACAAAAATTTACAAGTGGCTCCAAAAAGTTGTAATTCACCAACACTGGGGGAAAAGTATAGGTTAAACACAGTAAGTATAGCTTACTTGCCAATATTTATTGAGGCACTGTACTATAGGACTACCTACATGTGCTGCAAATCTGTGGGAGAGCTCTTCTGAGCATTATTTACTTTCGCCTAAGTCTATGCATAGCATTTCTTACAGACTGAGGAGAGCTAAGTGTGTACGAACTGTTTTTGGACTTCTGCACCAAAAAGTAGAAAATGCTTCACAGAAACAGGGTTCATATTATACCCTTCAGAATACAGACTTTTGTGTTTCTAATATCATGGTTTTGGATATTGGCCCATAAAGAGACACCTGCACTATTAACTGTCTGACATAACACATACAGAAGCAGATTTATACTCCTAAATAAATTTTGTTTAAATACCTCTCCTTCAGGTCACCAATGCTCCTGCTAGAAACACTGTTCTTTTAAACACCAGTAGCAGACTACTTGCTATCCTAAATACCCAAGCTTACATACATGGGAGTAGGCTTTTCAAAATCTTCTGTAAAAGAGACAGAAGACAGTGGCAAGGGCACATTAGGCTGTTGTACTTGTCCCTTGTATTAGTATGCATCAGGTTTGAGCTTAATCTAAAGTCTTAGATCCCTGGCTCAAAACATGGACAGCATTAGTATGAAGAAGTTCACAAGCAAGCTTGTATGAAAAGCTGTCTAACTAAGAAGCCTATTAACTGGTAATGAGCAGAAAACCTCAGGAAGATGCTGTACAAACAGTCGATGCTATGTATAGTGCTTCATTCCTTTCCATTGTGTTGACGTAGCTGAAGAATGCTACTAGCAGGCTCTGCTCTCGACCTAACAGATAGGGCCAAGTTTGTCATATTTACTTCTAAATAACCACTGTATTTTATAGCCGCAGCGACACACTATGCCAAAGACACAAATACACATCGGGGGAAAAAAAAAAAAGCATGGGATTCTTTTCCCCAGTATCCCCAGGGGAAAGTTTGTCTCACATAAGAGCAAGGTTATTACTTTTCATTCTGAAAGTCAGAGATAATCAAAAGGCTCATCAAGCAAGTGGCAAGACTTGAACCTTTTATTGAAGAAAAAAATGCATT
Organism: Tinamus guttatus; assembly: GCF_059628265.1. Classification (NCBI taxonomy): domain Eukaryota; kingdom Metazoa; phylum Chordata; class Aves; order Tinamiformes; family Tinamidae; genus Tinamus; species Tinamus guttatus. Next base: position 3,179,913 of record NW_028288705.1, on the reverse strand, counting down.
AAGAAGTTTTTCAAGGTTCAAAGCATAAGGAAGACCCCTAACTACTGTTCTGGGGTAGTGAGTTTCCCCATTCAGTCCAGTTTAGAACAAAGTCTATTGCAAAGCATGTCAAAACTGTTCCAAATGATACAGTCTAGACAATGTTAGTAATTAACACACAGAAAATTCAGCATTTTCAAATGGCTACAGGCATACCAAACCACATACTGGTGGGTGAAGCATCAATTTTGACTTCCACCTTGCAGTCAGCAACTCCTTTCTATACTATATATATATATACACATATGTATATATACACACACATGTGAAAAACCCTACCTAACCCAGGAGGCTACAGTTAATTCAAAAACAAGAAATCTCATACCAGCTTCAAGTAAGATACTATTTTGATCCACATAGTATGAGCAGTCTGAAGAATACTTATACACTTACAGAAAAAGGATAATACAATTAGAGGAGCTAAATACCATTCTGCTAACGAGCCTGTACAAAATCCCTGAACTTTCAAGAACTCAGCTCCACATGTGCACCACACCCTGTTAGAGGAGGTAAAAGGACCTGAATGGAACAGGAAGATCCAGGCACAAGAGAATCTCTTGAGAGCAAATCACTGCAGAGGGAGAAAGCAGCTCACTGCCATCAACCTCTTGGCTATTTTATATCAGACACAGGGACAAACCAAGCATAAGAACACTGCATAAAGCACTAAGCTGAAAAAGCAGACCAAGGAGGTCTTGCCACCCATGACAACTTTCCCATCTAGGCAACTCCCCAAAGTAATCAGCATCAGCAATGTCTGACTGGTGCAAGAATATGACCTCTCTTGTATTGGAAATTTTGCAGGCCTTTTCATATTTCAGACATCAGGGCATCAACATTGCACTCATTTGCAGTAATTTAAAAGCAGAAAGTATCTACCTAAATAAATTGACTCTCAAACTATCACTTATTACTACTGCAGTAATTCTAATATACACCACTTGACACCAGTTTAGAGCTGAGAACCATTTAAAGAATAAAACACTGACCTCAATACCTGGATCTACATGAACTAGTTCTAACTGGCCCCACCACTGATAATATAGGTTAAACTCATGTCTTGTAGGGAGGAGGGAAAATAAAGATACACAGCTTCCTTGTGTGAGCTTCTCCACATGCTGGGTGTTTTCTTTCAGATACGTGGCAAATCAGCAGCTTTGTTTCCATTCAAAGAGGTCCTTTGAAATATTAAGCTTATGATTTCAAGCTAATCTAACATGTCCTAGCAGCTTCCTAACCTTTGCCTAATAGTTCCTGTCTATATAAGGAAGCTCCAAATCTTAGTTTCCATCTAGCTGGGCGGGGAGGGCAGCGGGGGGGAGGCACAGAGCAGGCAGTTCCCTGTCACTAGTACTCATGTGCTACGAGCACTGGGTGGGGGGTCCTATTTGTGCTACACAGAGTAACCTCACAATTAAAAACATGCTGAAGTGTTAGAATTCCAGTGGAAAAGCAGAGATACCCATCAGCAAGAAGATTCACACTGCCCACTTTAAGGCCTTCCGGTGCTCTCTCCCTTGAAAGGGAAGGCACCTCTAGGCCACATTCCCTGCCAGGCAGCATCACCAAATTAACGTCTCAGATTTGCGGGCCCCACCATACTGCTTTTTGTTGTAAGCACATTGGGATAAAGCACAAGGCAGAGCTGCTTTCGCTTTTCTAAAGCACAAAGTACTGTGGGCAAGAGCTACTTGCCCCACTATCTGGCTCATCACTGTGAGTCCTTGGCTGAATCAGGAACTAAATATTTATCTAATTTTGACTTTGTTAGAACAAGAGTCACTTGCTGAAATACTTTTAACCGGTGTCATGAAACAAAGCCACTTCACCAGATTAAGTCCTTTTTAAAAAAAAAAAAAAGGAAAAAAAAAGGTAAAAAAAAGTATGTCTTGCAGGAAAAAAAAAAAAAAAAATCACACCATTGCTTAGTCACATGTTATAGTTTCTCCCTGCCTTACTAAGGGATGTTTTAACTTGCCAGTGGAAGTATATATGACTTACTAGACCTTTCTTCTACTATTGTAGAAGAAACAAAAACAATAATATGCACTTTTGGATTATTATCATTTGGTATACTAAGATTCAACAGCAACTGAGACACAATAGAAAAGCAAAGAGAACTGAAAAACACAGTGCAATAAATTAAAAATAGCTTTATCACTTGACTATCAACATTGAGGTAGCAAACAAGAGCCAAATTGCAGTAGTGACAAAACTTCTATTTCAAGCACCAGCACGTGTTTCCACTCCTTTACAAGCAATCCTCACGGTCCAAGACTGTCCAAAACAAGGAAGCTCCCAAGCCAAAGCATCTAGAGAGGCTTTTTACTGGCAGCATTTCATTGACCTGCCATTTAAAGCTCCATTTTATGACATCTGTGAAATAGGTCTGTATTCCAACTCATTTTTTTGCTTTTGTTTTTAAATCTTCCACTAATGATTTCACCAAAATGACTAACTAGTGGTAGTGGTTAATAGACAAGCAGCATTCATCCCAGCTTCTGCTTGAGATGTCAAAATGCACAGACCATTTCAATACACTCTTAAAAATTCTTGTTTGCTTGATGCTGCAGCTCAGGTGAAAATCACAACTGTATCCCAACACCTGTAAGCTACTAGATACTTTAGCCATATGAAGTATCATTTACCTCTGTGGCAATCAGAGCTGCAATTAGCCTGCCAGAAATATCACACCATATGCCTCATGCCTAGTAAACCTACCAACAGATCTTTCCAACTCCAGAATATGAACATATGCTAATAAAGTTTAAAATATGTGTTTTTTTGCTATTTAGTGGCAAAAGGAGCAACTGCATTTGCTAATGAAACATTCATCATATTGTTTCCAGCACATCCCCCAATGCTCCTTTTGTTTTAAAGGAAAGCTTCACTATTAAGCACACTTCCAAGCTACCCGGCCCCACAAAGATCTTTCAAAAAGGTACATGAATAGCTCACATCCACCTTGAGGCTTTCTGCCTCGACCACCTATCTATTCTATACTCCACATTCGAGAATTTAAAAGGCAGTTCCAAAACCCCCAGGGGCCCACATGGTGGCAGGATTTGTTCCTTTACTTAAATAGCATTTATTATGAATAGCTTGCATTACAGCTTTAACCAATCTGGTCACAACTACTAAGAAAACCTGCCGCATAATTGCAGATAAAAGGTTACATGAGCAGAGGCAGTCCACCATACAAACTTCATGTACAAGCCCTGATGCAAAGTTTAAAACATGGTTTCTAAGACCTCTACAGTCACACAAGTATTTGCTTTGGAGATTTTGCTTTTTAACACTACAAACATGCCATATCAAGACAGTAGATAGTGCAGAATCACAAATATTTTCAAGCAGACACCGTCTCTCACATTCCTGACTAGAACAGCACTTTCCAGGTGCTTGTAACTAAGCTGACAGCATCACTGAGAACCAGTCCAAAATCCAAGCAAATAATGTGACAAGCAAATAAGTATTCAGAGGCTTTTTTTTCTTGTGTATGAAACCTGAAAAAACATACCATGATCTTGTAACTTATAGAAGGTATTTTATAGAAATGATTTTTAGTAGCTCTTCTCAAAGACTAGCACCAAGGCTCTGAACACTAGGCAGTCTATAATTATCAGAAGTGGAGCACGTATGAAACACTTAGTCATCAGTCCACTGCTGACGATTACAATAACAACATTAGTTTCAAATCACGCTTCCACCTCCCAACATTCAAAAGAACATATTCATACACATAACTGAAAAAAAAAAGTTAGTGTTAAGAATAGAAGAGAGTTATTTATGCACTGCAAGCTTAGATCTGAGGGGTTTTAAAACAAAATAAGGCCTCCAGCACAGTCAGCTGAGGACGGCCACCATTTACAGAGTGGCACCGGTCACGCCAGCTACGCTGAAGCCGTAAAGGCGACGGTTCAACAGCAACACGGAGAGCCCCGGTGCTGAGCGCGGCTCCTCGTAACGAGCCCCGGGGCGGCCACAGGGCCACGGGGGGGAGCCCGGGGGGCGGCGCGGCTCGCACCTGCAGCGTGGTGATGTGCTTGTCGTTGAACTTGTTCTCGCAGTAGCGCAGCACGAGCGAGGTTTTGCCCACGCAGCCCTCGCCGAGCAGCACCACCTTGAAGGAGAAGCTGCGGCCCCCGGCGGCCGCCGCCGCGCCGGAGCCCGCCGCCATCCGCGCCCCGCCGCCCGCGCCGCCGCCTCACATCAACGCGCCGCGGGGCGCCGCCGCCGCCACCCTCCTCCTCCCCGCCCGGCGGCCCGGGAAGAACGGGCAGCGCGGGGAAGGGGAAACGGGAGCGAAAGACGCCGCGGATGAAACGAAAGCCAAAATGCCACGGCCAGCGGCGGCCCTCCCCCCGTCCCCTAATGGCGTCTTCTTCCTCCTACGTCACGCGCCGCGCCGTCACGTGCCTCCCCCCACACCCCGCCGCCAATGGGAGGGGCGGAGGCGAAAAGCCCCGCCCAAAACCCGGAGGGGCGGGGCCGGCCGCAGTGTGGGGGCGGTGGGGGGGCCCGGTGACAAGATGTCGCCACCCGCAGATTCGCGAGTGCGGGCGCAGCTGACAAAATGTCGCCGTTGCGCGCCCCGGTGGCGAGAGGGAGGGAGGGAGGGAGGGAAGGGGCTCCCCTGCGTTTCGGCCCCGCGCGCGGCAGGCGGGGCCCCGCTGCATCACGTCACGTCACGGGAGCGACCGTTTTTTTCCGTTGCCCGTAACGGCAGCGCGGAGGCGCTGGCTGTGGCGCAGGTGGCTGCTTGGCGAGGTCCTGCTGGCCTTGAGGGCTCAGCTAGAGCTTTGGTCTTCGTAAAGCTTCCAAAAATCCCAATCTGCCGCTCAAACATAAACGGCAAATATGCAACAATATCTGCAATGATACTTGTGGCCTAAGTGGAACAAGTAGCTTTACCATGTCTAGTGACAATATATCAGCAGGGAGGGAAAGCTACATAGGATTTATTCACACATAGCAGTCCGTTTTTTAACATTGCTGTCTGCACAAGACTTGCTGCAAACGCAGTCACAGAGTTCGTGCCGGGCAGAGCGTCAGTGCCGGTAACAACTGTCATTAAACCGACCATAGCAAAACAGAGATGTGAGAGCAAGCAATGAGAAAGGCATGAGAAAAAAATGCTAAGAGGTTCCTTGACAAGAGGGGTCTTTCTCTGGCGGTGTTGGATGCGCTGGCTTAATGCCTGTCAAATTGAATGCGGTGCCTTCATGGAAAGCCAGGCCCAGCTACTGTGATTAGTTTCTCTCTTAGCCATTGCTTAGTGGTAAAAAATAAAGTGCTTATGAAAGGCATCACAATGCAGTTTCCTTTTCTGTTTTGTTTTGTTTTTCTCTCTGTCAGATAATATTAATGCCGTGTTATGTGAGAAGGAATAGAGGGGAAAAAATAGAGAATGCCACCAGGAGAAGAAAAACCAAGTTTCCTGGAGCAAGAAATATCATTATCAAGCAGTATCATATTCACATACAAAATTGATTTTTTTTTTAACCTTTTAAGTTTCTCCAAATATAAATAAAGTAAATAGAAGAAAAAAAAATGTAGACAAAATCTTCAAACTATCTTCTTTGAATAAATTTGCAGTTTTTTGGGTGTGTAAATGATTTCCATAAGTTGTTAAAAAAATGTGTTTTGCTGGAAAGCAATACTGGCTTCTGTTATTCATGTCTTCCATCAATAGCCAGTGGAACTGACTGGGATGTTATTCCTCTTCCAGGCTGAATCAAAGAAGCCAGATCAGTTCTGGATTAAGGTTGGCAAGGATGATGGAAATCAATGCTCAAGGGTGCAGGCTACTTGTGAGGCCAAGCGGGTCACTCCAAGTGACGCAGGACCGTGTGTTTTCAGGGAAATTATGTTCTATGTATACTCTTCATAAAGAAAGAAGAATAGACTAAAGAAAGCCTGATTTATCCTTTGCAGTTTTCCTTCAAACAGAAATGATCCATATATCATTTAAACCTTGTTGGTCAGAAGGGTAGCTGTTGAGTTTTGACACTTCCTGCATGGGTGATTTTCCATCAATCTTCAGTCAAGTGTGTTAGTATATTAAACACTACGGTGGAAATATAGGCTACCTTTCAGTGAGAAAGAATTAACTGGTGTCTGAAAAGCTTGACTGGCTCCCACTGCTTGCACAGAAGCGCAGCCTTTTAGAAGGGCTGCGGGGGAGACACCCCGTGTGAATCCTGTATGGGCCCGGGGGCAGCTGCTGACAGCGTAACTGCGAGTGTCCTTTTTCTAACAGCAAACAGAGCCCAAGGAAACAACTGCAGCCCAGTTTTAGCAGATTTCTCTAAGCATCCCTTGCCGTGGTACGCTGTCCATAGCTGCATCTTTCCGCTGACAGTACTTGCTGCTGCGAGTGGCTGCTGCGCTTCATCATTTCTGTCTTCCTCTCTCTCTTGGAACTTCTGCTTACTGTCTTTTCTTGGATGGGAAGTCTGAAGCACTATATTCTCCAAAACTTTACATACTATATTATCCCAAACTGCAGACATCAGTATTAAGCAAAATAAAAGGGGTGATCTGGCTAAGAACAGAAAATTCTGTCTCAGCCACAGAAAATGTTACTGTTTACCATTACCTGATATGCCTGGCTTATTGAGATCTGTGGATTGAGTTGTATACAGTCACTAGCCACTTAAGGTGGATTCATTTCAGATAACTTGTGGACACATAATTTTAATCAGATAAATTCCAGATAAGTCTGTTTCAAGAGGAACACCCAACTAACTTGGCAACATGTACTTTTCCCCACAGCTTCAGAGGAACAACTGAGTTTTATCAAGTCAGTAACAGTTTCTGACAGAAATGAAAATGGAAAAGTTAACTATTTTACTTGATTGAAACTTCATGAAAATATCTTTTAAGATATATTTGCTATTTCACAAGGAAACTTCAGTGAATGAAATGTGTGAATTTGTGTTTCTAACGCAAATGACAGAAACCTGGTCTAGAAGGGGAGATAGTTCACACTGTTCTACCAATGGCAATCACAAGTAACATCAACCTCTGCATCAAAAAACATAGCAGGTTTTTTTTTTCTAGGATGAGTTTCATTCTTCAGATTACTTAAATGATGGCCAACACAAATATAGTATTGAGAAGTGTCAAAGAACTAAAAAGATTCAGCTTGTTGCCAGAAGAAAGACAAGTGTTCAGGTGCTGAAGATGAAGAGTAAGAACCTGAGTGTATTTTACCCACTCACTCAGTTGCCAGAGCCTCAGCATAGCCATGGGGATATACTTGACAGGTTCAGTAATGTGCTTGGAGACTCTGGCACCATGAAATTTGCTCCTAATTTGTAGAAACAAGTAAATCATATAATCTGATTTCTGGCAGGGCACAATTGTTATTTGTTTCTTGTGAAGAAAAGGGTATCGATTAAAAAAAAATCAGTTCTCCCTGTTGGAGAGAAACTGTAAATGTCATTCCCTCTAGGATGAGCAGTTACAAATCCTTTGCTGCTTTATATTATCTTTTCCACACGTACAGTGAGACACGTTTGGCAGTGCTGAACAGCATCTCCATGTGCTTGTAATGGCCCCTCTTGCTGACAAGCAGCGTCCTGGGCTCGTGTGGGAAGAGCAGAGAGCCCCTGGCCCCGCCGTGCGCTCAGGCCCTCCTCTCGCACCTGAGCCTGCTCAGGCTCTAAATGTGTTGTTCAGGCTCTAAATATTTTCTTCTTCTTCTTCTTGTACATCCCTTAAGTCCATTGCTCCTTGAATTAGTAAAGAACAGCTGAGTGAAAGGGACAGTGGAAGCGGGGAGGAACGGGCAGAATTCACAGATACATCAGGGCCACCAGGGAAAGCTCGGAGAAAGAGGGGCTCAAGAGCTCCCCTCCAAAAAAAAACACACACACAAACAAACAAAAATATTCTAAAGAAGAATGCCCAAAATAATAAAAAAATAAAAACAAAAACACCCTAAAGAAAACCATCAAGTAAAAGTTATACTCATTTATTTTGATTCTTTTATACGCTTCTTCTTTTTAATGATTTACCCAAGGAAAAGGAGAGTGGAGAGTGAAGCGAATAAAGGTATGAGAGAAAAAAAGGACGAGGAGGAACTTTTTCCTAAGGTTTTTTTCTTCTTTTTTTTTTTTTTTTAAAAAAAAAGAAAGTTAAGTTCTTCCTGTCATATTCACACCTCATGTGCAGATGTACTATATTAATTATAGGAATTAAAATACTTAACATGTAAAATATGTTTGTTAAACAAGCCCTGTCCTCCATGAGAGTGCCTTTTGTTGGAATGTCCTAACTGTAGTGCGGATATTCCCAGGGCTGAGAGAGCTGTAACTGTTCTCACAAACCATGTCAGTTCCCAGAGGCCTTTGATGTGAATTTTAATTATTGAGGACTCGCAGCAAAGAACATGCCTCTCCCGGGCAAAAATGCAGCACACAGCAGCAAGACTCTCCAGGACTGCAAATACAGACACTCCTGATTGCGAAGCTTTGGAATGGATAGATCGGCACCCTGCGGAAGTGTGAATAAAACCCCCTTCCCGCGCTATTCCACAATCCCACTCTTCGGCCTCCCTGCTCCTGGAGACAAGCTCCTGCTGCCAGGCTGAGCTTGGTCCCCACCTGAGCTGCAGCTCCATGGCCAGGGCTGAGGCTGCTCTGGGTGCCTTTGAGGCCCTGGCGTTCCCAGAAGCTGGAAAGGGGGAAAATACTCAACAGAAATTGCTGGGGTCTCCGCTGGTACAAACAGGATTTCTGGGCTTCATGGTCCATGCGTCCACGTTGCAGCAGTGGTGGCTGGAAGGTTTCACTGGTGAGGATTAATCCTCTTGGATGGCAACGAGCGTGAGCAGCCCGAGGGATTGTGTGGTGACTAAATCTGCAAAGGATGCTGAGGGAATAAATACACTGCAAACCTGTATACATAATGTGGTATTCATCCTAGCAGCCTGGGAAACAAACCAGAGGAATTAAAAATTTCCCCGATGAAAAGAAATGCATAATGAGTGGCATTTCTGAAGTTTTCTTGGACAATTTGAATGTCTGGAAAAAATATATTTAAACTATTTTGCAAGCATAAAAATTTGTGCAAAAGTGCATGTGAGGTAGGATAGGACACTATAACTTGTTCTGAAGAAGCTCTAACTTGTGTCAGCACTGTTAACAACTCAGATACAGAGAAGCTTGAACACATCATTTCAACTGGCAAAACCCAAGAGTTGCTGGGGATCAGTGAAAGAACCCTAATCAAACCAAAAAATAGTGTGACTTTCTTTACAGAAAACTGTCCATATTCTGTCTGTATGTGTGAGGAGGAGAGTAAGTGACGTGAGGGGCGTCTGCTACCACAAGCTGAAATTCAGGAATGCCTCATCTTCCACTTCTTAACCCAAATAACAGAGCACACAATATGTGGTGATCCTATTTTGGACTTAATGCACCAAGAGAATCACGGCATTTAAGATGATTCCCTGGGCATCAGTGACGTAAAAGGGAGGGGGAAATGGTACCACTAAGCAATTAGTAGACGTTTAAGACACAGCAGGCAGAATGTCATGTGGAAGAGGTAGACGGAAGAGGTAAACCAAATGCTCGTAGAGTTCATAGGTTTGAAAATGTGTTAGGAATGAAAGCAGACACCCCCCTCCTCACAGAGTCCATTTCTAGATATATGCCATATATGCCATAACAGTGCAGAGAATGAAAAGGGGAAAAAAAGCAGAAGTGCTCATTCTAAATACATGCTCATGTACCAGGGAAATTCCAGAGGAAGGAAACATATATATGTATAAAACCTTTTTAATTATAGGTTCTCTAGACTAATATGAGTCCCTGACAAACCTTTTTTTTTAAATAAAATAAAATAAAACAAAACACCACCACCAAAAAAAAAAAACACATTTCTGCTTGTGTTCTCAAACATGGAAGACCAATGCAGCTGCTGGCAGGTCAGTATTTGCTTGATAGGGTATATAAAAGAAGGAACTCTTTGCCAGAGTAGCTCGTTGTTATAGAAAGAGATGAGGAAGCTGGTCAGACCGTAGGTTACTGATGCAGATTGATGTGGCAAGATGATCAGGGGTGAGACTTTGCAGTATGCTGACTGCAGATGAGCCAGAGATTTTGTACTTACTAGATGAACAGCTAGTGAATAATCCAGCAGATGCTATGCATGGAGCTGGAACATAGAAAGAAAGTGTGGATGCCTGAGGGACATCCCAAATCACAGTTGTTTCAGTGCTACTTAGCACGGTTATGCAGTGATGATTGCATAGGTGGGGCGAGGAATGTGCTTCTCTTGGCAAAACCAGGCTGCTTTGGGTCAGGGAAACCTTTCTACATGAAGTACATGTCCTCATCCCAACCATCAGCAAACAAGCAGTTCACACACTGGTTGTCTGGCATTGCCTACTGTGTATAGGCTTGTGCTTGCACTTGGCTCATCCTCTGCCCATGTGTTGCGATTTGAAGTGGGGACAAATCTGGCAAGAGATGAATCCTCTTGCACTCCAGCCGATCCTCAGAGGTTAGAGGGACCGGGGGCGGCTGGACTCATCTCTTAGTAAGTGTATCAAACACGGTGGTAGCTGCAGGCCCGGCTTCGGCAGTACCGGATTCAGTCTGTCCACTCTAGGTCCGACCGCCTTCCAAACAAGTAGTTGAGGTCATGAACAGCATGATTTATTCAAATGCAACATTTAGAGAACAGGTTTCGGATGTCAGTACAGAAAATTCTCTACTACAGCGTGGGTTTTTAGCTAGCTCTGATGCACAAATGCGCAATCATCCCTCACCCCAGAAGATGGGAGAGGACTCTCAGCCTCAAGGAGTCTCCTCAGGTGGCGTCCTGACCCGAGGGGAGGAAAGGGGTTCAGCCCTTCAACCTATCCCAGAAGTCACCATGGAGTCTTTCCTCAATCTTCTTCCCTCTTAATTTTCCTTTCATATTTTTTTTTTTACATTTCGGGGGAGCTTGAGTGACTGCAATCATACTTACTTTTGTTGTTGATTAGTTTAAAAACTTCTCAAGTCAATCGAAGATCTAGAGAGCATGATCAGTGAGGAGTGGTCGTTCCTTGGAGGCAGGTGACTTTTGGGATGGGGTTATGTATTGGTATTATAATGAGGTTAGAATGAGAAGTTTGAGCAAAGCCCATTGGAAGGGACTGATCTGCCCCCCAGCACCAGACATCACACTATGAGGCTTATCAGCTGTGTGGTAGGACCAGGTGCCACCTCTGCAGGGAGTACCAGGGTTTGGCCGCGGTGTCTTCACTCCACTCCACCCTCCATTCACTCCTCAGCTGCACGGCACCATCAGGCTCCCTCCTCCGCAGGGAATCCAGCGAAGTTTGGCCATGGTGTCTCCATTCTGCTCCACTCTTCATTCACTCTTATTCGTGTGTGCTTGGAGGCAGCTTGTGTTGCCGAGGGAATTGTGGAGAAGTAGATGCCATACACACCAACCATCGCAGAAGGGGCGACTGCCTCTCACCCCAAGCAAGCCTCTGTAATGCCATAACTTGCTAGGCCCTAGTTTTCCTCTTATTTCACCTTTCTCAAGCAATTTTCCCACACCGTTCACACATCTCTGCAAAACGAGACGTGTTTTTAAACCAGCACCAGCTACCAAGTGAATCAGGTGATGCCTCATCGCCTGACAGCTTTGCATGAAGGTTGACGGGGAGCTTATGGGACTTACTTACTTTGCAAGACAGAGGTTATATTCCAGACAGACAGTCACCAAGCCTGATTTACAGCAGATTGACCTTCTCTGCCAACTGTGAAACTTATTAAATTATTTTTTTCAATGCTGTACTCACCATACTTATTGCTTAAATTAAAATGGTCAGAATGATTAATGACACAAATGAGAATTACATCTTACTAAAATATCATGTGTTTTGAGAAAAATTTTTAGCATACAATTTACAGAAATAAGTGGAGGTTTTCTAAAACTATATTATCTAAACTGAAGCACTTTATCCTAAGGCAGCCTTCAAAATAAGAAAAAAACAGATAGGAAATGGTCTGTATTTAATAATAATGTTCAATCACTGCCACTAGTAAAAAAACTGGTTTTGTACTCTGAGTGAAATACTTTTAATTTTGTAGACCTTTTGTTTTGTGATATTCCTTAAAGGGCCTTGCAAAACAGATACTGTCAATGAACTTGTAAACAATAAGCATTTACAGATACGTGCTAAAACATTGCTCCTATTCGGTCCTGCATTTTAAAATATTTTATAAAAGGTACAGGATGGCAGGAATATTATATAAATTCTTAAAGGAAGCACTTTGGTTTCTACTGACTGGGCAAATAAAATGGAATAGGTCAACTTTTTCCTTCTCATCATCTTCTTAAAAAAAAAGATGCAATTTCTGATGTTTCTAGTACTTCTTTTTATTAAACTAACCCAATTTCAATAGAGTCACATGGACAGAACTGAAAAAAAGAATATAGTTCATCAAGGACAATTACGTATCCTGTCAGAAGACTCCATCCATTAAAAGCAATGATCTGTTTTGAGCAATTTAATATTTTCCTTTAAAATGTAAAACCTCTGGTTTGGAGAGCTGTAGAGACAGAAATGGTCTAATTTTCTGGCTAGGAAAATGAGTCAGAATGACTTCTCCCTGAGTCTGAAGGAGCTGATGCTTCAGGGCAGTATGAGGAGCTAGGTTGCTGTTACGTGTGTCATTTCAGCTCTCTAAGAGACAGAAAACCTCTTGTGTTAAGTTGATACTTGCCATGAGTGTTCTCACTAAACTCCAGGTTGGCCAGCAGGAGTTACATATTTTATATTCTTGTGGTAACAGGCACCACACAGAGCCATCAGGAGTGGTATATTTTTGGCCAAAATAATCCATGTATCTGTGAACATAAGCACAACATACATTTGCTGTTCCGTTGTAACGCCAAGGAGGCAGCATGTAAGCAGTGAGTTAAATATCCTCTGGATAATAGGCACAGTTTATTATGTGCACGCATATTGCATTCATGCATATTATAGGTTACTATATGTGTATGTTTGTACGTTGTATGTATAAAAGTTGAGATTAGGGGTAAGATTAACCCAATTACAGTCACTATGTGAGAATAAATAGCATTTCATGTGGGGATCTTATTTGGAGATTATTTATATCAAGCGGTTAATGGGTAAAAAGCATCGTTGGTGGCAGGTTTGCACCTCCAGCTGGCAGGGACCGTGTCCCTGTAGGGAAGATGTCCATTGCAGGATGTGTCTGCGCGGGTTCCTGTGCTGCCTCTGCACCTGGAGAGAGGGATTTTACACATCATTCAGGCCTGAAACTGAAGCCATAGAGAGAACAGGTTTGGAGGGAGAGAGAGCAGCTCTTAGTGCTGAAGACATAAAATACTCATAGCGAGTCCATCACTCACTACGAAGATGAAAGCACAGATAAATGATATGAGACCCACACAGTGTCCAGCACTGATGTGGTCTGTGTTCCTGTTTGGGTTTATTGTTTTATTTTATTTTAACTGTATGGTAATAGCCCTAATTCCACCCTAACAAAACATCTCTCAACCCCTCCCTGAGATCCTGAACCCCAAATCAGATTGTTCTGGGCTGCCTTCCAAGGACAAACCATGGAAGTTTTGGGTGTTTTTTTTTTTTTTTTTTTTTTTTTCCTGGACAGCTGCTCAGTTTGAGATCTATTTCAGGATTAAGACCTTGTCAACTCTGTGGACTAATGGGAATTTTACAGGAAAGGGCTAAGGGGATTAACCTCCAAAGAGAGCCCTTGTCTCTCATTGTATGATCCTTTCTAGAGGACTTGACCTCCCTAGCCTGAAGATGAAGTTAATAATATTGTACCTTTAAGACAAGAAGTTTGTAGGTGAATTTATATGTAAGTTTGAGGTGACAGTCGCTTCTGATCACAAAGGTGGAAAAAAAAACCCAAACTTTTTCTTCATAAAATATTCCTTTAAACTATTAGTCTTCTGAATCACAACAATAAATAACAGTTTTATAGAAGAAGCAAATAGGTAAGAGGGCAGGTTTTGTCAAAGACAAAACTTTGTATTCTCCTCACAGATCTCCAGGTACAGGGCAGCTTTGCTGGCAGCAGCAGCCCTGCTTTTGGGCAGGTTCACACACTCAGGTTTCTCCCTCTGTGTCAGAGCACATGTCAGAATAAACGTATCCTTCTGTACTCAGCCCTGTAGTCATGTCCTTAGTGCTCAAATCCGCCCCACTTATAGTTCAACTGTCGTACTTGACTCATTCCGCAGAAAGAAGGAGATGCCAACAAGACAGGTGCGATCAAATGTATTCATTACTCTTTGCAACATTAAGTAGCTGAAAGCTTCCTTGCTGTACTGTCTAATCATGTACTTCTCCTCTTCCTGCTCCAAAGTCTTCTTCTGAATCTTTTTATGAACCTACAAAGCATAATTCCTAAATCTATAAAGCATAATTTGACACAAGCTCTGTTTGGATGGTAAAGAAGTATACAGTGAGGCTTAGTGAGCGTACAGGGAAATATCCTGTGGGGATCTGTGGCACTAGAAATCTTGGGCTGAATTGAGAGGCATTGCCATTATTTGGCTCTATCTGCCCAAAAATGTGCGGGTCAGGGCGGCTGCAGGGCTGGGGCTGTGCAGCAGCCGGCAGGAAAACCTTGGGACACAGCTATGGAAACCAGAACTGGAGACACTTACAGAGGAGTTACCTGGAGTAAATGATGAGATTATGAAGGAACAACTACAGCGACTGTTTCGGTAAGGCCCTCAGCATCATCCAGGCTTGCTTGGCCAGATGGGTTGTGCTACTTTCACAGTAGATGAAGGGGAACAAGGAGCTTATTTTTTATCTAAGTAGTACGGCCCTTAAGTTTCTGTCATCTGAAGCTTTACCTGAATCTGTACGGAGGAGTAAAACCGCTTATGTAAGACATCAGTTACACGCTCTTCAGGAAAAGCGACTGGTGGGACTGTTAACAGCAGGTCTCCTGTGAACGAGGTTTATTTAATCCATGATTAGGATCCTTTGTGGTATTTTTGTTGTTTTTCCCCTTGTGGAGACACTGATGGCTACAAGACATATTGCTGTATTCACTAAAAAAAGAACAAACAGATTTATTAACATATTTCTGTCAAAAAGCAGCTCTTGCCAACTAGAAAAGCCAAGATGCGGCAAAAAAAAACAAGTCTGTGGAAAATGCATTTTTCCGAGGTGTCTTTATAAGCACTTCTATTCAAAATAAGATTGCATCCTTAGTTAATATATTTGTTCCTTAGTAATTCCGTTAGATGTCATTAAGACAGGATTCAGAACTTGGTTTAATAAACAGTGCTTGCTACAAATAAAAACATGAAAATTTGTTGCCTAGAAGTTGAAAAATCAAAGTGATTAGTTGTAAGTGTTGTTAGTGATTAGTAGTTTTCCCCTTCTTTTCCCACTGAGCTGTAATTCTGAATTCTCCAGGGCAATGTCAGCAATTCCTTGGGCTCCACTTCTTTCCCACAGTCCATTAGCTTCATAAGGGCAGACAGGAGGAAAACCGTCAATCGGGATAAACAGCTTGTTTAAAAGGTGAAGGCTGAAATTAACTGCTTGTCTGAATCAACTGTTTCCATGGGGAAACGTACAACAACTGCTTGTGTACATCAGCAAAATTATGAGCTCTCTCTGACGCCACAAGGGTGCCATAACATCCCTCGCCCTCCCGGTGCAGAGCAGCTTTCCTGTCCGAAGGCAGAGGGACCTTCCCAGCGCCGAGGCCGCGCGTCTGCGGACCTTTGAGGAGCTTTTCAGGAGAAAGCCTTTATTTTGTATAGATGACGCTTACTACTGTCCAAAGGTTAATGCTGAAAAGAGAAAGGCTGATTCTTTGGTCACTCTTTTCATTGAAGATTCCCTGGCAGCTTTGATGTTTGCTTCTGTACAGACTAGGGGGATTTCACTGGTGGATAAAATGACCAGACATCACAGAACCACAGTGAAAGGAACCTACAGGATAACCTACAGTGCAGAAAAGCTGAGGAGGAAGAAATGAAGAGCTCTGTGAACTTATAACCTATCAGAACACGTACTAAGGAGGCTGCGTGTAGCCAGAATGTAATTCATCCAGAATATAGTAGTAACATTTGCTCTTTTCGCTAAACTCCGTGGGATCTTTCATTGCAGAAATCCATGTCTGTCATTAATACTAGATACTTCATTATAAATTGCCAAGTATTTTCAGCATCGAGGAATAAGAATATCAAGGAACCATCCAAGATCTCTTGATCCTGTATGATATCTACCTAGGTCCTCACATCTGTACAGCAAGATTGCCTTTCAGTGTCTGCCTATTCCCAATATGTAATTTATACAAGATAAAATTTCATATGGGAATAGAATCAGAATCATAGAATCATTAAGTTTGGAAGGGACTTCTGGAGATCATCTAGTCCACCCCCCTGACACGCAGGGTCACCTAAAGCACGGGGCACAGGGTGGCATCTAGGCAGATGTGGAAGATCTCCAGAGAAGGAGACTCCACAACCTCTCTGGGCAGCCTGTTCCAGGCTCTGTCACTCTCACTGTCAAGAAATTTTTCCTTAAGTTCCTGTGGAACTTTTGGTGTTTCAGTTTGTGGCCGTTTCCTCTAGTCCTATTGCTGGCCACCACTAAAGGGAGGCTGGTCCCATTCTCTCCCCTCCCTCCCTCCTCCCCCCCCCCCCCTTTTTTTTTTGAATTCTTTGCTTTTGAATATATCTGAGGATGGAAATATACACATCAACCCTCCAGGCAACCTGTTCTAGCACTCAGTCGCTCTCACGGTAAATAAGTTTTCCCTCATGTTCAACTGGAACTTCCTATGTTTCAGTTTGTGCCTGTTTGTGCCTCTCATCCTCTCACTGTGGAGTCTGGCCAGTGCCTAAGTACTAGATATGCAGCAATATCTAAGAGTATTTGCACACAAATAGTAGGCACACTGTTTTGAGAGTCACGGCTTGCTCAGATACACTTCTAGTCCTATTTGTAAATGCCCCTCTCACGTAGGGAACTTGTGCTGAGGTAGGGATGACCTGAACTGACAGCAATAATATAAACACTGTGCTTGAGTATTTTACAGGATTGAATCTTGCTGCAATGCACCTAATGGGATCAAGCACAGATGAAGTAGAGCTGTGCTAGGATATCTGGTTATTGACTCTGGCAGAACGGCCACAGTGTTATCAGCTGTGCCAAGATTTGCAGAAATCTGCTGGTGAAAACCAAGTGTAGGAAGTTGACTCTGCTGGAAACTTTTAACCAACTGGTGACACTAAATTGAGGCTGCTTTAGCATAGCCCAAATAAGGTGCTATCATTATTATAAGAAGACTTTGCAGAATCATTATTAAGCAAATAAGGCAAAGGTAAGTGCTGGTGGCTTGGCAAAGCCAACAGGCTTTTCTGCTTGTGCCAACTTTCCTTGCTGAGAGTAAAATGACGCTGGTGCTGCTGTGCGCCTGCTGTGTGCTGGTGGTGTCTCACTCAGGACCAGCTGTTGGCTTCTGTAAGGGACCTGATTCCTTAGGACTGCCTCAAGGAATCTCTTTGCACTAAACTTCCATCCAGGAGAGGGTATCCCAGCACTCCTCAGTATGGTAGCACATCCGTGGAGCTTGGCTTCCTGTAACTCTCACCCCTAGCAGTCAGCCTTTATTGCTTTACATTTCCCTTGTGGACCACCTTCCACATGGGAGGGGAGAGGCCTCAGAGAACACCAGATAGTATTTTAAAGTAACTGCCCATGTTAGTAAAGGAAAAATAATAGCAGAATATATCAAACTTGCAGCACAGACAGAAGTGCAGCCACTGCCTGCGTACCTGTGGCTGCTGAAGGGAGCCTCTCCAGCCACATTCACTAGCAGTAAAGAGGAGCTGCAGGGCCCAGGCTGGGAGCTGGGTCACTAAAACACAACGAGATAAAGGGAGCAGGGAACCAAGAAGCCTGAATTCTTCAGCTAATGGGAGAAAGTAAACAGGAAGGAATATATTTCTCAGGCTGCAGACATTTAAGACTGTAAAAATTCTGTTTGTCGTTGCAATGGTCAAGGACAAGTGATAACAACCCAAAATAGCACATGGGAGGAGTGGTATTTTTGGATTTGTAAATTCTGTGTAGACATGGCTACAGAGGGATAGATATTCATTACTGTCCTAGTCCTTTTTCTCTCACCTTCTAATTTAAAATATAAAGTAGATCTGCACGTGCATGCAGGCGTCATTTAAGAGAATTAAAGTGATATCATAGATTTAACAGGAAGTTTCAACGATTTCAGCTCCATTTGAACTTTCAAAGATTCTTCGGAGCTAAAGCTTTTAATGCTTGCTTCTCAGGCAAAACCTATGAGTAGCCATTGAACAAAATATTGTCCTGGTAATGGTATGAGGCAAAAAACCATTCCTTTCAAGTAAAACAAATTCTAAAAACAGCAGAACTTTTAACTTCAGCAATGACTAGTCCTCATAGAGGGCTACAGTCTTGACAGTTTTAATTTTTGAATGTTAGAGATGTCAAAAAGCACTTTTTTATGTGCCTGTTAAATCCAGAAATACTTTACTGCTGTGCTATATGTGAACATTAATTAAATATGAATGAACTGTTGATATCTTTGGTTCTTCAGGGCAATGCTCATATGCTGGGCATCAATGTTATCAAGTGCCTACTGCAATTTAGGGTGCTATTAGCTGATACCTTCATGTGAATTCTTTAATGTGACACAAGCTCTTGCATTAATCCACTTCTCCTGTTCAGTATGGCCATTTAAAATGTTTTCTTAGCATCAGATTTTCCTAAATGTCAGATAATGGTTCTGTTTAATTTTTAGTATAAGTATTGAGAGAGCACATGGAAGTTTTACTTTTCTCAGAGTTTTTTCAAAAATCTCAAGAAAAGCAGTAGGGTAACAACACTGCCTTATTACAGAGTGGGGGAAATCTTAGATACAGCATGACTCGTGTGTGAGAGAGTGAAATATAATCATTAAGCTATGAAAATGCTGAAATTTGGTAAACAAAAAGAAGAAATTTCCTGTGGTAAAAGTGACTGCAGTGGGTGGCAGAAGTTTGTATAAGTAGGATTCAAGAGCACAAGTCCACAAATGTGGGGCTCCATGTAATCAGACTGGTCAGTCCTGTGCTCTCCAACACAAGAACATCTGCAGGAAGAACAGGTCCAAGCAGGTCCCTCTGCATTTGCAAATCTGTCCATGAGTTCACCCCTTGATCTCTTCTTAAGACTTTATTTTGTTATCCCTTAAGAATGAAGACTGTTCCACACATGAAAAGGTATGTGAGCAAAGAGAGATGGCCACTGGTTCTCTACTGTAGAAAAAATATCCAAACATATGGTAAAAAGCTGGGATTTGCTAGAGAAGATAAAAATGAATTTAGCTCGAAATCTAGTTTGTTAGAAATCCAGATTACACTGTTATTTCAGGTTATGACTGAATTCAAGTGAAATGCGTTGCTCCAGTGCAAATGGAATACTTGCTAATCCAATGCAAACTAAATCCATGATTGTTTTACGTTTTTCAGAAATCTACAAGCAACCCAATATGAGTGTATTTTTGTTTAACTTCGAACTTTAAAGCACAATAAAATAAAATACACTCCCATTTTGCCTTATGCTGACAGCTCTAGGCAATTTCTTCACCCCGTTGCGGGGATGAGGGCACAACTTGCACAGCTTAACTACAGGCCCTCTGGGGCAGACACATTTCATGGCAACGCTCACTCTGATGTTCATCTCTTGTTTTTCTTACTGCACCTACCAGAAGCCGGAGCAACTCTAGAGCTTTTAAAGCATATTAGGATGAAACACTTGATACAGCAAGATGGGAGTGGGAGCAGCAAAGCCAAAGGCACTGAGTGCTTTAAGGCAGACTAGGATGCCACAGCATTATAGGGGACGTAGAAGAGCAGACAAAGCGCCACGGCCGTGGGAGAGCATCTAACGACAGCAGTTTCCATCGGTGGAATGAATTCAGGGCTTAGGAAGCTGGCAAATGAAATAATGCAGAATCAGTATGTCAAGTACCAAAAAAATCATGATGACAAAGTCACCACCTTCCCTGCACTGGGCTGAACTGCACAAGTCATTGAGGCAAGTGCCCAGCGACAAGAAGCCAAAGATGCCCTTTTACCTTCCTAATTTCATTGCTGAGTCTTTAGAAAACACAGTTACTGAAGAGTTGCTGGAGAATATTGAGAAACAAGACCCAAAACACTTCCATGACTGCTTTATTTCCATCCACCGATATACTCTAAGTGCAGGATGCCTTTACACTTCTTTAACACTATCACCAGCCCTGCTAAAGGTGCCCGTTGGACCCTTGGAGCCCCATTTGGATGGCGTTGGCAGTGCTTCCTCTTGGGTAATGACGGGTTCATGTGTTTGACAAGAGCAGCAGCAGGAAAGAGGCGAATGAACCACGTGAGGGGGCAGAGGTGGCTCTGCAGGCAGCTGCCTACAGCCCCGCTCCGACCCCCTTTCCTGCATTGCAGCCGATCCTGTTTTAACTCCGCAGGCAGCCGCGGGGCTCCAAGAGCAGCACAAAGGATCCTGCTAGAAGCTCTGCCACAAAAATGGTCCATCAAAGACATTTGCAAAGTAATGAGGACGTGGCCTTACAACTGTGTAGCACCAATTTCATGGAAACTCTCAAGGAACCTTGCTCCTCTGCTTCCTTATGCATCTGCCTTGTGTTTGCCACCTCGTTCTGGCTGCAGGGGCACGGGCATTACACTCACCTGTTCCTCCATGGTGGGTGGGAGCTGCTCTCTGCTGTTGTTTGCTTTAACTCCGAGCTCAGCAGAGCTGGCAGTACTTCAGCACAAGCAGTCAGTTGCCTCACAGCTTCATTTCAACACTCTCAAACGCCACCTTCACTTGGGATGCACACTAGAAGTTAGTGAAGGCGGCTCCAAGCCTGGGAGCCGTGCAGGGATCCACAGAGCCCGAGCAAATTCATGCATTTCCCCATTACACAGGGCACATCCTCCAGAGAGCTGCACAGTGCTCACAGCGAAACCACCCTTCCAAGGGAGAAGCTGTCACCCAGGTCTGACCTGGGAACAGGAGCCCCCACAAGCTGGCCCTACCTTGGAGCAACCGACCGACTGCCAACACTGGCCAGGAGCAGAGACTGGAGTGAATAAACCCTCTGCAGAGGAAATTAACTCCTGCTCAAGGAAGGGTGTCTTGCTGCAACTTAAGATAAGTTTAAAAAAGGCTGGGTGCAGTTCAAAACATTGTCAGGAGACCAGAGGGAAAACAAGTGCCACTTACTGTAACATCCCATCCTAACAGGTTTTAACAGAGCATCAGTCTCCTGCCTCGTTTATCCAGCTCCCCATCGGTTTCTGTAAATTGTCGGTAGTTTTTAGGGTGTTCGACCCTTTATTGTCAAAAAGGGCAGATGCCTAAATGTCAGTCAAAACAGCAAAATAAAAAGAATTACAAAAATAATTCTTACTATTAGTGGTTGTCATACCAGTATCATGATCAATACACCAAGCATAAGCTAAATCTGGCTAAAAATTTCTCATGCACAAGGAGACTGCAGTATATGTTATTTATTAAGCAAAAATTGTGTCATAACTGTAGTTAAACCCACTTTTAGTTGAACTTGCATAACATCTAAAAATCACAGTAAGAACAAGGTTCAATCCTTCATAATTTTAAGCATTCAGTTAAAAAAAAAAAAAAACCACATCTCTCTCTCTCTGTATCCTCTTAATGCTATAGCAATATTAGTGCAGCTTCAGAATGAAAGGAAAATTAGTGACAGGTGTCTCGAACTAAATATTCCCAAAGTTCCAAAAGAAAATAAACATCAAAATGTTTCTAAGGGATGAAAGTAATTTGCTTGGTGCATTGACCTATTTTGCAGTTTCAAACCCTTTCCAGAAGTTCCCTTCTATTTTTATTGTAACTCCTCCTGTTTCCATCACTTGTGTTTTACTTCCTTTACTCCACACACCGCGGGGGCAGGTGCTGTTCCCGCCTGCTCCTCTCTGATCCCAATATCCACTCCGAAACACACACGCCACTTTTAGAGGACATTTAACTTTCTCCCTGTGTTTTCTCCTCAAAAACAAAGTAAACACACTAACAATTCAACAGCTACTAAATGAAACGAGGTGAATGTAAGTAATACATAACTCCAATGTTAGTCCCACTCCCGGGGCTAACATTGTCCACATCAGAGCACCCAGATCTTCCTAAACACTGAAAATTTAGGAGTGGGAATTCCAAAAGCAATCCAGTGTCATTGCTAAGAAAACATGACAAAATTCTGAATAAGGGTCTTTGAAAGTCCTACCTGCGGCACTTCTTTCAGATCACACTAATTCATGTGGTGACAGATGAAAGCATTTCCTGCTGCTGTGAATCTAAACCCACAGCTATCTTCTCACTGCTGCAAGCTGTCTCAAGAGTACGACCCAATTAATAAAAAATTGACTACATCTACTTCAGGCTTTGAAAATGTATTTTGTCTCAGGAATCAAAAGTATTTAAAAATATAAGCCATGTAATCAAAAGAAAAATTATCTTACAGAAATTCATTGTATTAATTCCAGAAATCCAAACAGTATTAATAAAATCTTTTAAAAGATTAAGAGTGTTTATTTAGAAGCAGAATAAATACAATTAATGCATAAAAACTTCTTTTGTTTATAGTTAAAGTGCATATTCTCCTTTTATAATTTTGCACCTTGAACACTGAAGTACAGCAGCCACAAAGTTATTCTTTTCAGAAAGGGTTCACTAGTTTGAAATCCTGTATACATAACTGGATATCACAGTCTAGATATTCCAGTGCTAACCTCTAGTTTTATATAGGTCAGATTTCAATCAAGTACACTCAAAATGGAAGGTATATTTATGATGTTCTCATAAAAGAGTGGCACGTGTATAACCGAAGTGAATTAGGACAGGCAACATACATAGTGCATTTGTTAAAATCTGATGTTTAATGTAAAATATTCATCTACCTATCTATCAAGATAAAGAGGTTTTTTTCCTAAGTTAACTGTACAGACTCTACCTTCTGAATGTGTCCAGTGAGAAGTTATGAAGAGGGTATTCATTAGTTTTTCAGTAAAATCTGTGCTAAATTACTTCTGTATCTTCTATAATTAATAGTTAAAGATGAACCATTCTAATAGAGCAGTCTGAGCACTAGAAGTTAAAATCTCATTTTGAAATGTTTTGTACGCTAGACTCTCCCCATTCCCAATGAAGACAGTCTCAATCAAAGTAGTTGCAGAGGTTGTCCCTTCTGAAAAGCGGCTCCAACCAAAAGGGAGAAAATTTACACTACAGAGGAAGAACCCAGAGAGAGCGGTTTGGGCAATATGCCAAGTCATAAAAAAAAAAAATTAATGAAGTGTTATATTTAGTTTTAGATAATTTAATAAGTACCACATTACAACAGTGCTAACAATCCTTATATTTTTAGTTTGGAAATAAAGAATTTAAAGATTTGTACCAAACGAAAAATATATTTATTCTTCTTACTGGAAAAAAATGTTATGTTTTTTATTTTAAATTTAGTCTTATGTTTCAAATACTTTTTAACCTTTTTTAAAATTTCAAAATATTTCTACAAAATCTTACATCCTACAGGAGATCATGGGAAAGACTAAACCAGAATTCATTGATTTCACGCATGTCACCACTGCCAACCTCAAGCTGTAGAGTACTTTGCGCTGGGCTTGGGCAGTAGCCGCAATATTTCCCCATCCTGGTAGCTGTAGATTAAGCTTCTAATTCCAGTTTCTTGCTCTTTCACATTGTGTGCATTGTAGAAAATACAAGAGCCGACTTGAGCTCCACGAGGATAAATCAAGTGCTTTGTCTCGCTTGGCAGTGATTGACACCCACTCAAAGAGCTGCAAGAGCCTCCTGATAAAAGCCCTTCCTGGCCCGCCCAGACGGCAAGTGCCCCATGAAGCTCCCAGCCTAGAGAGGTTGCGAGGGGAGATCCTTTGGCTCTGCCCTTGCACAGCCCTCTCCTCCAGAGCCTCCAGAGAGGCTTTCAGCAAGGCCAAGCAGCAACAAATCCCATGCAGAACAACTTGCAGCCTTCTCAACCTCTTGGCCAGAAGCCCCATGCCACACCTGGAAGCACCAAGGCAATGATGACAGAAGAAAAAAGATTTACTGCATTGTTGTC
Organism: Tinamus guttatus; assembly: GCF_059628265.1. Taxonomy (NCBI): domain Eukaryota; kingdom Metazoa; phylum Chordata; class Aves; order Tinamiformes; family Tinamidae; genus Tinamus; species Tinamus guttatus. Next base: position 3,155,695 of record NW_028288705.1, on the reverse strand, counting down.
TAAAATAGGTTTTCCAGAGATGTGCCTGGAGTCTTTTGTTTGGTGGTTGACAACCATGCCAAGATTCTTGTCAAAACCTGAGAAAAAGACAATACTTGGAATTACAAAGCTAACCAAGCTGAAAAGATGCTTGGTAAACAAGTGCATGCAACTTCCCAAAATGTTTGGTTTAAAATTACAGCATCAACACCCCTGTGAAAAGGCACCAACTGACCTAACTAACTAAATTATGGTTTAATTTAACAGCTTCAAATAATTGGATATAAATGCTATACTTTACATTAGAAGTTACTTCTTTTGAAGATTTATACCTCTCTTGTCACAAGACCATAACAAGAAAAGGTACGAAGCATGAGCAAAATCAGAAGAGGTTAAGCTTTTCCAAGAGCCACTTTAAAGCAAGAGATGATGTTTTGCACAGAACAGAAGCAACTAACTGGAAGAATGTATATTCCTGTCAAAAAGATGTATTTGTTTTCAAAGTTAAATAATAGAAGTTACTTGATCGGACAGCAAACAAACTCCTAATAAAGGCTGATTTCAACATATCTAGCTATACACTGAGCACTGTGTTTCATTAGCTGTCATCCTGCAAGCACAGTTACCCTGTTTTTTTTTTGGCCAAATTGGCTATTCCATTTGGTGACAAAAGCATCAAACCTTAATGGCAGCTCTCTCTACAGTGAAGTGCTAACCAGGTGTGTGCAGAAGCACATACTTAACGCTGGCTTTAGGAAACACTGCAGAACAGATGAGCATGTTTTACGCCAGCATTATGTTTCCCCATAGATTTGAGTATCTGCTAATACTGACAACATTGGTAATTCATTATGACCTCTGGCTTTATTGCAAAACCAACCGAAAGAACAACACAGAAAACTCTGGAAAAAAAAACAAACACAAATCTGCTTGAGGACTAAACATCTGGGGTTGCTGTTACCTTTAAATCATATATTTAAATCTAGCTTTGGCTAATGGCTACCAAAAGTCAAGTGCCAAATCCTCATGGTTTAACTCTTAACACTGCTATAGTTTAGCAAGTTTTCTTGAGAGAGAAAAACAGGGGACTTCTTTAATAAATACATAATGCAAATGCTGACAAAACTTAGATTCAGAGCAGAGATATGAAGGATAACACAAAATCTTTCCATTAGCTTGATTATTTACAATATGGATATAATTTCAGATGGACAGGAGAGAGTAACATAAGATAAAAATCAAAGTGTGGTCAAAGGAAGATACAAATATCTTGCACCACCTGCAATTGGATCTTTTCGTTATCATGCCCATCACTTGGGCCTCCTTCAGCCTTTGTGTTACTATTTCCGTATTTTTTCAACTTACAAACCATCTCCCCAGTCCTTTAAAGTCAACTTGGGGGTTACACAGGCGCAGGGGGAAGACAGAAGAATAATCTTACCACTGTACTGCATCGTTGCTCCCAGGTAGGAGTCCACAAGGGAGCCCAGCAGGCCGGCTGCTGCACCGAACACAATCACTGGCCATTGCGGAGCAGATATATCCAGGTCACTCACAAAAATGACCTGTGTTAGGAAGTATGTGGCACCCACCACTGTGCCACCAAGTAAGCTTGAGAACAAGCCCACTAAAGTGACTCCTCCATTAGTACCTAAATCAAACACAGTCAAGTTAATTTACAAACAGACATTTACAGGCTTTTTTGCCAACATATAGAGAGTTCCAAGCATGCACACTATTAAAACAATCTCTCTCTCAGAAGAGGTTTATCAAGACATTTTTAAAGGTAAGACCAAAATCCAGGGAAAGGTATTTGAAGCTTACAGAAAACTGAGTAGTACTTAAATAAAAAAGAATGCACACCACTTTAAATCCTGTCCCACAAGATCCCAAACTCAGATCAATACACTGGCAAGACTCAAAAAAAAAAAAAAAAAAAAAAAACACACAGCAGTCACCAGCAATGCCACCCACTGTGGAGACCAGGTTCCACAGAGGGAAGGTTTTCCAACCTGCCCTTCATAAGATATTAAAAGAAATGACTATTTGGTTAAGAAGCAAGTTTTCTGTAACATTTACCTCTTTTTTAAAACAAAAACAAGGATTATCAAAATTCACTTAGAAAGATTTTAGCTCATAGCATACTATATACTGGTATATTATCAAAATGAGACAGCAGTAAAAAACAAAGCTGAATAAATGCAATTTTGGAGAATTAATTCCTAATAAAAATTTCCTAATCCCATAATTTTGGTGTTTGGTTTTTTCTGGAGGGAACTTTAGGTTGGATACACAGGTCAAAACAAATCAATAAAATATTAAGATATGAACAGGTAAGATGGATAATTCCTTACCTACTGGAACCTTTTCCCAGGTTGTTATCAACCTCGGCTGGCTTTTGCTCATTACACTACCAATCTCTGAAGCCCACGTGTCACCAGCAGAGCATGCCAATGCTCCCAAAAGGGATAAGCACATCCATGATGCCGTGTACTGTCTGGAAAAGTCTATAGCAATTTCACCTGGGCCATTTTCTATCATATATAAGATGGCCAGCTCAGTGGCAACACCGCCATTACAGAAGACTTGCACCCAATTCCTTTGCCCACCTAAAGGGAAAAGAAAAAATAGCATTTGCAAGCAAAACACCTTTACACACAATAGCATTAGGTAGAAGTAAAATACAAACACCTAAAACTAAGAAAGAGACACATGCATTCAAAACAAAAATTAGTTAACAGTTTATCAACTAGATGGTACACAGAAGCCAAGTAGGTTATCAACAACTCATGTTCTGGGGTGGGAGAAACAACAATGTTCCTTATTGGGAGAGTGGTGTCTCCTCTCACCCACTGAAACAAAGGGAAATAGGAAGCATTTACTTTCCACAGAGGATGCAAAGGAATTAATACTAGGACTTACCTTCTTTGTACTCTGAATCTATTTTCTTCTTCGTATCTTTTTTCCATTTGGTAAGTTTTGAAGAAGTAACAAAAAATACAAACAAAGAAGTGAAGAAACTGTAATTTGCAACTGTAAGGACAAATCCAACCACAAGCCCTACCAAAAAAAAAAAAAAAAAAAAAAAAAGTTACTTCATGGACTTACTACTTTGCAGAGGAATTACAGTTCTGAATCTCATAAATACGCGCAATGATATCTGCATGATAAACATTCAACAAGACAATCATGCACTAAGAGAACTGCTGAAGTACCCAATACCCTTAGAAGAACTTTAAGGACATCTTGACTGAAAAGAAGTTTTTTTTTTTTTTTTTTTTTAAAAAACAATTTGTCTTAAATTTTCCCTAGTGCTTAAGTTTCCTTTTTTTGCAGACCTTCTCTTGTATTGCCAATACTCAGAAATGCTGTGCAAAAATAAACTATAGGGCAGCAAGAAAAAGCTGAAGTGTATCTAAATCAAAATGTACGCACCCACCCTGCCTGAAAAAAAAAAATGCACTGTTTGTACATGAAGCAGACATACAGCTGTGGCTGTAGCTCTACCAGCAAATTTAATTCCAGGTTGGGGACCATTTCAATTGTCAGGGGCTCTTTAAGCTAGTCTGGTTAACCCCCCTTCACAATTTAACAGTTGCTGTTTTTCCCTTCAATTCTTCATTTTCATATTTGGCACTTATTTTTGCCATTTTTGGTGTAGTTTTCTTAGATATTTGAGCTCCTACACATACTTCTTTCTTACTTCCTCCTCCACACTTTTGACAGAGAGGTCCAATTCTTACTGCTCATCCAGATATTACAATTCTTAAGGACTGAAAGAAAATTGGCAGCACTTAAACTAAAAGCCAGCATGAGGTGTCTAACAGAGCTGAAATACCTTAAGAGGTAAAAGTGTGGCAGAAAAGCAGAGATGGTTTCTAATCAGGAAACACTGCCTCTTAACTCACGGACAAAAGAAGAGACTTGCAAGATGAGAGGAAAAGATTTGCAATCCTGTTTCTTTCCACTGACTATCAATTCACACAGCTTTGTGAGACGAAGGTCAAGCACCTCCCGCCAAAGGTTCGGCATGAACCTTGCCATGAACCATGCCTCAGGGACGAGGGCAATCTGGTCAAGGAAAAACTCTCTCGAAACAAGAATCTCTTTAAAGTTTAACTTCCTTATGATTTTGGGAAGCAAAAAACATCCAGAAGAACCACCTCATTGTCTTTACTGGTATCCTACAGGCAGACAAGTTGCTGACACACCTCAGTTTTGTGGTATTTCTTTACCACTGCCTCTTTCACTCCATTATCTCTAGGTATGTGAAAACAAAACAAAAATCCCGTGTTGGGCAGTTTCTCCCAAAATACGTATGATCCTGCGGGGTCCAAAGTATCTATGACCTCATGTCTCTTTACCTTACCTGCAACAAAAGAATCACAAACAGCAGCAGAAAACCTAACCACTATATAAATAGGTTTAAAAAAAAAAGTATGAATTCAAGATACAAATGCTTACACATTTTTGCCATTATAGGACTAGTTTGGAAAGCCTTAAAGGAATATTATAGACATTTTACAGGATCTTAATTTAGTTCATTGAGTATGTAGTTTAATAATTTCAGGAAAAAAACATACCTCCCAAAGCACCGCTGTGATCAAGACTCTTCTTCTTAAAACCCTGTGTAGCAATCACTAGTGGAACCAAGACTGAAAAAAGCCAGCGCCATGGAGAAATAGGTCGCAAAGTGCCTAGTAAATTAAACATAGTGGTTACAGATCACCCTTAAATGCCTTTTCATTGCCTTTATATCCAAAAAGCAAATCTCTTCCAGTATTCATTGAAAGTCTCTTTTAAACCTCTTTACCCTTCAGGAGAGAAATGTATATATGAACAGAACTCAGAAATATCTCATTTTTTGCAATTATCTACTCATTCTTTTCCATTTTTCAGCTTTTGTACAACAAGATGTGTTAACCAGAATTAATTTATAGAGCTTGGTAGATCTTGGCTACTGAGAGCAGGAAGTCTTTTTCATCACTTTTCGCAGTATACACATATTCTCAGTTACTGCTAGGATGTGCCTAACTTTGTCACTTTGTTTTCTACCTTATTAATTTGAATTTTAATGCTACGTTAACAGAAGGGCTACTTCTCTTTGCTTGACGGTAGACTTCAGAAGTACTGCTCGTGTTCCTATTACTTTGATATTAATATTATATGCTTTTTTAAGATACTTCAGAAATTTTACATAATACCTAATATACTTAAGTGCTTTGTTCAGCTGCAGTAATATCTGAAGCCATATAATAAAACTATCAGCAAGTTCTGCAGTTCATATGTAATTCTGTGTCAATGATGATTTAATGCATGATCCTGTCCTGCGGGACTATGAAAAATCATCAGTCTATCAGAGCATCTTTGCCTCGTTAAATCAATTACTGTCTAATCTCACTAATTCATTATGCTCCACTTCTCCTACCACTCTTCAGACTGAAAATTGAAGGAGGGAAAGCATTTAACTGTATTCCTAAGCCAAATCTTACAAAGAACTACATATATTATGGTAGTCTTCTGAATTCTTATTACTCTTTCTGTTAAATTATTTTATTAATGAGCACTTGCACTAACACTAGAAAGAACATTTAGATACTCTTTTGCAGTATTAGAAAAGAAATACTCATTGTCATATGACAATGTATGACATTGTCATACATTTTTATGACATATTGTCATACAAAACATTTTGTTTACATGTTCTATCTGGTTGAAAGCAAGAACCACCAAAATGGGTCAAGTCCAAATCTGCCTAGCTCAGAACTCCCTGCATGTGGTTCTTATAATGAGGAGAAACCAGGGATTTGCAATCACAAAATACTAAGATTTTCTTCTGTGCTGAAAATCTATTGATTTTGGACTGACAATAAACGAAAGAGGAAGGAGAGAGAAAAAAAGAGAGACTATATTAAGTAACCTGGATGGTGTAATTCTCTTCCAACTGATTCTCTGCTTGCACCAAACCAGACTGCTGGTCTCTTCGGTCATGCAATATTTTATAGACAGCTGTGGCATAAAATGTATTTGTCCTGCTATTTTCTGCTCTTTCCCTCACTATCTCTTCTTTTATCACCAACAGATCACCACTGTCAATGGCAGCCAAGCTCTTGCACACCACCTCAACCTTGAGAATTTACATAGTTCACAACACCTGAGCCACAGCTCTTGTCTTTACAATGGATATTTTTAGAACTTTAGCAACTTTAAATCTTCACTGAAAAAGGAGCTAGTTCTAGCAACGTTCAGCTGGAACTAAAAACTCTAAAAATAGAAAACTAACTGAGAATTAAGCTTATTTCAGCAAGCTAGAGGGTACTACATAATGATTTTTGCTAAAGAAAGGGCTCTATACATTTCATATTTCTTAAAGAAGCACTACACACAGCTGTTAAAGAGTCCAGTTGCCACCTAATTGCCACCTAAAGATTTCTCCTCAGGTGGGCTGAGGCTGAGGACCTACCAGCACTTCTGTTTGTTCTGTGCTCCTATTTTTCTCAAAGTTTGGGAAGATTTGGCTTAGCTGATAACCACAACGCATCTCTTTCCAAACTGGCAGCAGTATAGGCAACTGATTGCACATCTTAGTCTGGAGCCCTACAGAAGGCTGTTAAAGCAAGTGGCATCCAAAAGTTTCACAGCTTGGATAACACTTATTGATCATTAAAACCCTTCATCATTATTGTCAGTTTTAAACGTGACTACTTAAACTGCCAGGACTATTTGTATAACCTGAAAACAAAAGTGCTGTTTTGCAAAATTACACATGGTCCCCTTTTGTAAGCAAAATTAACCTAAATAAAAATCAAGCTGTTTTCTCCTCAGTATATCTACAGTACCTCATAAAAATATCTTTCTTTCATGAGTTTCCAGTTTGCTTGTTCTGCTTCATCACTCAAGTCATTATGTCATTACATTAAATCATTACCTATATTATGACTTGAGTTCAAAAGAACTTGTAGAAGAACTTGCAGAACAGGAAAATAAAATCCCATACTCAGCTACCATTAGATCACTACTAATCATACAATATTAAAACTCATCAATCTAAAACTCTGAAGTTCATTATTCAAAATACTCCACAACACTCCATAAAAACGACAGTGCCCATAGCAACTTATCTTTATGGAAACAAGACACCATCAGTGTCCTAAACATGTTTTTTTCCTTATAGGATTCGAAAATAGTGAAATAAAAATCAGTCAATAAGCTCAGTAAAGGAGTTACTACTGTCCACTTAAAATATATATTCTTATATAATTTATATGAGATTGTTTTATAAATGAAAATATATATAACCGATCCAATAAATTTGATGCTCCCTCCTGTCAAGTTACAAAAAGAAATGAGAACACATGAGAAGTTATTTACCAAGTGTCCATCATACAGACACCAAGATGTGCCAAGTTTAGCATTAAAGGAAGCCTCAATCTCACAAAAGAAAGACTTCATGGAGGCAGAGCAGCTTGTCTTGATGGAAGACTGCTATGCATAATGGTCTTTGACTACAACGCTTGCCAGAAGAGCTCGTAAGTCTGTAGATTTACACGCTCCTTCATTCAGAGTAGGACAGACCTATTTCACAAATATAGTTTTGTTGCTGTAAACATAATTCACTCGGCAAGAGTAAGCTTCTAAGTGCTGACGAACCCACGGAGCTGTTGGAAGTGTTCAAGGAAGTCCTATAGCCAAGGATTAACTCAAAAACTGGAAAGAAGAGTACAACTTGGGAGCGTATATGAAGAAACTTGCAATGCTGCAGCCCAGTTATGCTAAGCATGAACCAGGAAAGTTTTGAAACGAACTTAAACACAAGCTGTACTAAGAGGTCCTCTAAGAACTAAGAGATCCTCTTTTTCGGTTGTTTGGGTTAACAAACAAAATTTTCATCTTTTTAAGACTAACTTTAAATTGACTTTTCTGTATTTTTTCTAAGAAAAACCCAAGACTCGGTATTAACTTTCTATTAAACCTTAATTAAGATAGAGAGAGAAGACATTAACTGAATTCTTATGGATTCTTTAATGTTCCCAAGGACTGGAAGTTTCATGATTTTTGCAAGCTAAATTTAGAGAAGCTCTCTCTCCTACTTCCTTAAATCAGTTCCTGCTCTTGGTTTCATACCATTTCTCAAGCAAAGGTTTTTACATAGGCAGTCTCAAGCAGATTGAGAATAGCAAGATAAACATTCCTGTTTTTCCTTAATCCTCCTCTAAAAGAAGGAGGATTTGTGTGAAGTCTTCTCCTTTTTTAATCAATCCCTATCCTGATACTTCTGATACTAGCACTCCCTCTCACTTTGCTCTTCATTCTCAAATATATTAGATAACATGGACTGGGATATATTAAACAGTGGGAAAACTCAAAGAGCTAGACCTATGGAAAGCACAGAGCAGACACATACAAAGGTAACTGAGAGTGTGTTAAAAATCTGGCTCAGCCAGCTCTAAATAAAGTTAGCAAAACCTGGTAACCAAGTCTGCTTCTGTACACTTTGTGTGTGCCCAGCATCTCGCTGCAAGGTGAGTAGAAACTCCAGACAAGAAATATATGTACCAGAACTAGTGTCCTATCCCAGAACTTGAAGCACTGAACCTGAAGGACATGTGGTAGACGCATCCAATAGACACTGCAAGAGTCAGTCCCACTGGTGGGATATTAATTTTGGCTCCTTCTGAACCCAGGCTGACACCAGGTCACCTACCCATGTTCATACTGCAACCCTAAGCACTCTTACAGAAGCAAAAGTGCAGTAACACTGGAGCTCTTTCTGCATGAAACAAGGGGATGTCTTAAGAACTGATCTACCTGCTCTGGGAAAGCAGTCAGATGCTTCCAGGCTTGAACTGAAGCTGAAGGCAGCGCTGCTGCATTCATGCAGTCCCGGAACCAAAACGCCAGCGCACAGAGGCAGCACCAGCATCCCTCCCTCTGCACAGCTAACACCCAGTAGCCCACAGCCTGCCGCAGCCGCCTCGCACGGCAAACAGCTGCCTGCACACAGCCGTGCGGGACTCGGCGGGCAGCTCTGCGGCAGCGCCGGGCTCCTCCGTGCCCGGCCGGCCGGCCCTCCCCGCGCCACGCGCCCTTTGAACTCACCGTAGTACGTGCTCGCCGTCATGGACACGATCCAGAAGGCCAAGGAAATGCATATGAGCAAGCTCAGGATGACAATGTTCGTCATCATTTTGAGGTATTCTTTGAAGAAGTCCTCCTGGTAATAGGACATGGGCAGCCAGTGACACGGACACCACCTGCGAGAGAAGCAGAGAGCGAGGGAGGGAGCACAAGGCGCACGACATCAGCCACGCCGGTCCTGCCGGGCCGCCAACGGCCGCCGGGAGCCGCCAACGGCCGCCGGGAGCCCCCGCTCTCCCCCACCCCCATTCTCCGCCCCGGGCCGCCTCGCGCGGAGGCTCCGGGAGTCCCGGCCCCGGCACCGACCTGCGCCGCAGCCCGCGCCCATGCCGCCGCGCGGGGACGGCTCCGCGCATGCGCCGCGCCCCAACGGCCGCCCCGTTGCCCTCCCTTCCTCTTCCCCTCTCCTTTCCTTTTCCCTTCCCTCTCGGGCGCCGTTTTGTCCGCTACCTGCGTCCTTGCTGCCCCGCGGCTCTCGCCAACGATCACCGCGGGGACACGCAGGCAGCAGAGCTTCTGTGTTCCTTCCCCCCACCGCCCTGACCCTAGGCCTGTCTAAATCTCCCCAAATAACATTATTTGGGTCCAAGGCCAAGGAGGAACTGTGCTAAGTTGTGCCTGATTTGCCTGTTTTTACAATAAAAACAATGACTCTGCTGTGAGGTGGTGGTGGTTGGTGATATGTTTGATAATTAGTGATACAGAGCAGCGTTGGGTTGGGGTTTCAAATTCTTGGTTCATTAAGGCAAGGAGGAGATGGATGTGAATGGTTTCCTGAAAGTCACTTGAGGTGAAAACGGACCAAACCTGCCTGGTTACTTTTCTGATGGCTTGCCAGAAATGTCTTGCAAAACACTTGACTATCAATACAAACAAGTGCTTTGTAAGGACTCCACAGCAGCAGCTTCCCTGCATAGGAGGCTCTGTCTACAAAGCTAAGAAAACCAAGAAAAACATTTCCAAAACCCTCCCTTCATTTCAGGGCAGCTATCTATAAAATAAGAATTGAAGAGTCACACAACATATTTCTGAACTAATATATATGCATTCAGCATTTGTCTTACGAAGTATATAATAAAAGAAGTGTCATTTTGCAAGCACTGATACAGGTGATACAGACGAGTAACTTCATGAGCATAAGCAGCCTCAGGTGTGCTTGTTTCCATAGAACTGAAGAAAGTATTTTTATTTACTGAGTGAGAGGAATAAAAGTGAAGTAAAAGATGTTTTCCATGTACTAAGATGTGGAACACTTTGATACAGGCTTTGGTGATCTTTGAGGAATGCAAGTACTTAATAATTGCATTGTATAATCTTTGTGCAAGAGATGATAATCTCCCTGATAATTTAAGACTGTTTCTGGCTCATACTGGCATCTGATTCATCTCTGAGGCATACGCTATTATGTTTCATGGAGCATCTGCAGTTTCTAATAGAGTGTATCCCACTATCCACCTTCTGGATTATTTTGCAACAGAAACATAGATATATTTTGTGTTGTTGTGAAAGAAAAGTTCAGTTACCATTCATTACTTCCTTTTTTTTTTTTGTTAAGTCCTTGTCTAGGTATTTTGGGCTCCAGGCCAAAAAGAACTAATTGGATCATGCGCCTTAGACAAGGTTGGACAGGTTTATTTTCTGCTATATTTGTTGATTATAAGAACTGGAAACACTAAATTTTTCTCTGAAGTACAGGTCGCAAAAACTTTAATACTAATGCAGATGAGCTGATTATTAGCTTGTCCTTCTGACCTCCAAAATTTTCATTAAATCACAGTCTGAGATCTGAATTTGAAATCTAAATATCAGAGGCTGAGTAGGTGTGCTATCTTGTAAGAACAGGACACCCTTGAAGGATAACACTGATGCAACATAGCTTAGATGTTCCTGCCAAAGGCTAGATAATCCAACTTTTAAGCTAGAACAAGATCTGCTGTACATAGACTGGTTACACAACTGCTTTTTTAGCTGTAATGAATTCCCCAAAATTTATTATTCGGAATAGACTCTTAGCTTCAGTGTTGCTCTATTTTTTTATCACTTCCATGTTTTCTAAACTGTGACATAGAAAGATACTAGGATTTCTGGTGGAAGAACAAAAATTCTTGCAGAAATCATAGAGCCCTGTTTGGCAATGGTGGGAGAGTACAACTGTGTGAGTACAATTAATAAAAACACACAGCTGGTGCCAAGAGGAGGCAGGTTTGGGGACCTCTCCACCCCTCACCTTCCCTCATAATTCCCATACATGTGTTACGTAACATTTCCCTTGATTTACAGCGACATCCCTAATACGATTCTATTAAATAAATTGGCTTATCCACAGACTTTGTATCTTGGCTTTAAGCCATAGAAGCTGCTGCTGTTTACAGTCCTTGTGAGCAGGAAAAGTAAAACAGAATATTGCACTACGTTGCTTATGTTTCAAAGGTGATTGTCATCATGGATACTATAGCAGTTACCGCATGAATGTTGACTTCAGCTCTGTCTTTTTACTTTTAACTCCTTCAGCTTCGAGATTTTTGTCAAGCATGGCTTCCTCCTGCTCCAGTGTTTTCAATTATATAAGCCAAGCATACTTTCCTGAACACCACATCAAGAGATAACTTGCTTAGTACACGATAAATGTCACTAAATTAGCAATTGAGAACAAAAGGAAGACTTCTTTCTCTATTTGGAAACTGAAAGAAGTAGCTACGTTTTCGAAAGGAATGAGCCTACAGCAGTGTCTAGTATTGGCCCAAATACTATGTTTATATTCCTGTTTTCTGTGTATTGCCCTTGTTTTTACTAAGCCCTCCAATAATAATAACAATAATAAAAAGGCAACATATTTAATGGGCACAAATTAAACAAAATATTTTTAAAAGTCCATCTTGATATTTAGAATATTGTGGATTTAGAATTCACATACTTAAAATACAGTCTTGAATCAGTAAGGGGAGTACTATGCATATTTAATACATTCTAGTGAACATTTAATGAACATTTTTTAAGAAAACACATTCTTATTCACACTGATGTAGCTAATGAGCTTGATAACTTAAAAAAAGTGTTCCTTGAGACAAACAGATCTGAAAGCATTTTACCTACATTTTCATATGAAAATACATCCTTGAAATGAGAAAAAAATGACAAGTTTAAATCATATATACATGTATGTATATGTATATATATATAAATAGCCTAGGTATTTAGATCAAGAGCTTTTTCTTACCTTGTACTTAGATCTATACGATGCAAAACAAGACCAGCGCAGAGTCTGGAAGGAAAAATAAATATGATGATTTAATAGGAGAAATGAATGTGGGATGAGTAAAGGCAGCATGACAAAATGAAGATAATAGCATGTTTGCTGTATGCATGCTAATTAAAAATAACTCTTTAGCATTCATTTTCTTCTTAGAAATAAGGCAGAACTTAGTAGCTTTATTATTCCAGTTCAGCAAACCTTTTGCAAATACTCTAAACCTATCAGTGCCAGGGGTTTAGGATAAAAGGCTTTGGCTGGTTCAGTCCTATTCCCTAACTTGTTCCCTGATCTGTGAACTGTAAACAGTGAAAGATTTCTCATGCTTTCATTTTAAACACCTACCTAACAAATACAATGAATGTTTCCAAAACTGCAATGATATTGTGAGGGTTTTTTTATTGCTTGCAAGCTTACAGTTGATGGAAATGATCTATTTATATCAGTCCCTTTCATTAGATGAAACTAATCTTTGAGGAAGATTCTTGGATACTTCTGGAGGCAGAGCTCCTCTCCTTCTTTTCCCTTTTCCTCAGTTGGGTAGACTTTTTTAGGGCATCATATGCCTAGAGGCAGTTTTGTATTCCTGGATAACTTTTTGTATACACATGATCCAGGAAATTGTCTTTTTCTAATGTAGAAATTTATTATGTGTGACCTACTTTTTGCTATGTCTGTCTACTTTAGCAAGTAACTCAGTGAAATAGGAAAGGATCACTATTTTGAAAGCAGATGCCGTTCAGGCTTCTCGTATCTCCAGTATATTTGATCTGGGGAGTTTACGTTGCATGGGAAATAACCCAGCCCAATACAGCAAATCTCTACTATACTGATAGTTTGAAACTTTCAGAAAGGAAGATAGTTTACATAGTTTTTTCTGGGTCCCTGTGGAAGGGGGATGCCCATATTGCCATCAGACACGTAAAAGTCTTTCTTACAAAAAGCCCTATTTCTGTGCCTCTTTTTGGATCTCTGTAGAGCATCAAATGACATCAGGTGTTAGGGAGCTCTCCCCTACCTCCCATTGACGTATGTTAGGTTCATGCTGCGACTCTTTGGGAGGGCATTTGCAAGGGGGAACTGGCTTGTTGGGGTCCTCCACCCCAACATCTCTCTTCCAAATGAACACCAATGTGTGGTGAAGAGCAACCACAGGACTGGCTCCAAAACTGCCCTGCTGTTCTGAATCATCCTGCTATGCAGAGCACAGCCTGTGTTGACAGACTAATAGCTATGTGAGGCAACAGGGGTGTCCGGCTTTTAGATAACTTTTAAACAATTCAGAATCACCAAGACACATACATTTTTAGCCCATGGAAAGCACACGTCCTTCCACTTCTATCTTAATGCAAGAGGGTGTAACTTGTCATACGTGGTGGCTCAAATCAGCAGTTTCATCTGTTTAGGCCAATTGTGTAGAGCTGAGGGAACTCTTCACATACACTTAGATTTCTCTACATAGATCAGGCTGTTAGACTTAAGATTTAGCAAAAGAATAATGCCATGTTTGTCTCTGTGGTACTTAGCAGAACTGGGGAGGAGAGCATCCCTATCCCTGTAAGTAATGCTCATGATTTCAGATGTGTAGATTTTTCATATATTTAAAATTCGTGGTCAGATACTGGGGGAGAGGGGATGACCCAGCCTAAATCTAGATACCGAATACGTTCTTTAAAAAGTGTATGTTGTTACCCGGATGATTAGGGTTACGCCTGAATTCTTACAGGTTTGCCAAACTTCTATTGACTTCAGGTGCAAGTGGGTGCCTGGGAGGATAAGCTGCAGTCCTTTATGGGAAGATGGGTGCTATGACATTGTTGTGCTGAATCTGTATATACATATATATATATATATATATATATATATATATGAAAATGGTGGCTTCATGTAAAAAAATAAAAAAGGGAAAAGTGTCAGCTTCAGAAAAAAAGAAAAAAAAATTACATTCACTCCCAAATGATTTAACGGCTTGAAAATCATAGGCAATGTGTAAGACCAAGGTTTACTTATCTTTATTAGTCTTTACAGAATAAGAATTGAATTTGGGTTTGCTGTTTTTAACTGAGTTCCTCAGACGTGACTACTGGCTGTCCTAAGGGATGATCGAAGGAACATCTAAGGGATGTTCTCTTCTTTTCCACATTCCAGACTGATTTTAGGAGATCCCATCTACTCCCCTCAAATTAATCAAAACTGGTATGTTTTAACACACCAACAGTTTCCAGTGGGGAAGAAAAATGTAAAATGCCTAAGCTTTTTTTTTTTTTTTTTTTTTTTCCTAGTACAGAAACAACAGAAACATAGGCTGTCAAGTCCAACTATTTCCTATAGTTATATTTTGAAAAGGAGACAAGTCTGAAAGTCCCTTGAAGGTGAAGAGCAACAGGGAAATCTATAACTCACATTTCAGAAATTATCTCAGTAGGAGGATAAACTAAACTTTCCTTAAACAGTGGCTGAAGTACCAAAATGCAGTTTCTGTGTGAACTGCTTATAACTGGGACTTGCCGTGCAAGTTTATCTATAAGCTCTGTTTATCTATATCTGAAATAAAACAGTGCTGAATTTACACTGTGGATTGCCAGTATAATCAACCGGTGCTACAGCTTCACTTGCCAGGGCTCCAGGGAGAACATGACTTCATATCTCCTTCTCCTACTCCTTTTTCTCAACATTAGTGCAGTTGCTCTAAGCTATAATCACCCTTCCCACATCAAGGAGGCTGGGATGCTTTTGCAACAAAGCAGAGACACACGTGGAGCTGGGGTGAAGGACTGCTGCTAAACCAAGGGGAGCCACCTTCATGGTTGTACACTGATGTAACACCACTCAAGTCAGTGAAGCTGTGGTCTATTAAACAATGTTCCCAAAACTCAACGCAGATGCTGTTTACAGAATGACAGGATGGTTGAGGTTGGAAGGGACCTCTAGAGATCATCTAGTCCAACCCCCCTGCTCCAGCAGGGACACCTAGAGCACGTGGCACAGGGTGGCATCCAGGCGGGTTTGGAAGATCTCCAGAGAAGGAGACTCCACAACCTCTCTGGGCAGCCTGTTCCAGGGCTCTGTCACCCTCACAGGAAAGAAGTTCTTCCCCACATGGAGGTGGAACTTCCTGTGTTTCAACTTGTACCCATTACCCCTTGTCCTGTCACTGGCCACCACCAGGAAGAGTTTCTTCTTTACATTCTCCCCTCAGGTATTTGTGCATATTGATCAGATCCTCTCTCAATATTCTCCAGGCTAAACCACCCCAGCTCACTTCGTCTTTCCTCACAGACTCCCAGCTCGCATAGCCTTTCTTCTTTCCTCATTTCCTGTTAACAACATCAAAACTATGTATTTTCTCACTAATTATTGTTTTATAAGCAGCCTGGACATTAGCACTTGTGTTTTATTAAAGTAGGGATTGAATCCCACGCCATACTTAAATTAGTTGAGAAGTGGCATTTTTGTATGGTAAAGCCCAAAATGACTGGGGCATGGATCATCCCTACCCTGTAGAGATATTTCTTTTAAGACAGAAGAAGAATTATTCTCAATTTCTCAATAGTCAGAACAACGATGGGCTGCAAAATCAGCCTTTATCAAACTGGTAGACAGAGAAAACAGATGTCAGAGGACAGCAGATGACTGAGGCCCCTGCTAGCGTATATTACTTTGGTTGCATAAGTCTGGCCTGATTTGGGATGAAAGGGCTACAATTGGTATTTCCAGTGATAAGTACATTCATTTCAGTTGAATCATATGGTGAATACTGATGTGTTCCAGGTAGTTCTGGTAAGAGAAAGAAAGTAGTCATTGCTTCACTTCATTCATTATTTAATGTGGTCTTCATTTGTATTTGCTACGGTTGATTAGAGGCAAATTAGAAGTTACTGCATATATACTAAGTTCAGGGTTATCAAGTGAAGCACAGAAAAAAAAATCTTTCAAAACTCTTTTCTGAAGTTATATATTTTTATATATTTAATAGTTTTTTTTTAGTTTAAATTTCTAATTCATCATTTAAAATCTAGTGAAGCATGTAAAAGTTGCTCTTAAATCAACTTCAAAGCAACATCATTCCACATTTTTAGGTTACCAAAACATGGCATAAGCAGAAAATGAAGTATCAAAACTAATCTGAATTTCTCTTTGAATTGATATTTTGCATTTCTGTAGGACTGCCATCAGAAGAAGTTCAAAAACTTCACAAGCATTACATTTTGGCAGGCTTGACGAAGGGAAATAATATCGGTAAATGTCTTGTTCAAGGCCACATGGGAAACTGAATAAAGAAAGTGTAAAAGCAGATGATTTGCCTGTGTCTTCCCACACAGACTTTGTTAAATGTTTGTCAAAAATGCAGTGAGCCCTAACCAGAGTCTCTGGATTCTGTAGAAGAGAATGAATGATAAAATCAAGTGTCAATGTTTATCTCTGTAACTATGAAAGAAACTGTAAGGGAAAGTTCTTGAGGGAATTATCCATCTGAAGAGTGTCTCTGAACAGATTTGTAGCACTATGGAGCCTTCCATACATTCATAAATTCTAGAAGCCTTGGATTAACTTGCTGTCAGGGCAGAAAAAGAGCCTACACATTAATAGTAGCCTATTAAAAACCTACTAGAGACAGCAATGTTGTCTGACATCTTTCTAAAGCATATTATTTTTCTTACATACACCGCAGCATTATTATAAAGATGGGATGTTTATAAGGTAAGTTCAAAACCACATACTTCTTAGATTTGCAGTATATTGTAAATATGTATTTGCAAGGCTGGATGTAAAAAAAAATTATGTTGCATTGCTGTTTAGAGTTGTTTTAGAGTCCACTGTTAAATCACATAAATACTATTTATTTGGAGAAAAGTGAGTATAACTTAGTCGTTACATGCACTAGAGATTTAACAACATTTTGTGTATAGATGAAAGCAGCAAACTCTTTGTGGCCAACGAGCTGGATTTCTGGAGATATGCTTTTAATAATGCACAATTTTTGTAACACTAAATACTTTACTCTTTCAAATAAAATACTTCTGGTTTTGTCAATAAGCATTTTAGGCCTTTTAATTTTTTTATTATTATTGTTATTATTTTACTTTTCTTGTCCCCCAGGACAAACTGCTGCACATCTTACTTTAAGCAGTGTGAAGGAGCTGAAGACCTCTTCACTTTAGAAACTGGATGATTATATGAGAAATGTGAAGATTTCCTGTGAAACCAAAATTACAGAGCAAGGAAGGCACATTTACCTAGAAGAGGTGGCTATAATCATGTGCACTCAAAGTTAAGCAGAAACCCTCCTTACCTTCTTTAAAGACTTCTGCTCAGTCCAGATTCAGTACAGCTGGTGTAGAAAAAAATAATTCAAAAGCCGGATGGGCCTAAGTCCTAAGTCAAAGAGTTGCAGATTCCCAATGCTTCTGACAGCTGAAGTATCTGATCAAAAGGAAAATTTGTGTTCTTCTTCTTTGCCTTGATAAATTAATTTATCTGCATTCTTTCAGTCACAAAGAGCACAACGCTACAGCAAGTCGTCCTGTTATGAGGCAGATCAAGAGTGGAGAAATCAAGAAGCTCCAAGCAAGAAACAAACAGGGTGGAGCCCAGTCCACTGTTCTCCTGCCAAGTCCATGGCAATTAAAAGATTTTTTTCTCTTGTTCTTATGATTTTGGAGATCCACCCAGTGTCATAAGTCGGTACTGAAGTTGCAGTGTGCCCTAAACAAAACCCTGTAGGGTACCATAGTTTTTATCTCGGCAAAGACTGCATTTTTATTAGCTCTGCAAAAAATTAGATGTATTCTAAATCCATGAAAAGAAGCTGAATTTATTCCCCAGCATCATCGTAGCAGAACTAAATGAAACATGATGTTCTGTTTTTGGAAAAGCAAAGCTGACCTACTTCAGTTTGGGAAGTCTAGGACATCACCATAACAACAGGATTCTAGGACGTTATCTTAGGGCTGCCAAGTCTTGCTAGATGACATAAACATTGGATAACACAAATGCAGAAAGGAAGAAGACTTGCATTCAAACAAAATACTCCAACAAGAAATCTTGAGATATAAATAAGGAATACTTTAAACATCCTTGATTATTTTGGTAGGGTGAATCATTTTTTTTAAATATATTTTGCATTCTTCTGTCTTGAGGCTTCAGTCCAGAAGCTTGAGACTGCTTTTATGAGCCTCCCCCCTGTAAGCCTGATGACACACAAAACTAATTTTGTGTGTCCAACTTTTCTTCCATCAGCTACTCATTTAGCTGTAAGGCCTAAACAAAATCATTCCAGTCTTTCCAAGCAAAGTCTGCAGTAAAACTGCAGTATCTACAGTAAAACTCCTTTTCTGCTTAAAGATTCGAAGTTATTTTTTTGTCAAAGAATTTCAATTTCTGTCTTGCAATTGAGGAACCCCATAACTCTTCCAGAGACACAGAACAGCTTTTGATTTTTTTTTTTTTCCTGAAAACTGATATTAGAACCACTGATTCCACTATATAACATTTAGTTGTAAGCACCTAAGGATAACAATAATGAAAAGTTCTCTAACATTTGAGCCACTAGTAGTAGCTGGCTGGTTGAATAATCAAAGCTTTTGCAGAAATGGCTAATTTTGTGATATTCACTGATTCACGATCTCGGAACTCTTCGTGTTGTAGTCACCAAAGTTAAGGCTAGTCTGTGGTGTGACTCTTTAATTAACCAAGGGAGATTTTTGCTGTTTGTCCCCACTCTGAGGTCAGTTAATGTCAGGTGAACGGAAACATCCGTGGAGAAAATCTCCCTTCTCCATTAACTTGAGAGAAAGAGGTATTTGAAAATCTTTACGGTTTTATGCAAACCAGATTAATTCACTGATTTAAGAATGCATTTTTCCGGTTTTCCTCAAAGCTTTGACAAAGCCTACAGAATTTTGGTTTTGTGGAAAAGAAAACAAAAGAGTAAATACATGCCATAGGACTGGCTTTCTGTCTGTGAAAATCTGTGTACCTCCAGCGTGAACTGTCCATGGATATTCTTTGGGTTTGAAGAATTACAGTAAACTTTCGCAACAAAAATAAACCCACATGTAAGAGCATATGGCTCCTCACTGTTTCCTGCAGCATTTTAACAAAAAGAAAGTTACTGTTTACCTTGATGAAGACAGAGAAGGATACTATCAAAGTTTCATCCATGTATCGGAAAAGTCTTGTGCAGTTCCTGTGAGCTTTGTATCATCTCTCTTTTACTTCCAACATTGTGTATACACACAAATCCAAGGCAGTGCCTGCTCTTAGGACAAAAAAAAAAAGGCAGTTTTGGTACATTATTTGTAGAGAGTAAAGGGCAGAAGACTGGCCAAACCTGGCTGTGCAGTTTGCGGCCTCTGCAGGGCCCAGGGAAGCCCAGCTGCTTCCCTGCGAGGTTGCTGGCGGTCCCCCTAGGGTTTGGGGATTTTGAGGCTGCAAACATCTAGCAACTTTACTGCAGAGCGCTGGCTTCTACCTCTGCCTGTTCTAGTAATAGTTGCTGCCTTTAACATGAGTTCAACACAAGCCAGTTTGAGCCTTTATAACTTACATGAAGTATTTTAAAAGTGTTCGGGAAGATGGAAAATCCTGATGTGGTGGAAATTGTACTTGATGATTTATATGTGTAATAGTATACTTATCAAAGTGCAAAACATGACCCCAGTCGTTTGGTCTGTCAAGTGTCTCTAACATGACAATTCCTGTAGCATCTATGTGCCACAGGGAAAAACAACAACAACAACAACAAACACTTTTATCTGAAGAAAAACCCACTCCAACCTATTTTTGGTTGACAAGAATTCAGGAGAAATTAAAGAAAAACAACACATTTTTTCTAGTTCTTTATTTTGATCAAACGTGATTATACATGTACATAATTTGAAGGCTTAACTAACAGCAATTATCCTGTCACAGGAAAAAAATGCATTCCACACTCACCACAGTCCTTGGTGTTAACTTGAGGCTGCATCTGTTACCTCCGCATACAATATAAACTCAAGAGAAAAAAAGCCTAAAGTCATCTTTGCATTGAAGAGGGAACGGCACGTGAGTCAGCTCCCAATCCTGCTTTCTCACATTTCCTCCCAACAGGCCTTAGAGAAGCCTGCGTAGTCAGTGTGGAGTTCCTCAGTGCTAAAATAAATCCTACATCTCAGGGGAAAAAGCACCTGGGACTGAAGTTCCCTGGAGGAGACTGCAGCTCTTTTTAAGTAACATGTAACAGAAATAGGTTAAATGCTACCTGAATAATAGCATAATAGGAGAGTGCCCTACCTCAGCTATCTGCAGTGATGAGTTTATCTTCCTAAAAAATAAAGCCTCATCCGCAGAGAACGCTTCCTATTTGCACTTTGTGAAAGGCTGTGAACTCACGGAACAAGCTCTTCCACAAGACATTATTCTTAGCTGATATGAAAATCTAGAATCATGATCTTCCAGATTTTAAAGAAGCTTTCATTAGTAACTGATAGGTTATGAATAAGGGAGCCATCGTAAGAACTAATTTTCTTATCACTGCATAAATGCCTGAGAGCATATTAGTGTGGATGATTCATTTTCCAGCATTAATTCAGGATTCCTAAATATCATAATTAAGATGACAACATGTTTTCAGACTGAAAAGCATTTATAAGTGTTATTTTTCTTCTGTAAAACACCTTTTGCCTCATCCAAAGGGAAGACTTCTGGAGTTGTTTGACCTAATTTGCTCAGATAAGTTTCCTGCTAAAACATGATTTAAGTTTCTGATGAAGCAAGTCATTTCTATCCATCGTTGTGCAGCCAGGCATTCTTTTTGAATGTAATTCTTCATTCTTGTTCTCAATTTTGCTGTCTCATTTATACTTTCTGATACTTCCATATGGCTTTGAAGGCCATATGTTCCATAAAGAATCCCTTCTTTTCATTGTGAAATTTGGTCAAAGAAACTCATGAAGAAACATTTAAGAGTCATCTCCTTTTCCTTCACCTGTTCCGCATTTTTTGCCAGTTCATGTTTTAGTGAATTAGAGAAAAACAAAATCCTCATTTACATAGAGTCCATAGCATTTAAGATCATAATTAATCATTTGAGTACCAGGACAAACAAACCTAAAAGGCATGCAAGTTAGTTCCAGAAGGGTTTATTTAGTGTACAGTCATGCACAAATTATAATAGTTCAGCTGCTGTATATTTCAGTTGAGAAAACAAAACAGTATGAATAAACATTAACCATTAATACATGTCTAGTCTGTGGATATAGTTTATATAGCCAGTAAAGGCTGTTCAGCCTGGAGAAGAGAAGGCTGAGAGGGGATCTAATCAGTGTCTATAAGTACCTCAAGGGAGGGAGTGAGGAGCATGGTGCTGGTCTCTTTTCAGTGGTGGCCACTGATAGGACTAGAGGAAATGGCTGGAAACTGAAGCACCAAAAATTCCATAGGAACTTAAGGAAAAATTTCTTAACAGTGAGGGTGACAGAGCACTGGAACAGGCTGCCCAAAGAGGTTGTAGAGTCTCCTTCTCTGGAGATCTTCCAAACCCACCTGGATGCCACCCTGTGCCACATGCTCTGGGTGACCCTGCGTGTGCAGGGGGGTTGGACTAGATGATCTCTAGAGGTCCCTTCCAACCCTAAGCATTCTATGATTCTATGATTCTATGAAATGCAGTCAATACGGTAATGCAAAATGAATTAATTTTATTTTTAGTTAGATTAAGTTTTATTTGTGTTGATAGCAGACAATCGTAATTAACATTTAAAAGCAGCGAGAGAACAAAATAGTCCAGAACTGGCCTCAGTTAAATGTTATATTAATGGAACATAGCACAGCTACATGTCTGGCCTTTCATGTGGAGACCTGAACTGCACGGTTGGGTGCTGGGGCTTTCTATTGGTTAGGCTGGGAGGGGGAGCCCTGGGTTCCAGTCTGAGCTCCAAAGCTTATATATATACTTCATCATGTCTATGCTGACATGATACTTAATCGTGTTGAGGCATTTTGCTTATGAACAGTTTTCACAGATATACAATTGCTACAATGCCTTTTTTTTTGCTGTTTTTCTGTGTTTAGAGGTGGAGATAATACAGAATGCCATCAAAAAGAAATCAGATTTTATACTCAAGTTTTAAGACATATATTTTCTTAATCCGTTCGCACTTTCCTGAAGATACATCCAGTATTTAACACGAAACCTTTCTTCCTGATGCAATTTCAGACCTCTTTCAAAGGCATAGAGGCATACAGTCACATAAAATATATTTACATGGACTTTTAAAGTTACAAAGTGATTTGCAACAGACGCAATGAAAATACTATGGGATAAATATGGAAGTTTCCTATTTTTTTCTGTTGAACAGCAAGACCTTCCCAAATTTTCAAATGTTTATAGACTCTACAAATTTGTAGATACCAAACACCTCAGATCAACATGTTCTGTTTATACATGCCTTTTCATTCAGGAAAGAATTTAACTCTACCAATGCCCTTACTTATCACCACTAGTGCATTAAGTTGATGCATTAGTTTTTTGAAATTCAAACATAACAAAACCTAACTTCAGGGACTTGCTGGACGGAATCTGGCCATGCCCAGGGAAGCGGCGGAGCCCTTTCCATGGCACTGTTTAAGAAACGTGTAGCTGAGGCGCGTAGGGGCAGGGTGGCGATGGGCTTGCAGTTGGACTTGATGATCTTAAAGGTCTTTTCCAACCATAATGCTTCTGTGATTCTATTCTCTAACAGTCTAATGAATATAAAGGTGTATCTAGACTGGGTTAACTTCTCATGCTGCTGGTTCTCTGATAGCACCTTACAGCTTTACAAGCTTTCCTTCTCACTTTGAAAGACGCCAATATTAACCTCCTGCCAGTGAGACAAAACCACTTAGAACACTTAGAAACTGTATTATCGTTTATAGCAACACTTAGAAAGTGAAATTACATATATATGCAACCCCCTGAATTCCCAAGTAAACAAATATCTATCAGGAAGGAAATTTCTGCAGTTTAGGTGAAGGGATTTTGTTTCTTATTTAAAACTATGACTGGCCACATTCAGGAGAGCTGGAGCTGCCTTGGGATAGCTGTGCTGGACACCCTGCCTCATCTCCAGTTTCTGTTTCCCAAAGTCTTCAGAAGGTGCTGTGTCGTATCTCCCAGCCCTTTGTGCACATCTTTAATAACAGGGGTGTCTGAAATGGCATGAGCCACCTATTAAGCATGACTTCTAAATGTAATATCCATCTAAACAGAAAGGCTGACACAAGATAGGACACTACTGTGACAAGACGGGTGGTTATGAAAATAAAAGCACATCTCGTTTGCTTCATTCTTTAATTTGCTTCATTATTATTAATTCAGCAGTGCTTCCATAAAGAGGTATAATGGTTCTGGGACAAAGGAAACGGG
Source organism: Tinamus guttatus (assembly GCF_059628265.1). Taxonomy (NCBI): domain Eukaryota; kingdom Metazoa; phylum Chordata; class Aves; order Tinamiformes; family Tinamidae; genus Tinamus; species Tinamus guttatus. The sequence goes on along the minus strand of NW_028288705.1, from coordinate 3,131,939 downwards.
CAAAACACCAGCTCACATTGAGAAGTCCAACTGGTGTGACATAATGTGAAGGCAGCACATTAACTATGGAATAAATCCTTCTACATTTACCCGGCAAAAAGACAGCAGTCTTCTCCAAGCTGTAGAAACCTGGCAAGTCTGCAAAGACTTTTAGCACCCATGCCCAATAAAAAAGAAATTCTCAGAAACTCAGTATTTTAAAAGTCTGGATTTGTGACTTTTCTGTAAGACACACATTTGCTTTATAAAAGCCATGGGGCTTATTTTAAACGTTTCTTCTTCCGCCAAAGTATGCCAGCTCTGCTTGCCTGACAACACCACAGCAGGAGGTGGGAGCCCCCAAAACGCAGAGACAGCGGGCATCAGAGTACTCTTAGATAAATCAAATAAAGGGCATCATTCTGCAGGAGCTTCCCTCCTTGCTTTACCCTCTCGGGTGCTCGCTTTTCATTCCCATTGCAGAAGCCATTGGGGCTGACCTGCACCTCACACCTCAGCAGGCCGAGCCCGCTTCTCAGAAACATCCCTCTGCAGCAGCAGCACGTAAGGAGGGAACTGGAGATTTAAGAACACCTGTCCAGCATCTGGGCGACAGCCGCAGGACCAGCTGCGTTTTCTCCCTTAGGAGGAGCTGGCACTGAGACTCCTGTGCAGGCAGCGGCACGCAACGCCATGGCTGTGCCGCGCTCCCCACCCTCAGCCCAAGCAGCGCGCTCCCACTCCACAAGATGGCCGCCTCCCCGCTCGCCTCCTTCCCCAACATGGCGGCCAGACGACCATGGACGCCTGCCCCCGCCCCCAGCGCCGGGCCGCTATAGGCCGAGCCAGCGCCTTGCCCCGCCCCCTCCGCCGGCGAAGCGGGGAACTACATTACCCAGAACTCCCCGCGCGGGCCCTTCCCCCCGCCCCGGGCCCAGGCCGCTTCTATCAGCTGCGTAACGGTCGTCCTGTCCCCTCCCGGCAGGCGGGGCGCGGCCTCGCGAGCGCAGCCCGGGCAAAGCTGGGCAGAGCCGGGCGGCGGCGCGCGGGGCCGGGTCGGACCGTGAGGCGAGGGGAGGCGCCGCCCCGCGCAGGAAACGAGAGCAGCCGCGCAGCTCGAGCTCTGCCTCGCCGGGACCGTTGGCCTGGGCCCCATGGCGGCGGCCGAGGCGGCGGCCGCCCCGGCGGCGGAGGCGGCGCTGGATCCCAGCGGGCTCTCGCCCAAGGAAGAGGGCGAGCTGGAGGACGGCGAGATCAGCGACGACGACAACAACGGCTCGTGGCCGTGCGCGGGCGGCGGCCCGGGCGGCGGCGGCGGGCGGCCCTACTCACGGCGCAGGCCGCCCCCCGCGCTCCGCGGCGGCGCGGCGCTCTCCTCGGCGCGCCGCTTCCCCCGCTCGCGCCACCAGCCGCCGCCGGACATGGGCCACCTGCACGGCCACGGCGGCTACCGGCCCAAGGAGCCGTTCCGCCCGCACCCGCCGCCGCTGCCGGCGCCGCGGATGCCCTCGGGCCCGCACGCGGAGCCCGGCCCGCGGCTCTCCTTCTGGGAGCGCAGCCACAACGCCCTGGACCGGTTCCGATTCCGCGGGCGGCCCTACCGCGGCGGCGGCCGCTGGGGCAGAAGCCGCGGCGGCGGCGATCGCGGGGGCAACGCGCCGGGCAGGCCGCCCGCAGCGGGCGGCGGAGGCTTCGGCGGCGGCCAGGCCTGGAGGGAGCCCTCGCCGCGCAAGTGTATCCTTGAGACGTGCGGGGCGGCTCCCGAGCGCGCCCCGGCCTCTTGCCTTGCATTGCCTTTCCTTCCCTTTCCTCCCCCCGCGGGGAAGCGGGATCAGTGCGGGGGACAGAGGCCCCGCCAGGAGAAATCCCAGGCTGAAACAAAGCCGAAGTCGCACGGTTTTCGGCTGCTTACTCATTTTTTAGCCCGGAGAGCATACATTGTGTGGAGTGGGGTCTGCGCAATGTGTGTAATTACCGTTGTATGGAGTCATAGGTGTAAAGCTCAAACCTTGGGCTCAGTTAATTTTCGGCATTGGGCAATGGAGGATCCAGCTGTTTTTTTCGGTTTTGCTTACAGCCCTTTCAGAGGGTGTTAACACACTGCTCAAGTTAAGCTCGAAGCTATTTTTTAAACCAAACTTGAGGTGGGCCTGTGTGCTCTGATTATGTTTTATGCAGGGAGGTGGGTAATAAGGGAAAGCCCCTTTTCTGTATAAAGGCACATGTGGAATTTTGCAATGTTGCTTGTGGGAGTTTTCCTGCTTTTGCCAGGGCTTTGGGCCTTGAAAGCTGCTCATTGGATTGTTCTGTTATTTTGGATCCAAGATCACTTACCTATGTCATTAGATTTGTTTTTAATGGCATGCGAAGAGAACATGTAAGCTAGTGGTAAAGACATATTCTTATTTAATTTTCTCTGGTAATGTTAGAAGCTTACTGAAGTCTTTATAAGAACTTTGCATTTGAGAATATTTCTCTTGAGGCCTTGAACAAGTGAAGATGTGATTTACCCAAGGTCATGCAGTAAGACAGTTCCAGTACTGAAAATAGATTTTAAGTCTCTTAATTCGCAGTGTTGCTCTAAGTACCAGAAAATGACTTTCTGGGGAGCCAGTGGTTTGTGGGGCAAATGGTCATCACACTTAACAGAGCTCACAGTGGTTGTTAATGTTAATATAAAATCTCTTTGTCCCTCATAACTAAAAGAGCATTCAGAAACTGGTAACTCCATTTTCAAAGCAAAAGAAACACATGAGAAAAATATGTATATGTTTAAGCCTAATATTTAGATACTATCTTCTGTTTAAGCATTGGAGTGAATGATCCAATGCTATTGCTCCTCAGTAAATGACATTCAATTATTTATGGGCTGTGCAGTGAAGGAAGAATCATGAATATCTCTAACGTATTACTTGCATTTTTTCCTGTATTTCCTGTGCCTTTTACCTAGAAGAGTTGGTATTGCACAATTCCCAGATAAGATGCTGATGTTAGTGGAGTAGGGGCATAATTTATGGACACGTGATTTCAGAAGAGGCCCTCGATCAGTCATTATGAGAAGGCTGGTGGCTTGGAGTGCTGTGTGGCTTTCTGCATGGAAAGTGAAATATTTAAGATATCTATTAAAGAAAAAAAAACATGCAGATATCTCTCTTACCCTTAGTTTCCTTATTGGAACTAGTACTCTGCACATGCTGTGTAGGAGTGTGTGACTAGAAGTGGGAGTGTAGCAGCGGCAGGATTTTTTTCTGTGGGTGCTAGCACTTAACAGACTTCCCCTGCTCCCCCCCAGTTTCTAGAAACTGTCAGATGAAGGTGTCTGGATAAGTGTTAGTGTTCTGCAGAAAGTCTTATTTAGAGAGAGAATTGTGGATTTTTGAGCCTGAAACATGGGACAAAATGTGACTTTCTGATTGTCATTGAATTCTGAACTTTTCCCTATATTCATATCTGTGTGTCTCAGCCCTCCATTCAGTATTGAATTCTATATGTAGAATTCTTAAAATCTTGGCTTTTGTGCTGGAGTTTTTGTATAGCAAAAAAAAAAAAAGTGGTATTACAGAAGTTGTTTTTATAGGATGCATATCAAGATTCTTCAAACCTGTGTTAAAGTTAACATAGTGAAACATCTAAGCTGATGCTACCTGTTGTAAGCAGAAGACAAAAAATCGTCATCTCTGTTCATCGGCATTCAAAGAATATCTATTTTAGCTTTGAGTTTTACTCCATTTATTGTTTTAAGCTATGACATTAGTAAAAAAGCATTTCAAGTTACTTGGTGAGTCAGCTGTTAGCACTGAAAGTTGAATGAATCAGATCTGACTCAGTGGTCTAAAATATCTTTTCCACGGGTTAATTTTTTACCGGGCGATTTAGCTTTCTAAGTCTCAGGTTAAGGTAAAAGAAACTGGACTGCTAGTAGGGAGAACTAGAAGGATCTTCTGGATGCAGATGGCCAAGCTGTGTTTCCACTGCCTGCCTTGGATGACTTGCCAGTGTTCAGCCCCTTTCCTGTTTTCTTGCCCCCCTCTCCATGTGATTGTTTGATGTTTCACCCTGTTTATTAGGCAGCAGTTCAGCTTTTAACTGTGCTGTGGCTAGATGTTAATAGCATTTTATGAAAGGATAAAATAGGAATGAATTTAGCTAGTCTTTTTCAAAGTGTCAAGTATGGAGCCAGTAGTAGAGCTATGAACTCTGGAAGTCTGACTTAGACTCTCAGGCGAGCTGCAGTGGAAGCTTCTTAGTGTTAGAGCTGCTGTTCCCAAAGACGCAATGTGAGCAAGAGAGAGAAGACTCCCAATATATATAATGTGTGATTATTATGTATATATATAAAATACATTAGGAGTCTCATAATAGTGTACGTGTGGTTTTTTTAATTATTTTTAACCTGCTGCTCTTAGCATTTTATTACTGACTTTTTCAAGCTGGACCTAAGGTAAAATTGAAATGCAATGTATGAGAATGAATTTTAAGTTCTGCTTGTCATAATTTTGTCTGTATTAGTAATATATCTGCTGTTTTAAGGTTATAAATAATTTTCTTAACTAGTAATTCAGCCAAAACTTTTGGAAGGTCCCCATCAAGAAAACAGAATTACTCTTCCAAAAATGAAAATTCTGTAGAAGAAAGTTTTGAGGATCTGCTCTTGAAGTATAAGCAGATTCAGCTTGAGCTTGAATACATTAATAAAGATGAAAGACTGGCTCTGAGCAACAGGGAAGAAACTGAGCAACAAGATAATGATAAAACTGTGGACACTGAGGACCAAATAACTGTAGAAAATGACAGTATTACAGCAGATGCTATAAAAGAAGTATCTCCTGAGGAGAAAAGTCAGGTTATAGCCTTTCAGGCATTTGAACTGAAACCTCTCAGACAAAAACTGCCTACTCCGGCTGAGAGGAGCAGATTAAAAAAAGTGAAAGAAGGAACAAAGCAGTCATCACAAAAATCTGAAGTCACAGAATCTAGCCAAGGTAAGTATTTGTAAAATTATTTTAGCTTGCTGTTTAAACATCTTTTATTTATTATTATCCATTTGGGAATGGACTACTACTTTAATGAGTATACTGGTTTGCTGCATTTTTAAAAGAATTAACTTTTTTATAATCAAAAGTCTGAAATGGATGCTTATATCACAAAATAAATCTCATGCATGTTTTATTTAGAAAGATTAATGCGAGGAGCTTGCTTCTAGGGCATTTGAATGAAGAAACATACGTCTACCTACATATATTATGTATATGTTGTCTCACAGTTATAAACTTAGTTGCCCACACCAAATCGAGTTAAGAAGAAATTTCGTGCAAGAAGATAAATTCTGTTTCTGGGTGCACAATCCCTCTCTTTATTTTTGTCAGCAGAAGTGTTAGGTCTTCTCAGTGGCAAAGAAATTTTAGAAGAAAAATAATGCAGCGCTCCAAAGCTGGATATAACATGTCTTTGAATTACAGCTCCTGAAAGAGCAATCATTAATTTTTATTTTTTAGTTAGTCATTCCCACTCATGTTTCTTCCAAAGGAGAGAGGGGAAAAAAAAAAAAAAAAAAAAGTAAATTAAGCCAGAAGTGTTTTAATAACATATACAACATTCAGTTTCTTTTTGTAAGAAACTTAGAGTTAAAACAGTAACAACCTTTTACTATTATAAAGGTCAAATGTAGCTTTTTATTGAAAGATTCTTTACAATAGTATTGTAATTATTTTTCACTGGGAGGCGGTGTGAGGAGAACCTTTTAAAACTATCAGCCTGATTTTGATGTAAAAATGTTACATCTATCACTTAAAATCTTGAGTATTTCCTTTGTATTTTAATTAGTTCCTTAAAATTGCTCGCAAGTGCAGTTAGTTTTTTTTTTTTAATTATAAAAGAATCAAAACAAGCCCCACACGTCGTTTATTACAGTTTGGCAGAAAGGGGAGGAGGAAACTTGGAGATTATAACTGTTGTTCACAGCAAAATCATTGTCTTCCAATTAAGAATTTTCCTTCTGATTTGCCTTATGCCTACTCATGTCTTTCTTGATGATGCAAAAATATTTCTTATTTTGAACTGAAAAGGAAGATAGTCTTTAGACATCTTTGTCTATATTTAATAGATGTATTTTTTTTTGGTAGCAAGTGCTTCTAAGACTTTCTCACTAGACTAGGAATAGAAAAAGGTTTATAGAAGAAATATATCTGAAGGGTAGAATAAGCATGTTGAATAAAATGGAGATAGTTCTGGACTTTAGGTGAAGAGGATGGTATTTCAGATATGTGAACTAATTAGCGAGAAACAAGTTGCCATGTTCAGCTGGCCTGCGGTTTAAGTCTTTGGGTTTTCTTCTAATTCTGTAGCAAATGAAGGCAGTTAGCTCAAACTGTCTATTCTTTGGCTTCACCTAGTTCCAGTAAATCAGGTGTGCTATGGCTGAGGGTGCACTAATGCATATCATGTGTCATGTTAGCCAATTTGTTAATGTACCTAAACCCTCAATTTGAGTGGGAAGACACAATAGTAAATGGAGGGATTAAGAAAGAGTACAAGTAAGTAATTAGTAAGGAGATGAGATGAAGTAGGGTAAGACTAGAACACTGAAAATTAGAATGATTAGTATCTTGAGTGAGTATAGGTGACAAAGCCTGTAAAGCAACTGAAAGAAAAATAACAGTAGTAGTAAAGAGCACTGAAGTTGAGAATGCAGGTAATATTAAAGTAGAAATAGATGCTGCAGTCTGCATATTAAGAGCATCTTAAATTTTGTACACCACTTAATGGATTGCATAAAAACAGTTTGAATAAAGATCAGTTTAAACCAGATGAGTGATGCTTTGTAAAAATATATTAATACAGGTTTCCAAAGCAGGAATAGCTGATGTTAGTTGCTACAGATTGATGGGTAACTGTATATTATATAATTCTACACATAGTAAGCATTCACTTTTCCTATGATAATTATTTCAAGTAGATATATCCAGTATACTGGATGTCTCTGTAGGCTGTTGAAGAACTTGTCTTAGTTCTAGAAAGTGAAACAAACTTCCCTGAGTTTTAATTCTCTACAGCTCAAACTCTTTTGGTAGAAGCTTTACAAAATGCCCTGCTGACTTTTCATTACTGCCTAGGCTGTTCTTCCTCTTCTGGCCTGAAAGGGTGTTTAGGTTGTGTACTATATCCCTATGCACATCACAGAAACTGTTATCACAATGAGTACCATCAGCATCTCTCTGCTTTCATCTGGGGATTGAATGGTGAAAATATTTTTGTCTAATGTTGTGAATATTTTTTCAGGTATGCATGGCTATTAGATATTTCTTTTTTGTACATATGTGTTTAAAAAGTGCACCCATGTAGAAGCAGGAAAGTCTTCAGCATTTGTTATATATCATTTTTGTTTTGGTATAAAGTCTTGGTGTATTTTAGACTGTACATCTTAACGCCTGTCTATCTAAATGTGGCTTTTTATAGATTTTTGGGAAGACTAAAAGTTGGCCTGAGTGCAATTTTATTTTCTACCAGGTTGAATTATGGGAAAGAATCTTCCTCTGAAAAAATGCTGGTAAAGGAAGAGACCTCCAAAACTCTGTATAGATGTTTATTCTTGCTTCTTGTTCCATGCATATATGGCTTCTGGATAGTTGAACACATTAACTGTGTAATGCTTAGAATGAAAGCATTACTATTTATTATCTGTTTCCAAAGAGTGACTCCTTTAAGTTTTCTTTGCGATGGAATGGTGCAAGTGTATTCTTATTCCAGCTCTGGGCCATTGTATTTAGTTCTGAAGTAGACCGATCACTACTTGAAATTGCTGCCAGTGGAATCTGAAATGCTCAGGACAGCAATTAATAAGAGATGACAGAGTAAAACAGCTGGAGGGGAGCCTTTTTTCCCCTTGGCTCTTTTTTTTTTTTTTTTGAAACTCTCTTTGCTTCTAGAGGAAGCACATGTCAACCTCAGGATGGAGAATTGTTTTTTTTAAAAAAGACTGGTTTATGGCATCTTGATGATGTAGATTTGTCAGATGCATTAAGTTTATATAAATGATTCTTAATGTGCTCATACATACCCAGTCCTATTCTGTGCCGTGAACCAGTGATATGAAGTATCTTCTTATGAAATTAATTCTCAACGTACTTCATTCTTCGTATTTCATTCTTTCATTCTTCCTATTTCATTCTTTCATTCTTCCTATTTCGTTCTCAATGATTTAATTTCTTATGAAATCAATTCTCAAAGTGTAGTCCTTTATTTTTGAGTTTTATCACAGATAACTCATTCAAAAATATGGTATTTTTGTTTTGAAAGGTGCAGAAGGCAAAGAACAAACACTAGCGCGAAAGCTTAGCGCTTCAGATGTTACATCTGAAAAGGTAAGAAAGTATTCCTCTGTAACTGAGATATATTGTGTTATGACATGGACAACTTTTTTCAAAAATTGTGGTCAAGAAACATTTTAGGAGAAAATTCTTAATTCATTCTTAAGAAACAATGCTGATTCCTACAGTAGGCTTTTTAAACTTTGCCTTGGTTAAAACATTTTGTTGGCAGACTTATAAAGACTTTTTGAATAGTACACTATTAAATTATATTTTCTTGACTTTGTTTTTGTTTTTTTCTTTCTTATTTTTTCCACCTTTTTAAAGTTGTTTGATGATGAGGAGGAGATGTCTGAATTACAGCTTAGGCTCCTTGCCCTCCAATCTGCTAGCAAAAAATGGCAGCAGAAAGAACAGCAGGTGATGAAGGAAAGCAAGGAAAAATTAACAAAAACAAGAACTGTAACACAGAAAGTCAAAGCCAGTACAAAGGCACACTCAACAAAGAAAACCAGTGCTACAGGTATTCTGTTTTATTTTATTAAGAAATGATCAGTAGTATGTCTTCTGGAAAAAAAAAATGGTATATTATGATCCTTCATACAGAACCCCTGACATCCACAGAATACTTTAGGCTCCTGAAGAATGTAGGATTTGGAGAAGGTTATAGATAAGGTATAGTTAATCTCATTTCTCTTTATTTAAAGCCAAGCAAGCTTTGAGGAAACAACAGACAAAGACATCAAAGAAGATACAGCAGCAAAAGGAGCAAGACAGGCGTCAGAAAGAGGAAGACCAGAGGAAACAAGAGGAGGAGGAGGAGAGAAGAAAAAGAGAAGAGGAGATCAGGAAAATCAGGGACCTGTCTAATCAAGAAGAGCAGTACAATCGGTTCATGAAGCTAGTTGGGGGAAAGAGGAGGTCAAGAAGCAGGGTAGTTAATTTATACTGTGCTCAAGTATTGTATGTTCACGAATGGTTTCTGCTTTCACACTTGTCTGCTCTTCCTAGTCCCTCCCTCTCCACCCTCCCTGCCTTCCCGTCTTTAAAAAAGAAAAAAGAAAGAAAAAAAAGTATTTCAGTATATAGTGCTTTAATCCCATTTTAGATGGGCATTCCCTTTGGTTTCATGAATTGTATGCATGCAAATCAGTAACAGATAAATATTCTCCTTGTAAAGGTATTTGGGACGAATCATGAGGACCAAAGAATGGTCTAATTTAATACAAATCAATTAACCAAATATTCTTGGGTTTCATTGCTGTTACATTGCTGTTTTTCTCTATGTTTTCAAAATTATTCTGTGTTTAGAGCTTCAGTGACTTTATTCAAAGTACGACCTCTTTATGGTTTGGTTCTGTAGTATTTTTCTAATCTGTCAAGATACAGACCTTGCTCAGATCCAAAACTGCAACCTGCTGTGAATTTGATTAAAAAATAGTTTTCAGTTGGCTCTTTTTGTATACATGGAATAGAATTGTATTTGTAAAGCAATTAAAAGACAAAATTTGATTGCCTTCTAAAATTCACCTTTAGTTAGTCTGTTTTAAAGGAATCATAGAAGACAGATAAATTAAGTATGTTTTTTTGTATGTTTAGTCTTCAGATACAGACCTGAGGTGGTCTTTAGATAAGCCATCTACGGACTACTCAGGAGGGATATATCAATATGATAATTATGACGAAGTTGCTATGGATACAGATAGTGAAACTAACTCTCCAGGTAAGTCTTATTTCCAGTTTTCCAATATGCTGGTTGATTAAAAACGGCTAAGAAGTATGAAACGAGTTATCACATGAGAAGGAAACTCATTCTTTTGAGATGACATGCACTCATATGGCTATAGAACTGTAATATTTTAAGGCCAGCTAATACTGACCTGTTTTTATGCAGGCTATTTTTCAGCATATCTGCTATTGTGATCTTTTGAAGGTCTTCAGGCGTATACTGTTGAAATTGCAATAATGTGAAATTTGTTGTTTTACATTCCAAATGTAAAATTTGTAAAATTTGGAAATTTCTAAAATTTCTGTACAATTTCCGTTGTACAGAAAGGAGAGTCCTCTGAGTATTAGCTGGGTAGGAAGCAGCTTTGCAGAAAAGGAGCTGCCGGACCATAGGCTGACCATGAGCCAGCAGCAGCAGGTCTCTGGGAGATAAAGGCTCACTGCCGCCTGTGCTCTAGTTCAGACACTATCCCTGGGAGCGGGGAGACTGTTAATGGAAGTGCTTATTCGCTCTTATAAACACTTGAGCCCTGCATCTGTTTCCAATATGAGAAAGTACTGGCTTACTGGAAGGAGTCTAGTGGATGGCAGTGAAGTTCACTGAGGACCGAAAACATGATGCAAGAGAAAAGGCTGGGAGAGCTAGGTTTGTCTTGAGAAGCATAAGAAAAGCTCTTACTGCACTCTACCTACTTAATGAGTGATTATAGAGAAGGCAGAGGCAAACTCTTCAGAAGAGTGTGCCACAGAAGGACGCAAAAACACAACATACACAAACTGTAATAAAAGAAACTCCAAGTAGAATCATCGTGGAATCATAGGATCATAAAGGTTAGAAGGGATCTCTAGAGATCATCTAGTCCAACCCCCCTGCACACGCGGAGTCACCTGGAGCACGTGGCATAGGATTCCTTCATAGGAGATTCCACAACCTCTCTTGGCAACCAGTTCCAGTGATCTGTCATAGATGTAAGGAAAAAGATTTTCCCAAAGAGCATGGTCAGATACTGGAACAGGTTGCATGGAAGTGTTGTGCTGTCTGCATCCTTGAAGAGATGAAACTTGACTGGATAAAGCCCTGAGCAAAACCTGATCTGGGGCCAGTCCTGCTTTTTGAGCATCTGGCTTGTGTCCAATGACTTCCAGAGGTTTCCTACAACCTAGATTATTTTATGAGTCTAAATTCGGGATCCATTTAAACTACTACTTTGTTCCATCTGAAAGTGCCAAAAAAAAAAAAAAAGTGCAGTCTTGCTGAAGCTTCACTAGGCATATTTTCTGTTGGCTGTTGCTATTCTCTTGCAGTTCTCTGTTCATTTTGTTGTAAGTGTAAGTTGATGTTCAATAATTACCTGTGCAGCTTCTTATGTTTGATAAATTTTGTTTTTAATTACAGTTTCTTCTCCAGTGCAGCCTCCTTTCTTTGAGTGTCCAGTAGGGTATTATCCGCCTCCAGTACCACCAATTGCTCTGCCACTGCCACCTCCAATTCCAGTAAGTGATCTTGGAAGGAAACTTTTGAAAATGTTAGCAATTCTCATTTAGTCTTGTTTCTAGTTCTAAAGTGAAGCTTAATTTTAAATGTTATTTAATACAGTTCTGAACTTTTTGTTGATTCCCTTGAAATAGCTGATAGACTTAGTTTGAGCCTAACTGAGCTACTTCTGGCTGATGCAAATTGCAATTCAAAGGAGGTTCTCTATTGAACTAAAAATTTCTTTTCATTGTTATTAGAACTAACGATTTCATAACAGCAAGCAAAACTTGCCTAGAGCACATTGGAAAATAAATCGAAGGTTTAAGCTTTAATCCTACGTCTTATATGTAGGGGTGCTTACTTTCTAGCTTGTTACCTAGAGAAAACAAACAAGTTGTAGCTCATTACAATCCTTCTTTCAAACTTTTTGCTTGTTTACTATGTGCTGTCTGTCTTTTCACCCAAGAGTCCATGTGACAATGGAATCTTCCTTTCCACCATTTTCTCTGTGTATTATTTTCATTAGGAAAGAAAGTCTCTCTCCCTTGAGATGACATATTCCAATTTTTTTGACTAAAATAAATTCATTGGGAGGGCTAAGATGAATTCGTAAAAATATCTCAAGAGCTTTTTTGTTAACCTACTAGGTTACTGGGTTTGTTAACCTACCAGCTTTTTTGTTAACCTACTAGGTCAGCCACATTCCTATGGCTAGATGACCTCTAATTCTGACTTCTCATTTATAGTGAGTTTGGACATACTCTTTCCACTGTCTTGGTAACCAGTCGGGATTTAGACCACTTTTAATGTTAGAGTCCACTGCAGCTATAATTAGTTCTAAACTGTGAAGTATTTTTGTAATTTCACCTCTGATAAATAATCCTTAAAAAAAAAAAAAAAAAAAACACCCAGTAAGTCACAGCGCTTTCCAACACTTGTTTTCCTTTTAATTTCAGCCAGTACCGTCTTTGAGTCAACTTTACGTGGAGGGCCTTTCTTGTGTTTCTTTTGAGCCCCCTCCACCTTTCCCACCTCTTCCACCTGAAGAGCCTGAGCAACCACCAAAACCTCCATTTGCAGATGAGGATGAGGAAGAAGAGATGCTCTTAAGAGAAGAGTTACTCAAGTCCCTAGCCAACAGACGAGCTTTTCGATCTGAGGTACTTCACTCTGTGCTCTGTGTGTGTTTGTGGGGTTTCTTTGTTCATTCAGGTTGTGTGTGGTGTGGTGTTTTGTTTGTTTGCTGGTTTTCTGCTGCCTAAAAACAAATTTCCTGAATTTCTATCACCCAAAAGTCTTCCCAAAAGAAACAAAAATAAACAATTGAAGATGTCCTTTGAACTGTAAGTTTCAGCTTCTGTTTGTTCCTGAAGGAATTCTGAAACTTGAAGGTAGAGAAGCATAAAATGGTTTTGAAAATTTAGAGCTTTTTTGTTTGTTGCTTTTTGGGTTTTTTTTTTTTTTTTTTTTTGGCAGCATTGAGGTCACAGGTCTTTAGTGTAGTTGGCCTGGGAATGAGTTCTGTGTTCTTGCATGCATTTTTGGCATAATCACAGGATTTATTTATAGTGTTTCATTTGTTTCTTAGAACTCAGAATTATGATTAGGGTGCATCTATTTTAAGCATACTACTTAAAATAGCTATGTATAATGTGTGTTTTAATGACTGTTTTTTTTATTTTATTTTATAGGAAACCTCAAGTAACAGTGGTCCGCCTTCACCTCCTGTTCCAGAGCACTTGCAGTCTGTGCCAAGAAGCAATCTGTCCGCAGTCAGTATTAATACCGTGTCTCAGCCACGGGTCCAAAATACGAAGTTTGTCAGAGTACCAAGGCCTCCCCGAGCAGTGATCACAGTAAGCAAATATTTGTTTTGTTGTTTTATTAAAAAAAAAAAAAAAAGACATTGCTTCCTGTTCTACTGAACAAGCAAATACATAAAAGCTTTTGTAGTGATACAGTGCAGAACACTGGAGCATCAATTAAACATATGAACTGTTAATTAACTTGATGATTGCTAGTATAAGTATAGATGATAACTGGTAGAGCTGACTAATTTGCACTGGCTAAAAATACTAATCTGTTTAAAATGCACACATCTTGAATATAAAAATTTTCTATATCCCAAGCTATTTCAAAGAAGCTATGGTCAAGCTAATGTTGGCAGGAGACCAGTCAAAAGAGGTTTCACTGTGAAAACAATTCAATGTGGAAACAATAACAGTAACTCCTATTAGCTTAAGCCCTACTGAAATCATTTGTGTTGTTTATGGTTTTTATTAACTGTCATAGTCTTTGGTATTTCTTACTAGAGCCTTTAGTAACAAGAATTCATGAGAACCTATTTTTTGATTTAGAAATTGATAGTTTTGCTATGTGGTCAGTACTTAGATATGCACAGGAGTTTAAAAATAAGATTGCTGAAATGCAGATTCTTCAGGCTTCTGAAATCTGATTACGTAGTTTGGGGAGCTTTATAGCTTTTGCATGCTTGAGTATGCAGTACCATATTTCAGAACAGGTTTTGACTTACAGACTTTGGCACTTCTCCTGTGCAGTTGAAGACCTCTGTCTAGTGAAATAGCCTCCTGACATGGGTTTGCTTATTCAGTTATCTCTTGCAAGCATTTTTAGCATTTGGACATTTTAGCATTCCCTGGACATTTGGAATCTGTTCACTACAGACTGAAGCCATGTCCTAGAACAGCATCAAGAGGCTCGTTACACCTGCGGATATTTCCCAGTTTAAAAATAGGTTTTATTTTGTGCTTTAAAAGACACTTGGAGACTTCCTGTTCTGATTTGGAGGTTAAGCTTATGTAACTGAATTTAATTGCCAGAGGCACCTGAGGAAGAAGACTTGAAATGTGACTCGAAATCACCTCTTTTCAGGCTGCAGCTACATAACTTCTTAAGTTAATGAAGATAGTCTGACTGTTTCTCCATCTTTCTGTGCTGGGGTTGGCGGTCATCTGATCTTCATTGAGCTGGTTCAGCTTGCAGTGTTGCCAAAAAGTGTTTAATCTTGTTACATGTGTTCTTCAAGTACAGTTGGTGTTCTGCCAATTTAACCGCCTGAGCAGCTTGCTGCCAAATCAGCTAAGTCCAACTTTTGCCCAGGAGGCATCAGAAGCGTGTGGCAAAGCGAGGAGAGTTCCTGCACATCTGCCCCAGCATTGCTCATGCAGGCTTGATTGTTACTTTTCAGTTGCTTACAAAACTTGCTTGCAAATGTTAATTTTCCTTATCACTGAAACAAATTATGAAGTGTAAATTTAGGAAAGTCTGAATTTCTGACAGTGGAGCCATAAAAATGCTACAAAAAACTGGGAGTACGTTGCAAATGTTCATGTTGCAGTATTGGGACTAGATCGTTAGTGGGGTTGCACATCTTACTGGTTTTTGGTGCAGCCTGCAATTGGTGTGTCATGCTGTGCCATACGCTAATAAAGGGATTTAACCTCCTTATTTTCTTGTCTTGTAGTAAGCATGTACTCACTTGTACCTACTTTCATATTTTGTTCTTGCTATAAAGCGTTGTTCTTTTCTCCCTCTCCTTTGCCTTCCTCCCTGACAGCTTCCAAAGCACAAGTCTGTTGTGGTTACATTAAATGATTCGGATGATAGCGAGTCTGATGGAGAGCCCTCTGACTCAACTAATAGTGTATTTGGAGGACTAGAATCTATGATAAAAGAAGCAAGGAGAAATGTTGAGGTAAATGATTCCAGTATTTGCTTATTTAAAATGATTGGTAGTGATTTGGTAATGATTTTGCTGCTCATTGAGAGTGTAAAGCTTAGAACTGTGTTGATAAATGCTGGATTATATCAGAAAGGGGAAGAAAGAATACACTACAATAGTCTGGATCATTACCTTGTAATTTGTATTTTACAAGCCAATTGAAGCATTTTTTGTTTATGAAAGATACTTTCTGTAAAGTATATATATCTTTTGGTTAAACCAGAATTTATTTTTAATTGCTGGTGGAAGGGAGAAAAACTCGTCTGATTTAAAAGATGAACAGCTTGCCTTGAACAACCTTCAATCTGTGCTGAAATGATTTAGAAATAGCTGTATTTTAAACTTATATTTTGAACTTCTGTGACTTGTATTAATTTGGACCTCTCTATAACAGGCCTCAAAAATGAAAGCATCTTCAAAATCAGAAAAAGAAAATGATCCCATGAGAACTCCAGAGGCTTTACCAGAAGATAAGAAGATAGAATACAGACTCCTAAAAGAAGAGATTGCCAAGTATGAATCAGTTTTATTGTTACTAAATTAAAATATATGTTGTTTGTAGTACTTTATTCATCTGCTTTGGCAATTGGAAGAAAAACAGTCCAAAATTCTTACCATTACCTTTATTTCAATTTTCTCCTCGATTTTTTAGTAATACCAAAGAAAGTCTTTGGTTTTGAACTAACTTGACAGTAGTTGAATGTAGTTCTGGAAAGCTTTCTTTAGCTAAAAATCTTGTGTTTCAGAGATAGTAAAGCAATTGGAATAGCCAACAAAGTGAATGTTGGTGAAATTGCTGAACATCTTTGCTTTTACCATCTGTGTTGTAGTCGTGAGAAACAACGTTTAATTAAAACTGACCCACTGAGGAACAACACATCCCCTGCAAATTCTGATGGTGAAGTTGATGGAATTGGTAGAATAGCAGTAGTGACAAAGCAAGTTACGGAAGCAGAAGCAAAGCTTAAGAAAAACAAGTAAGTCTTTCACTCTTGTCTTTGCCTAGGAATGAATCTGTAAATACATTTTTCAGTGAATAACTTTTAAAATAGAACTAGCCTTGCTTTTCTGTTTTCTTGAACTAGTCAGCCTATGCTGTCACTTTTTTTTGATGGTAACCTGTAAATAAGACTTTTCACACTATTTTCCACTGTTTTCATTCCATGTCTAGAACTTCATTAATACAGTAACTATGAAACAGGAAAACACAAACATGCTTTTCACTTCATGCACTTGCTTTGAGAATAAAATGTCTCATTGCTTCTGAGCTACGGTTGTTGGGTTTAAATGAATTAGTATTTTCTTCATAATAGGTATATTGTTTGAAATGTTTCCTTTTCTCCTTAAATATGCTGCTTTGTTTCTCACCCTTCCTCCAACTTACTGTGGAAATAGGTGCTTTGTCAACTCCTTTTCTGCTTTTCTTGTCGCATGGTTATTGCTGTGTGGAATTGCGAACAAGTTTTTTGTTGGAGAAAAGTTGAGGCACAAGCTTTCCCTGCTTTCATCCACCCACTTCGTCTTGAGTGTTGCTCTTTTTGATGCATCTTTAAACACTGTTGCTGTGGCCTTGTAATAATGGCTTGTGGTCTTCTGGGAGGGGGCGCACGTGCCCTAGGAATGGGTCAGGTTGTTTCTTTGAGTAAGCAGGTAGGTTCTGGGGTTGTTGTAAAAGTAAATCCAGCGTGAGAACTCTGCCGCTCGCTTATCCTCTGCCTGCCCTTACAGTTGAAACCTGATTTATACTGAGTGGCTGAGTTGACTTCTGAAATTGTGTCTACTGTCAATATATACTGTCTTGTAGATGTTAAGACTGTCTTGACAAACTTAGTTTTGTTTGATAGGTGAAAATGAGCTTCCTGCTTAGATAAGGAGGATTTGGGGTAAGCAATGGTAGACACAAGGTCCACTCTGAAAGTTTTTGTTATGGTTTTTATATTTTTAGACTCCTTTTGATGAAGGATGAATCTGTCTTGAAACACTTGTTGCAGCAAGAGGCAAAGAAGAGAGAAAATGTTAGAATTGCTGAAAATAAGATTAACAAGCTGGCTGAACAGCTACAAGCAACAGAGAAGATCCTAAATGCTAATAAGATGTTTCTCAAGAAACTTCAGGAACAAGTAACTTTAATTTTGCAGTCTTTGTGTTCTTAGGTACAAATGTTGGAATGGAAACTTTGATTTGAGGGGGAACTAGGCTTTCTTTGGATTAATCAGTATGTCAATTCCAATGTCTTTTTATTACATTTTGTTATGTGATGATGCCTGAAAGTTGCATCTTACTATCGTTTTCTTTTTTTTTTTTTCTTTTTTTTTTCTTTTTTTTTTCAGATTCATAAAGTACAGCAACGAGTTACAGTAAAAAAAGCTTTGGCATTAAAGTATGGGGAAGAACTTGCTCGAGCAAAAGCAGTAGCAAGTAAAGAAATAGGGAAACGAAAACTGGAGCAGGAGCATCTTGGAGTAAGTCTGCTGCATGCTCTTAAGCCACACTGTACTTGAAAAGCAGTAGCAATTTTAGATACGAAATGTAGTTCAAATGGTATTTCAGGCAAATAGGGAAAAAACTTCCAAAAGCCCTTTAAGAATCTTAATCTTTGATCCATATTTTTAAATAGTTGAGCAGAAAAAGCATTAAACAGTTAAATAAAAAAAAAACCAAACTGCTCTAAGCTCCCATTTCTTTTTTAGGGGAAAGCCATAAATAGATTGATAATAAGAGAAGTTGTATTTCTCTGAAGGGACATAACTTCCCAGCCTGTAGCCCTCAAGCACAATGTTAAAACTGTCTAGTATTAAAGACACTGAAGTGGGCTCTAATTTCTTTCTTCTGAAAATCAAAATATAGTAAAACAATGTAAATGTTTGATCAGGTTTTTTCTTTTATGTATTTTGTAACTCACACTTTTAAAATGCGATCAGAATTCTTCAGAGAACTTCTACATGATGTAGATCTGCATGTATGTCAATGGAATTATAACTTCGTGGTTTTCATGCCATTTATTGAAATCATCTGCCAAGAGAATTGAAATACGGTCTTATAAACTGAGTAAAATGTGTTGCCTATGTCTAATTTGCCTCCTCTCAATAGATTAGTAAATATGAAGGTGAAATTCAGGGAACTTTTCTTTCTTTTCAGCCAAGCAAAATGTTGAAATTGGAGAATTCCCCTGCATCAAGTCCAAAAAAGCATTCAGCAGAACTGATTGCACTAGAGAAAAAACGACTGCAGCAGCTGGAGCATGAATATGCTCTGAAGATTCAGAAGCTAAAAGAGGCTCGGGCACTTCAAAACAAGGAGCAATCAAATACTGTCCCTCACATAGAAGAGGAATCTGAATTTGCATTACCTCAGCCATCACTTCATGATCTTACGCAGGATAAACTCTCTTTGGACAGTGAAGAAAATTACTTTGATGATGAAGTTTTGTCTAATTCAAACCGAGAACGAAGGAGATCTTTCAGAGAATCCAATTCTTTTACTAAGCCAAATCTTAAACATATGGACACCCCAAAACAAGAAACTATGAATAAACTTTCTAAAAAGGCAGCGGAGGAGCCTGAGCTATTCCTTGGGTTGAACATTGAAGAATTGAAAAAACTTTATGCTAAAGCTGACAGCTTGAAAGAGCTGCTAATAAAAAGTACTGCCTTTGTAATGCCTAAGGAAGACCTGTTGTGTGGTCAGGTGAGTGTGTGCGGTGTGTGTGGTGGTTTTTTTTGTTTGTTTGTTTTTAATTAGGTATTACTGTGATTGCTATTTATCTTTTTCATCTGCCTCTTAGGAAATTTCAGTGGATATGGATTTTGTTACATCGCAAAACAAACAAACAGAAATTAAACCGTTTCCATTTGGACCATATCATAGCCCCCTTCTAGTATTTAAATCCTACAGGTATGAGGTTTATAACAGTTCTTTCTATCTCTGTGTATATGCGATAGTTTTGTCAAAGTCTTCACTATTCTTCTTTTGTACACATCTTGATGCTAAAGATAAATTTTAGTTAGAAATTTGACTATCCTGAGACAACTCTCATTCAGAGAATCTTATAATTGTAGCTACTTTCTACCTGTTATGTGGGGTTCCTTACTTCTGTATAGTATGCTGGTTTTATAGTTTATTGCATTCTGGTTCTTGTAAGTGGATTTGCTCTCTGGAGTAACTGAATTCAATAGCAGTGGTTAGAACAGCAGTGGTTATCTGTAAACAAGTGTGTTTAATGTAGTTTATGAAAACCTTGCTTCCTGAAGGAGTTAGGAGTCTTGAACTTGACAATATCCACTTGAGCTACAGATTAAAAACAAGTATCTCTCTCC
This sequence comes from Tinamus guttatus, assembly GCF_059628265.1. NCBI lineage: Eukaryota > Metazoa > Chordata > Aves > Tinamiformes > Tinamidae > Tinamus > Tinamus guttatus. The sequence continues at coordinate 3,112,391 of NW_028288705.1, read as the reverse complement.
TCAGCTCAGACTGTTTTTTATTTTTAAGGGAGAACAAGGTGATAGAGCAGAATCTGTAATTTGAGAAATAGTTTATTTCTCCCTCTCCTCTTCTTCCTTCTCCCACCTTTTCTTCATCTCCTCCTCAAAAGTCTGCAATGTTGATTGTAGTACAGTTTGGGAAATATGAGACTTAGTACTGATGACATATTAACTTTTTAAAATCTTTAGTTTAATAAAAATGATGTTTTGGTTTATATGCTTTGTCGTAATAATTTACTGTTTAATTTTAGGTTTAGTCCATATTTTCGAACCAAGGAAAAGCTATACCTCAGTTCTGTAACTCATAGCAATATGATTGAGCCAAAACAGTGTTTCTGCCGTTTTGATTTAACGGGCACGTGTAATGATGATGATTGTCAATGGTGAGTTCTGTTTAATTTGTTCATTTGATGTAAATGTTTGTTGCAGATATCTATCTGGCTTGCAGACCAATAAACATGTTCTTCGTTTATTTGAAAGGTTTGAGTTTATGAGCCTATGGGCAGATTCTAGAAAAGTAACTTTAAAATGCTCATACCCTGCTGCAGATACTTAGCTGGAAGGGAAAGAAGGTTGCAACTAGTCTGTGAAGAAAGAAGGCCCTTTATGTATATGTGTGTATATGTATTTATATATATTTATAATATATATAAAAATGTATAATTTATTTTTTTCAAAGTAGAGACTGCTAGAGAATACTTCACTATTTCAGTACTTGGTACTCTAGAGTGGACTCCTTGCTTTGTAGCGTCAGTGTAACTGCGGACTTATAATGGAACAAAAGGGAGTGATCAGTACTGCAAAGCACAGTAGGAATATATCTCATGTTCTTAAGCAAAATAAACCATGCAGTGAATATTATGTGATTGTAATACTGGAATTCAGGCTTTCCAGGAAAATATTGGCTAAGGTTGCTTGTTTGAAGCCTAATGATAAATCAGATTTAAAAATATTTTGCTGAAGAACCAAGTCCAATATATTAAAAGAAGTTCATACAAGAACAAATAGATGTGAATCAATCTCAATTTGGAAACTCGTAGCTATTGGAACAATACAATAGCAGTAAACGTCATTTGTCTTCTGCTCCTCTTTGTGTCAGAGTTTTTGAATCAGCTCTAGCTGTATCAAATAAAACTTTGAATCCTTTATCCACAGTGGTCTGTGGTTTTGGGTTTTTTTTAGACTTTTCTGGTTCAGATAAACATAGTTATGCTGTGTTGCATCGGTAGAAAACCAGACCTCTAGAAAAGTAGAGATTTATTTCAAAGAACAGGGCTGTACTGAAATAATGAGAACTACATTTAAGTAATGATGCAAACTTGAATTTAGAGAAGGCCTAGAAATCTTTATTAGAAATTTCAGAGCAAACTATGTTGCTTTCAATGAGTATCACTTGCATACATACTATAAGCAACTTTCTAATTACAGGCCTTTTAAAATTATAACTGTGATTTAAACTATTTTAACTTCTTATTTTCTTGTTTATTTCAGGCAGCACATGAAAGATTGCACTCTTAGCCGAAAGCAGCTGTTTCAAGATATTCTGTCTTACAACTTAGAGCTGATCGGTTGTTCCGAAAGAAGCACTGATGATGAAATCAGCGCTGCAACAGGTTTTTAAATAATACTTTCCTCACTTTTAGTTTCAGAGATTGATTTCTGGAGGGAATGGCCTTCCTAAAAGATTTGAGTTCAAGAATTTTAATGATTAATATAATGCAATGTGTAAGATAGTGCTGAAAAAAAATACATATCCAGTGTGGCTTTCAGAATAAGGGATCGGGATGCATGAGGGAATGTGTTATGTGACTCTGGAACTAATCTTTTTTGGTAAAGTTGGAATTATGTAGTAATGTTGTTGGGACACAGGCAAACTGCCTAACCATAACTTGTTCACTTTTCATTTTTGTGTTCTAGGATGTTAAACTACCATGCTGCTTAAAGCAGTCAAAATTCACTGGTGAGGCCTGGGTGGTTGAATTGCTCTTGATTTACCTGCTTTCATTTATGTGTTTAAGATAAAAAAAATTTCTTATTTCAGAAAAATATGTTGAAAAACTTTTTGGTATAAACAGAGATCGAATGTCAGTGGATCAGATGGCTGTTCTTCTGGCTAGCAATGTCAATGAGAGTAAAGGTCATAGTAAGTAACTTTCTTCATACATTAAATACAATAGACTTGGGTTTTTGTTTATATAGATACTTTAATGACTTCATAACCTAAGAATATTCCTTTCTTTGTCTCTTCGTTTGTCTCAGTATAGTAAATTGTACTTACAGTAAATTCAAGACAGTAGGGTTGTTATAAAGTAATGTAATAATTTCTGAGCCTAGTGTGAAAAACGTTTGGGTCAGAGAGCACCTAAGAAACCTCGATACCCACAAATCCATGGGCCCTGATGGGATGCACCCCAGAGTGCTGCGGGAGCTGGCAGAGGTCATAGCTAAGATGCTCTCCATCATCTTTGAAAGATCCTGGAGAACGGGGGAGGTGCCGGAGGACTGGAAGAAGGCCAATGTCATGCCAGTCTTCAAAAAAGGCAAGAAGGAGGACCCAGGCAACTACAGGCCAGTCAGCCTCACCTCCGTCCCCGGAAAAGTGATGGAACGGCTCATACTGGCCGTTGTCTCCGGGCGCATGGAGGACAAGAAGGTGCTCAAGAGTAGTCAGCATGGATTCACCAAGGGGAAATCTTGCTTGACTAAGCTGATAGCCTTCTATGATGGAATGACCAGCTGGATAGACGAGGGGAGAGCGGTGGATGTTGTCTATCTCGACTTCACCAAGGCTTTTGACACCGTCCCTCACAACATCCTCCTGGGCAAGCTCCGAAAGTGTGGGATAGATGAGTGGACAGTGAGATGGATTAGGAACTGGCTGGATGGCAGAGCTCAGAGGTTGATGATCAGCGGTGCCAAGTCTAGTTGGAGGCCTGTGGCTATTGGTGTCCCCCAGGGGTCAGTCCTTGGTCCAGTCCTGTTCAATTTATTCATCAATGACCTGGATGAAGGCACAGAGTGCTCCCTCATCGAGTTTGCTGATGATACCAAACTGGGAGGAGTAGCCGATACCCCAGAGGGCTGTGCTGCCATCCAGAGGGACCTGGACAGACTGGACAACTGGGCGGTGAAAAACCTCATGCAATTCAACAAGGCCAAGTGCAAGGTCCTGCACCTGGGGAGGAATAACCCCAGACACCAGTACAGGCTGGGGACCGACCTTCTGGAGAGCAGCTCTGCGGAGAAAGACCTGGGTGTCATGGTGGACGACAAGTTGACCATGAGGCAGCAGTGTGCCCTCGTGGCCAAGAAGGCCAATGGGATCCTGGGCTGCATTAAGAAGAGCATCTCCAGCAGGTCGAGGGAGGTGATCCTGCCCCTCTACTCAGCCCTGGTGAGGCCGCATCTGGAGTATTGTGTCCAGTTCTGGGCTCCACAGTACAAGAGGGATGTGGAGCTGCTAGAGAGAGTCCAGCGCAGGGCTACGAGGATGATCAGGGGCCTGGAACATCTGCCCTATGAGGAGAGGCTGAGGGAGCTGGGCCTGTTCAGCCTGGAGAAGAGAAGGCTGAGAGGGGATCTGATCAGTGTCTATAAGTACCTCAAGGGAGGCAGTGAGGAGGATGGTGCTGGTCTCTTTTCCCTGGTGGCCACCAACAGAACTAGAGGTAATGGCCGGAAACTGAAGCACCAAAAGTTCCACATGAACTTAAGGAAAATTTTTTTAACCGTGAGGGTGACAGAGCACTGGAACAGGCTGCCCAGAGAGGTTGTGGAGTCTCCTTCTCTGGAGATCTTCAAAACCCGCTTGGATGCAGTCCTGTGTCACGTGCTCTAGGTGACCCTGCATGTGCAGGGGGGTTGGACTAGATGACCTCTAGAGGTCCCTTCCAACTTTAAGCATTCTATGATTCTATGACATTTACATTAAAAATATGCACTTATAAACATGCACTTAACCTTAACAGGTTTAAGCCTTAGTGAAACTTGTGTTCTTCTGTAGTCCTCAAATAATGTTTTTGTCTAATATTATTATCAGAAAAAAGTCTTCATTTTGAGTATGGGAAAGTAAAAGACAATTTCTACTACTTTGGTTGTATACAGCACCTCCCTTTACAACGTGGAAAGATAAGAGGAAATGGAGACCCAAGTACTGGAGAAAACCTCCATTGGAGAGTAGCAGCAGTGAGGAGGAACAATTCCTCGGACCTATTAAATATGGTAATCCAAAAGTGTAGCACACAAAGGACAAAATACCAACCTGCTTTTTCCCAACTTGTAACTTTTAAAGTTGTCCTTCAGTGAAAATTTTTTGTTTTCTTTTTCTTTTTTTGCTTCTTACTTCGTTCATGCAAACTTCCCTTTGCCTTTGCTTTTTGAGTGCAGTTTTGACCCTAATTCATTCTAAAGAAATTATATGTACTCTAACTTATGCTAATAGAATACACATTTAGAAGTTTAGATGGAATTTTAATTTAGACCTTCTTGAAAGGAGCATAAGCAATCATTCCCTAGAGTGTTGCAGCTTTGTTTGTAGACTTAGTTGATGTTTCAGAACCATAAGAAGTGATCAAGTTCCATGTATTTGGTCAGTTTACACTGGATAAAGTTAGTATTTCGAATTGAGGCCAGGAGAGAAAAGCTGTTTCAGTATTTGAAGTTTTGAATGTTGCTTTGAGCATCACAAGTTTTTGCTTGTGACTCATGCAGGTGAGCGCTTTAGGTTCTGCCTGCAAATCCTATAAGAAGGATTTTGAGAGGCTCAGAATTGAGGCAAATAAACTTTGTCAGATCTCTTCCCTATCTAATGTTACCCAATGAGCTGCCTCAGTGTGTGTGCTTTGATAAAAGCACCTTTTTGCTACTAATTTCTTGCCCTCATCTTGGAAGCACAACTAGTTTTCTGTGCAATACAGAATTTTAGAGGGTGCAGAAATAACTGTATTTCACCATGGTTGATGGTGTATTTGAAACCTGTAAAAAAATATATATATATCAGCTCTAACCTGACAGGCTGTTTGCATTTTGAAAAGAAACCACTTTTATTTGCAGCTCACCCCACGGAACATAAAACAAAGGTTCCAGCTCTTGATGCTGTGGTGACTCCAGATGATGTTCGATATTTTACAAGTGAGACTGATGACATTTCCAACTTGGAGGCAAGTGTTCAAGAAAACCCCTGTGATGTACAACTTTGGATTAAACTTGCATACAAATACTTAAATCAAAATGAAGGGTAAGTCTTTGGCATTTTTAGATTTGCATTTTTTTTTCCTTTTACTCTGGCTATTATAATCAATTTTTCTGATGTGAAAGAACTTTCAGTGGCAAAATAACAATTTATCACTTTAAAGGCAGGTTAAAATAAGTTTTCTACTCTGTGAAGTGTGGTACTTGGGTAATAAATTGCACTGGCAGTATAGGTAGGTTTTGATTCAGAATAGAAGTGGATCAGGAGCGATCATTGTTTGAGTTTGAAAAGAGCGCAGTCTCATGGATTCCCAAGATTACAGTGCAGTATTTTTCTTTTGGGGATAAGACAGATCAACGAACTTTAAATGAGTTTGTCTTCTCTGCAGTGTGAATGGTTGAAATGTTTAAAACAACTTGTATCCATAGGATTTGTGACAAGGACAATTCTGCCATAGAGCTCGCTCTATGTAGAAATCACCCACTGAGCACTCAGTTTCTTTTTTTGTAGTTTTCTTTACTTTTGGGTTTCTAAAGAAAATCTAAAAGATTTCTTTTAGGAAAAAAAAACAGAATAATCTAAAAAGTGGGGAAGAGCGTGGGTGTTTTTCTTCGTTTGAGGTGAAGTGTAGCTGGAAAAAGCCAAAGAAAAGAAGGTTTTTTCTGAATGTGCAGTGCTGAGAAGAGAGAACAAAGGTTTGAGTCTTGTACATTTTTAGTCTTATTTTGAAACACATTTTTTTCCATTCTAACTGTCTAGGCAGAATTATTTTTAGAGTATGTGTGGCCTCAGAAGTTTTCTGTGGTTTTATGGAAGTTTGATATTTATAAACTAAGGGTTAGCTGCGTGGTTTGCAGTGTAGTCAGCTGTTTGAGCTAATCTTGTATGACTTTAGTGGTACCAGCTCATGAGTTAGCTCAAAAAGTAGCACCCTAGGAACAAAGAAAACCTGTATGACATGCATAGAAACTTGGAATAAAGGCTTGCTTTGGTGGATACAGAATGTGAATTAAATCTTAACAAAAATCATCTAACTTACCTGACTAACTCTTGGAAATATTTTTACTTAAGCTTTGAGTCAATATGATCTGAATATGATCTGAATTGTCCCTTTATACAGATTCAGAATGAGACTTCTGCTTATGGATGAATATTACCCATTTTAATTGAATTAGTAGCACCTTTGAATCAGATTTTTTCTTTTAAAAAGAAAAAAAAACTTTTCATGCCCTATAATTCATATTTTTTAGAGAATTTATGGTGTAAAGAACAGCATGTGTTAACCTAATGACCAGCTGTCACTGTCCTGTTAGTTACAATCATCTATTTTTGTATTTCATCTTGTATGAGTCCTGTTAACAAAACTATGATGTAGTGGAGCAATTCAGTGGGTGTGACTTTTTTTTTTCCTTTTTACAGCTCATCATCTGAATGTTTAGATTCTGCTTTAAATGTTTTGGCTCGAGCCCTTGAGAACAACAAAGAAAATTCTGAGATTTGGTGTCATTACCTCAGACTCTTTTCAAAAAGAGGAACCAAGGAAGAGATGCAGGAAATGTGTGAAACAGCAGTGGAATATGCTCCTTCTTATCAAATCTGGTGGACAGTAAGTAATAGGCCTGTGAAATATCTGTGCTGTAGAAGCCCTGGGATTTTTGCATGTACAATGGAAAAAGTATGAAAGGGAAAGGCTGATTTAAGTTAACACCAGAGTCTTCTGAAAACTGCAGATGTTGCTCAGAAAATGAAGTATTTCAAAGTTTCATTTGAAGGATGTTTGTAGAAATTGCCACTTTTTCTCAGATATTCAAAAATCAAGGTGTTGCATTTCTTGAGGAAAAGTTTGGGGAATAGGGGGTGGTTTGGTTTCTCTTGAAAAAGTACATTGTTTTACCTTAATTTTCTATGGCTCTAAGTATTTGATCTTTAAGGATCAGTAACCTGAATTTTGATCTAATTTTTAAGCTGAAATTTGAGACCTAGTATGACAGTTTGATGTGTAGAAGGAAGTACAGTTTGTAGGGTGGCAGAAGCCATCTTCATACAAAGCTGTGGTGTGATTCTTCTGCTTTTTAAACTTTAACTTGGAAACTTTATTCTGACTTCCTTATATGAAATTTCTCTCTAGTTTTTGAATCTGGAGAATTCCTTTGATGGAAAAGACTATGTGTGTGGGAGGATGTTACGTTTCCTAATGGAGAGGTCAGGGGGAGAAGAAAACCCCGATGTTCTGTCCTTTGAGCTGCTGGAGACTCTTCTGTACCGGGTTCACTTAAGCCTTTTCACAGGAAGGCATCAGAATGCTCTTGCTCTGCTGCAGGTAACCTCCAAATTAACTGGCTTCCCATGTTTGTCTTTGTGGTGCCTGTGCCTCCAGCAGTTGCAGCTTTGGAAGAGCTCTTCCCTCAGCTCTTTAGTTGCTGAAATTCTTAGAGACTTCTGTTGCAAAGTATGATGGCAGTGTAAACTTTGGATGTACCTTTTTCTTTGTTCCCTGGTTTTCTATTAGCTACCTGAGTAGCTAATAGTTAGAGCACTACTTCCAAAAATCTTCTAGGGAATTGCTTATTCCCCGTCCTTGCATATTAAATACCTAGAATATTTCAACTTCTTGTTCCTTTTTCTCATTCTTAGATCTTACAGAGTTCATGGTTAAAATGTAATCCTGTGATTCCTATTAACTTGTACAGAATGCTTTAAAATCAGCAAATGAGAAGCCAGTGTCGGAGCGCCTTACTGGGAGCGACCGCTGCCTGGCTTGGCTGGTTTATGTGCACCTCATGGAGTTCCACGTTCTCCCTGCCAAGCTCTACGATCCAGCAAATGCCAGTCCTTCAAGGATAATGAGCAAAGAGCCATTTGTAATACCCTGGCAAACGATTCAAGATGTGAAAACAGATCCTGATACGCTGCTGGCTGTGTTTGAAGGTAAGTGTAGGGAAGCAAACTAGTCAGTACATTGCTCATTTGTTACAAATCAAGAAATACTCTCCACCTTTTGCAATTTAAAGGCAGTGTGGCATTGCTGCTGAATACTGCAGGCCATCATGCTCCATCCTGTAAATACTTCATTGTGATTTGAACATGAAAGTGAGGAAAGCCCCCAAGCTTCCACTGCTATTCCCTTTCTTCTCCCTATGCCTGTGCATTTTCAGGTATGTCCGTTGGAAAGCTATTTCTTTGAAAGATTAGTGTGTGCTTGTTGAGAAGAGGCAGGCCAAAGCTTGTGCTTGTCTTCAAAGTGAAATACTGGGAGAAAAACTGTTGACTTGCGCCGGGACCTGATAGTTTTTCATATTGGCATCTGAACACCAGCACCTGCTGTGTGTTAGTGAGCAGCAGTTTGGGATTGCTGCTGAGAAAGCAGCTTTGCTGCAGATGATAGTGCAGGGCACAAAGACCTGAGGGTAGGTGCAGGGTTCAGTACTGGGTAACTTTGTTTTGTTCCCCAGCATAACAGAATAGCCTATATTAGCAGTTTTACTGAGACAACAGCTTTCGACACCCATGCTGGAAATACTGGCGTATACTTTTAAATAAAATGTTCTGTTCTACATCTGTAATGTAGCTGTAACACTATGTTGATAGGATGGATTTAAACACATGGTGGATTATACTTCTGGAAGACTTCTTTTTTTTTGGTCTCAGGGTGGCGATTCGTAAAGACCTTTTCCAAAGGTTGTCATCTCCCCTTCTTCATAGCTTAGAAGAGCAGTATTCATGAAAATAATTTACATGTTTATGTATTGCAGATTTTTGATGTGACAGCTTCAAATAGGTTGGAAAGTACTTGAAATTTAAGGGCTTGATTTTTCTTCCTCTCTTTTTAAGATGCAATTAAAACATGTGCTGATGAAAGCCTTGACGCTGACAAAAGAATAGCTGTCTGCTTTCCTCTCTACAGAAATAAAATAGCTTTGCTGAAGCTTCTTGAAAGGTAAGTTGTTCTTAAACATTTTTTTCACTTAAGAGTATTGAACTCTGTTTTCTTTAATCTTACCTTTATTTTTATTTGAGGTGGGAGTCTGCTATAGAACTCTGTAGATCATTGTTGGAGCTCTGCCCTAACAACTGTCAGCTCTTGGAGAGTTTGGCCTCCTTGTATTTGCACATAGAGCAGAGTGACAGGGCCTATGAAGTGTGGATTGCAGCATTTGAGAGGAATCCTCAGAATGCAGAAATTTTTTATCAAATGTGTAAATTCCTCATCTCTCAGGTAATACTTTATCACAGAACCCTTTTGCGTTAGTCTTGTGGCTTTATGTAGCTTGTGTTTTCAAAACAGTTATCAAATATATTAATGTGTATAATACTTTTATAATGCCTGTCACTCCTTTTTATAGATGTGAAAAGTAGAATTAACAAATTTTATGACCCCTTAATAGGTAATTAGAGGTATTTTAACTAACATGAATTTAGACCCAAGATCATTGGTTCTAATCCAGTGTTAACAGTAGCCTTATGCAAGAATAATAAAAAATCCTAACAGTGAGACTGTAGTATGTTTTCAGCTGTTTTCTGCCAGCGAGCAAGTAGGATTTCATTCTTGAGAGAGTGAGGGCAAGGGAGCACTGCAGAGATAGGGACAGGAGTTGTTATTTATGGTGCTTAAATTCTTCTTGTCATTTTTAGGCTGATATCTTATGTGATGTCTGTTTTACATTTTCTTTAATTTAAAAAAACAGGGAAGGTCAGACAGTATTCTTCCATTGTTGCAAGATTTTGTGGCAGCTTTCTTTGAGAATGCATGTCAAGAACACAGTCCCATGGATCTCTTAAGGTATGTTTAGGTGTGTTTTTTATTTGGGGAGACTTTTAGAGCTCTTGAGACTGTTTTTTAACTTGGCAAGTTTCCTAAAGCTTGAACAAATTATGATTTGGTGGTGTTGCACAAATATCTAAAACATAAGAACTTGGAGATAAAATAATCAGCAAGTTTAATGCCTGGATTTGGGGGATGGAAATTTGTTGATTATCTGCACCACAGTGCTGTTTTTCCCCCCAAGCTGGGGGCCAAAAACAGCATGCCTGAAATTCTTTATCTAAGCACTTGAAGAAGACCTAAGTTTGTAAATACATGCACACTCTCAATTAGGACTGTTATGCTGAAGAGGCACAGGTTGGTCTTCAGTCTGTTGAATTTGACCCTGGCTCTTAAACCCTTGATTGAGGGAAACTCCTTGAAGTTCTAAAATGTTCCCTATAGTCAAAGAAAGATAAATGCCTCTTCCGAGGCTTCCAAGAAAGACCATCTTTACTTAAACTTATGCCAAGTTAGGTGTTAATTTTTATTCCTCTTAAGTTCAGTGTCAGTACTAAAGTTAATCTAGATGCAGTTCACTTTTTTTTTTTGGTAGATAAGTGTATCTTAGGAGTTGATGTGTTTTATGCGGAAAAATGACGTGTCAGATTTAAAGAAATACTTAACCTTATGCATAAGGAAAAAATGAGTAAATGCTTTAAAATATATATTTGGAGAGAGTTAAGTTATAATCCAAGAAAAATATAGTGAGTCTTTTTTTTTTTTTTTTTTTTTTTTTTTTTTTTTTACTATTTTAGTACATTTTATGAATTATATTTCAGAAATAAGTCTTACATCTGCTTTTTTTCATTGTTCCTTACATGTAGTGAATAATCACATGTTACTTTCTCTTGTAGGTATCTCCTGAATTTTCCAATGCCAATAGAATTTACATCACCCCTCTATAAAGAACATCTCACGGATGACATTGTAAATCAGCAAATCCCGTATCTGTGGCAGATCTACTGGTGAGACTTTCTAAAGTATTTGTGGAGTAACTATTGGGTCTGAGTAAATTTAGTTTAAGTGTGAAACTACATGATCATTATTTGCTGAAGTATGTCACTTCAGGTGCTTTAAGTGGTTTGCCAATCCTTAGAGAAGCTACCTGGCTGGTGCAGAACAGAGACAGTTCTGTGGAACTAAATTGCACATCACCACAAATTCTACACTTGAGAAATCTTTCAGAAATTATTCCATGTTTTGGCCAGTGACAGGTGTGTTCGTTTCATAAAATCATCAGTTGAGGTTTCTGGTTTAAGTCACTTGCAGTACCTTCCTTGTATTTATTCCTGCTGTCAGTTGTCGTCTTTTATTCTTCCATAGTTCCTACTTCCACCCTATTAACTTTCTGCTTAGTTTTGGTCTTCCCATCTCTCTTGACCCACTGTTTGAGCTGTTAATGGATTTTGTAACCACAGGCTATAAAAGTCGGAACTCTTCACAAATGATCCTGCCTATTACAGGAGTATGGCCAAGTGACCTCATCTCAAGAAGTGATGTGTAAAGGTGAATGATTGTTGTCGTGTAAAGATAACTTTTTCTCTTCCTCTTTGTTTCTCCCACCATTTCTTTTGATAGCAAGAATATCTGGGACTGCCTGGCAGATCGTATTAGTTACCCTGATGGCAGTTAAAGAAAACTTACTAGTTTCTGAAGTGGTTGCTGAGATGCTGATTTATGCTACTGCTTAAGAAGTGGGCGTTTGCCATTTTCAGAAGTAGCTATTTGGCTTTCCAGACAAACGAAGGGACAAAGATAGGAATATTTTTTCAGATACTGATTTGAGGACTCCTTAGAACTCTCTCAACTCTGTTACTGATGGTTTTTAACTGTTGGACAGCTGAAGGGGAGTGTTTTCAAAGAACATCTTTGTATAAGGTTCAATTAAATTATCTTAATACTTTCTTCTGGTATTGTCCATGAATTCCAATTTAAATGAATTGAGCCTAGTTGTCTTTTCTTTGCAAGTACACTTTTTTAAAGGTTAATACTTGCATATTAGAAATGTTGTTAGAAGGACACTTGGGGTTATTATTATCTTGTTATTAAAGAACTTAAGCTCAGATGCATCTGTTTTTAGGCACCTCATTGTAAGAAATAAATTGGTACTCCTGAAATAAATCCCTAAATTACTTAAGAAGCTGATGGAGAGCTGAGTGCTTCCTTGCTTGAGTTTTGTCACAATAAAATGCTTATGGATTTGAGCTTGTGCCATCTGTCTTTTCAAGAGTAGAGGCCAAATGGCAAAGTTGTCTTTTATCACTCTGAAAATAGTCTGAGTAAATTATCAGAGCCTGAAAAGATTAAGGAACCGTATTTTACATTCCTTTTAAGCAAGATTAGCACCCTGGTGATTTAGTTTATTGTCTTGCTTTCCCCTAGAGCTATGGTCAGGAATTCTGATAGTCTGTGTGGCCCTGGGCAGAATGCCTCTGCTTTCTACAGGCTGTAGCAAGGTAGCCCCATCAGCCCTTTCCTATTCTGTAATCTCGTCGTCTTCCTCAGGATGTTTTTTCACTTGCAACTTAATGACAGTCTTGCCCTTTGTTCATTATACCTTGAAATAAAGATTGTTGACTGAATCTTGGACAAAAAATTCCTTCTGCTTCCATTTTTGAAAAGGTCCTCTATGTTGGTCTGAGATGTGGAACAAGTGTTTAGGCTGTGTGTGTGGCTTTTTTTTTTTTTCTTTCTTCTGTCAGCATATTTTTACCCCTATTCCCCAGGAGTATTTGTTTCAGAACACTGATTTCTTTTTTCTTTTTTTTTTCTTTTTTTTTTTTTTTTCCCCTTCCTTCCACTTTGCAATACCATTTCTCAAGTGTGGTTTCTTTTTAATGTAACTTTGGAATTGACTGTTTTGGATTTTCCAGAGGGAAGCTCAATATCTGTCTCTGTTCTGGAGCAGTCAGAACCTCCATGTTGTAAGGATTAGTAAAAAGGTACTTTGTCAGTGTAGACGGTAATAGGTAGGTTTTTGTTTCTATTAAACAAAGTTTAAAAAAATATATATCTAAACGGTGTCGTTTCTGTACTGTGTATTACATGCAGTAATACTTACCATTTTAATACTTTACCATTTTAATAAGTTGACTGACAAAAAAAAAAGTCTGTAATGATGCTAAACTGAAAAGGGTGTTTTTTTCTTGCATCTTGAAATATCAAGTTCTTAATTGTTTCCTACTCTTTTTACTTTTTAACAAGCTTTGTGTTACAGCTCTTTTTTTTAACCTTTATGAACAGTTTGTGCCAGTCACTTCATGCTACTGTTGGTGAAGCACTGGATGCTTTTGAAGCAGCTCTGGGAGCAGTGATGCAGCAGGAAACAGTTCAGAACATTTGGCTGGAGTAAGTTCACAAGGAAGGAAAATAGCTTAATCTTGCAATGAAGTGAAGATCACCAGAAACATCTTTTTTATTTTTATTTTTTTTTCCTTTCTAGTTACCTTGTTTTTATCAATAGCAAAGTTGTTGGATCCAACAACAAAGTTCAAGAGTTCAAGCTTTTTACTGACCTAGTGAACAGATGTTTGGTTACAGTCCCCACACGATACCCAATTCCTTTTAGTACTGCTGATTATTGGACTAATTATGAGTTTCATAATAAGGTAGGAATGTTTCTTTGGATATTTTTAATTAAACTAAAGGACTGATGACCTTCAGAGAGATTGATATAGCATACTTATTGCAATAAAGCACCACTAACTTATGCACACTGACAGCTAGGAATTACTAGAAAAAGAAACAAAGACCTGAGGAGAGTAGTGTTCTGAGTCAGTAGCTAAGGACTAGCTAGCATCAATATTTTGGACAAAGGGTGTTCTAAGGCAAAATGAAAGTTAAAAAGAAAACTTGTTTTGACTCTGTGTAGACAGAATTGTTAATGACAAACTATTCTTTCTTAGATGGAGAAAAACTGCATAAGGGAAGGAAGAGAGGATGGAGTTTAGAGTTGTAACAAGGGGAGACACAATTTGTTAGTTTTGATATTAGAAATTATAGTGGTTGAGAAATAAAGTAGGGCAAGAGGAAGGAGCCTGAATTGAGCACTTCTGAAGTTTATTTTGTTTGTATAAATCCTAGGTTCCATATTATTTGCATCCAGTATTTTTTTTCACCTGTTAAACCTGGAGGGACTGTAATCTGTATTAGGGAGTTGGCATTTATTACTTGCATGAATTGATTTTTGCTATCCTTGAGGGGTGAGGTTTGTACTTGAAATTATTTCTGTTGTGGTAACTGAATTTAGTCATAATGCTTATGGCTTCTAATTCTATGGCTTTCTCACAATTAGACAGTTATAAAACATACTAATGTTTAAAATTCCAATTTTACAGGTAATTCTTTTTTACTTGAGCTGCATTCCAAAGTCTCAGCATTCCAAAACCTTGGAACGGTTTTGTTCTATCATGCCTACTAATCCTGGACTCGCATTGAGGTATGTGAAAATACTTGTAATTAAGACAAACTTCTGGCTGTTAGATGTTATTATTAGCAATGGGTGTTTTTTATGCAAGGTTTGCATGGTGTTTTGTACTACAAAAAAATCTGTTAGTACAAGTTACTTGAGGCGTATTGTGCTTTTTGACATCTCAGTCTCTTTACCTTTGACAGAATTCTGTTTCAGATGCAGAAAGACTATAATTATGTAAAGGAATTATTAATAACCTTCACTATAGTATACTATATATGAGTGCAAATCGTCAAAATTTCAGTTGTGTAAAGAACCAAATTTGCTAAAATCTTGTTATTTGTTCATGAGTTATTTAAAACAGTTCCAAAATATATATCAAACAAAATGGATATGCTGGTGTGTAATAGTGCTACCTTGAGCTTTAACTTGACTTCAGTTTGGCAAAGAGGCACTGTCCTTAATTTTGAAAAATCTTATGAATGGAAAACAAAAAACGTTAATGTAAACTCTTATCCAAGTTGTGGTTCCGTGTAGGAGGAACACAGGGCTTCCTTAAACAATGTGGACATATCAAATGAGTGAAGAGTTCTGACTGTGCAGTATATGCCAACCTCAAAACTGATTAGCCTTCCTGCAGATATGTAGTTACCTTACACATGCTAAAGATGGGTTCTGCAGTGTGCCAAACTCATGGTTTCTTTGATTTCTCTATAGATATTCTTCCAAACTATTCCTTTTTTGTTTCCTGAACATGATCAATCAATACTATGTGCTGTTGTTTTGGCTCTTTTCCTCACTTGCAGCTTTTGGTTGGATTTAGGTATAATGTACTTTGTGTAATATGTTTGTGTCTTTAGATTGCTTTTTTGTTCCCAGTGATTAGAGTGATATTTTTTTCTCACAAATGCTTTTTACAGGCTGCTTCTGCGATACTGGGAGGAGAGCAATGTTCAAATTCTGAAACTGCAAGCCAAGATGTTTACATATAATATCCCAACATGCCTGGCCATCTGGAAAATGTAATGCAACAGTCATACATCTGTTTTCATAGATATTGCTTTTGTTTGTAAGGTTTACATCACAAAGGTAAATCTGAAATGTCCTTCAAATTGGGCTTGTACTAGAAGTCTCATCTTATTATTTAAACAGTAACTGTTCATTACAACAAAAAGAGGTACTGTTGCTTCTTTAAGTGAGAATTTGAATTCCCCTCTTGGGGAAGCATGTAATTGGATACTATGCAGATAAAATACGAATAATGTGTTTACAAGGTGTCTTTATAATTCAATTATTGACTTCTGTCTCCTCTCTACCCTCCCCTTTATATATCACAATAGCAGTAATCTCCATTATCCAGTGATGCTGAACTGCTCTTTTTCTTCAGTGTTTGTTCATAATGGGGAACCACTGAAATGTCTTGCTCATGTAAGGTTGTTTTAAAAAATGGTTATTTTTTTCTTTTCGCTATAGATCATTGGAGGTTAGTCAGTTTCTGCTCAAGGAATTTGTAATTCCATTCCACAGTTAGTGTTCTGCCACTAATGGCATTTAAAATCATTCAAGAATAAATATTTCTATATATTTCTTTTTCTCAGAGCCATTGCTGCCGAATGCTTTCTAATGGGACAAAGAGAAGTAAGTCAACACAGCTTGCTAAAATGAGTAATCATTAAACTCTCTAAAGATTTTTCATGCCTTGACTTTATCCAGAGCACTGGTCATGAGCACTCAAACCCAAGAGTTCTGGGTAGCTGAAATATTGTGTAGACCCTGAAATGATTGAAGTGTAAAATGCCTTTGTCAGTCGAGTTAGAATGGGGTATATTATTAGTACCTGCACTTGCTGTTCATGTGTGTCTTCCCTTTACTGGAGATTCATGGTGTTCTCCCACTTCTATTTTTCTCCTGAAGGAGATGGCTAGAACTAAAGTGCAGTAGAGTGAAGGGGCAACGTTGTGCTGGAAGCTACTAACGACTGCATTTGAAAGGATGGGTCTGACAAGCAAATATATGTAGGGAGGATCTCATCTTTTAGAGAGTTTTTCTTGCAAACCCTCGATTTTTTTCCCTCAAAGCCCACAGGCTTGCTTTCTAGTATTTCAGGGGGAAAATATTCACCTTATATGAATCACGTTTCAGTTCAAGTGGACTGGATCTTCTTGCTGTTGCTGTTCCCATGAGAGCACTGTTTTGCCTGCGGATACAGATGCTCTGTACTGGGGGATTGTGAGGCCCTGTGCTTGTGACTCACCACTTGTTTGTGGTGTTTAAGCTACTTCTCTGCCATTGTGTAATACAGTATGTTGATACATGTCATTCTTGTAGTAGTTGCCTCTTGGCACCCTCCTTCTGCAAGCCTTACTTTTGAAACAGTACTGAAGCTCTAGTGGATTCACGATGGGTTGCATAGCTGTTAGATTCACAAGTGAAACCTTTCTTTTTTCCTTGTATGTTTTTTCCTTTTTGAAAAAAAGGCACCTCCAACTAGCTTATTATTCAGTTTATAAAATCAAATAGCTCAAAGTCAAGAGATACCAAAGATATGATTGCTTATTCGGCCTTAATTCTGTCTCTGTAGTGTTTGCTGTAATTAGTCACAGATTCCTGTTTCAGTCATTGTATTAGATGGACACCACTTAAGCCATTGAGCCTAATGAGGCTGTTGACTTACAAGATCCCTGCTTTATTTGTTTTCAAAATTGGAAGATTTTTTTGTTGAAAGTGAAGATAAAAGGTTTGCATAGAAAATTAGCCTGTTAGATTTAAGGTCAAATGTTAGATATAGCTCCATTACACCTATGCATTAAAGTCCTTGGTCCTACGTTCCTAGCTCTAAATTTGTTTTTAATTTTAGAAAATAGTCTTGTTTTAGGGTGTTGCAGTTAAATAGTGATTGTTAAAACACGGATAGATACTGTAGGGGAAAAAGCCTATGGAAACACTTATTGTCATTACAGAGTTGGGATGGTATGCAGGAAGCAAGACCTTGGGACTACATATTGAGTGCAGAAAGAAAAATACTGAGTTAGCTGCTTCATTCCATGAACGTGCTCTGTTCTGTGCAATGAATATGAATGAAGGAAGAGTCTTGTGAAGAAAAGTAGGATGTCCTCCTGGAATCAGCCATGTGCATGCAGGGATCAGAATTAAGGCCAGCCATAAACTAGCTGTTGTTTTTAGTAGCAACCTAATGCTCAACTTTGCAACCTGTGTTTTTAACTGTATAAAAAATCTTGCAACCATTTTTCTCTGTGCTTCAAATCACTCATGTTTTGCATATACAAAGTTGTGCTGACTTAATATTTGTTTTTATTTTACAGGTCCACCATTTATATCAGAGAGCCCTGCAGAAGTTACCTCTGTGTGCAACACTGTGGAAAGATGTAATGTTTTCTCCTTTTGTTTTCAGTTTGAGGTTTCATACAAATTTTCTGCATATCCCATATCCATAGATGTGGTGATGCTCAAGCTTTGGCTAAATCTTATATCTGCTTCCCCATCTTTTGCAGCAACTCTTGTTTGAAGCATCAGGAGGAGGTAAAACTGATAACCTGAGAAAACTAGTTTCCAAGTGCCAAGAGGTTGGAGTCAGCCTAGATGAGCTTTTAAATTTAAACACATACAGAACAGAAAGCAAGAATCACTGAACACTGAGTGTGGTCAGCCCCAAGTCCTATTAAATGCCAAAATCAATTGAATGATTCTTCAGGCTGATCCATGCCTAAGATCTGTGTAAGGCAGATGAGTATTGCTGAGCATATCAAGTCTCCAGCCTGCTTTCTTTGAACCTGGAAACAAGTAACACGAGCCTCCTGTCTGGATAAATGAACTCCCTGTCTGGCCTTGCTTCTGGGCCCTGCCAGATTCTCATAACATCATGTACGTAAGTATAGTTAATCAAAATGACAGACTTTTTTTTTTATGTTTTCCTTTTATTTTCTGTTTTCTTTGTTTTGCTGTTCCTGATTCACTTGACACTCTCGCTGATGCCTGAGAGATCTGTGTTTGGGATTAATTTACTGGGCTGTGTTTACAGTTTAAAAAAAAAAAACAAAAACAAAAACAAAAATGAGTAGTCCACTTTGGGTTTTACCTTTTTTTTAAACCTTTTTGAGACTTTTTCATTACAGGATTTAAAACAAAAGCAGCCGCTCTTTAAGGAAAGTGTAACTGCCGTGGCCACAAGTATGCTTCTTGCACTTGAAGGCTCTAAGAGGGCTGCTTACTGCCCTTTTCTGCATTGGACTCACGGCAGAGACTATTAAACTTGAAGATTAAAGAAACTATTGCAAATGCCAGTGCATCAGAACCTAAGAGTGGTCAATTATGTGCAATTTTTTGTAAAGAAATTTTAATTTATAATAAAGTTTAACAGTTTAAAGAACAGTTGATGTTGATGTGTTTTGTATCGATACTACTTTGTAGTATTATAGTTGTTTATACAAAGATATTTTCAATATAAGCTGATGTTTCAAACAAAAAACTTCTGTCTGATCAAAAAGTAAGAGAATGGGATTGAGCTTCCCACTGGTAACTGTAGAATACATCTCAAAATGTTTTCTTCCTCTTGCCTTAAGTATCTGGATGTCTGCCCTGTAGCAACAATTCCCATTAATAGCACTATTTCAGTAATGGGAAGTACGTGGTATTGTAGGTTGCAGAGGTTCTGTCAGCCTCTTGAGCCACTCATAGGCTGTCCGCATGGGCTTGACTCTGTCATACTCTGTGCCAAGCCATTACAAGAGAACTGCAATACTTTCCATGACAATAACTTCACTCAGATGCCATGAAGACCGTGAAAAAAGGGGTTTTTGAGTTTGAGGCATAGTCGATGACATAACTGCCAAAGATTTTCAAAAATGTAACTTTTCTGAAGCTGAACTTCTGTTAAAAGGGAGAAAAGTGGGAAATACTGATTTCAGTGTAGGGTAATAGGGCCTGAGTCTGTACCTAAGTCTTTATGGCAGCTTTCATGTTTGAGACAATTACTTTAAACTTCCAGTATTTACCAAGGTTAATGGCATTCCTGACTCTTCTGCAGACTTCCAGTACCAGAAAGGCTCAAATCCATTCATAGTTGTAGTAGGAACCAGTTTTCTTTGGACTTCAGTAGTACAGCTCAGGGTGAAGATGTGGGTTCTAACAATACAAGGTTTTCTTATTAAAAACACCCTCAAGTATGATAATGGTGGCTGCTATCAAATATTTTTTCAAAATTTATCTTTAAAATTTGATAAATATTTCATGTTTTTGAGCAACACGTAGGCACATGAGTTATTTTACTGTGTGATGCTATTTTACTCGTTCTGCTGTTACCAAAAATGCAAAGCCTTGATACGCTTAGGGGCTTATGGCATTAAAAATTCTGCTCTTAGGCTTGTCTCATGACTGGTATTTCTGGTCTTGCCTTTCTGCACAGTGACTTTGTGACAGAATGCCCAGTCTCTTTGGAGACCTTAAGCCTTAAATTTTCATCAAGAGTTAAGGGCAGGTGCTCTTGCCCTCATGGTTTCTTGCCTGCTTGGAGATGAAAAGGGAAACCCAGTCAGTGTTCCTTCTCCATTGGCTCTTAGTCCATATTGTTTTAGTTAAAATACATGGCCATGTTTAGTTTTATACATGGCCTTTTTATGTTCTGTATATATGTGGCGTTTATATATTCCGTAGAGCAGCTCAGGCTTTTTACTGAGCAAGAAACAAAATGCATGGGAAATGTGGAATTGCCAGGAAGAATATACTGCTTTCTACAGTAGAAACCTTTCCATACATGTTTTGTATTCCATTTGTTGCAAAGAAGGCATCAAGATTAAGAAATGAACTAGGCTTTTTATCTGGCATTTCACAAAGCTTCAGTGGGAAGAATGAAATATGATTAATATTGAAATATTGATCAATAAGATCAATACCCTTGGTTATGCTGGTGGTTTAAATTGGTGATCTCTCCTGGGGACTTTGAAGATTTTTTTAAAAATTGTAGGTAATAGTGCTGAATGATGGAGGGGGAGAAGATAATCTGACTCATTCAAACAAAATACTAGCTTAGTGGTATAAGTGGAAAACTGACTTCAGCAGGAAAGCACAGTGATTCTTAACACAAGTTTATGTTACTACTACTTCTGTGCTTAAAATAGTAACTTCATGAGTAGTGATTGGATTAATTAAATTTTCATTTAAGCCATTTAAAAACAATTTTTTCTCTTCAGTAGAGCTGCAGCAAACTATCACTGCTGCAGTATTTTTCATTTCCTGACTGTTAAAAAACACAACCATGCAAATGACACTATCAGCTGTCTTAATCTAGAGAAAAATAAATGGAGAAACATTTTTCTCTTTTCAGCTGAAGCTTACCTGAAAAGAATTTTTCAATACTGGAGTCACTTTAATGCTGAGCGAGAGAATGATCAGTCTGTGGAAGCAGTGTGCTGTTCACCTTTCCTGCTGAAGACTCATATGTGAAAGCTCATTTTTAGCCCACCTTTGACAGGTATAGGTTATTCACAACTGTAAGGTGAAGATGCATTAGAAGGTAATCCCAACTGTAAGGTGAAGATGAATTAGAAGGTAAGTGCAGGGGAACAACCAGAAGTGAGAAGATGAACCTTCCTAGATAAATTTCTGAAGTAATTTTAATGTCACATAAATACAAGGATATTTTTTTCTATGTACTATTTTAAAATGCTTTTGAATACCAAATAGTTGTCTGCAAGACAGCTTCTCTTTTCATTGAATTCAAGGATAACCTATTCATTTCTCTAGACCCATCTCAGTTGCATTTTTATATAGGAATATTATGGGAAATCAACTCTTTAAGATCAGGCTTAGATTCATGTTCTAGAGCTAATGCTTTAATTCAGGGACTTGAAGGTTTGCAGTGCATGATTTGTGCTTATGTATATAAAGTTACCTGGGCATTTCCAGAGTCACAGGAGTATTCTTGATAGTAGGGACAGGATTTTTTTAGGAGCGCCTACAAAGAAGCACTATCAAGAGGCTGGCAAACAAGGGGAAGCCATCCAGGTATGCAGGAAGCGTAGACAGAGTGAAACAATGAAGAACAGGGAAGAATCCCAAATATGCTATGCTGCTTCCATAGATCCTCAAAGTGAGTGTGGAAAGCTTGACTTTGTACTGAGAAAAGTTGTAGCAACTTATGGGCTGATGGGACTGAAAAAGACTTCCTGTTAGATGGTAGGAGTGCTGTGGTAGAGCAGCATGCAGTGGACAGCAGCCTTGCGCCTTCCTCCACCGCTGACCTTGGGGAGGTGCCTTGGGGTGGTGCTGCAGTCTGGGAGCACTTCCTGCTCCTGCTGTTAGTAGCTTTAGGCGTCCTGCAGTTCTGCTTCGTGCAGCTCTTAGCTGTGCGTGCTGATGAGATGAGCCCTAGTGCTGTTAGGCTCTTGCAAGAGGCAGCTCACTGGGGATCTGTTAATGAAATGGTCTTAAGCTTTGGTTTACCAGCTGGTTTGCTTTTCTCTGTGATTCTGGAAGTAACTTGTTATCATTGACTTGTGCCTGGGGGTGCTTGTGTCTGCTATAATCCAAGGTGTAGAAAAGAAAAAAAAAAACAACCTATTCTTAGTGCAGGGGATGGTATTATGTCCATTTTACTTCAAGGATTTCTCCACATCTTCTCCAAGTGTCTAAAATTTATGAGGAGGCGTTGGGGGAGAGGGAGGAGGAGGAGGATGGTGAATAAACCATTTTCTTTCTCTGAAGTTATTTGGCATTGACGTTTGTGGGTGGGTTGAGGCGATAGGCTCTGATCTCGTGCATATTCCCAGTTAACTGTAGGCCCTGTTAGAGCAGCGCTCCCTGTGACGAAGATTGTACTAGCCCCTTAGCACACGTGGTTACCTGGGCCTCTTGCATGTGAACAGCTGGTTCGGCAATGGGTCTGGCGAGGGTTAGCGGGGTGGCTGGGAGCGTGACAGCCCTGTAGCCACCCTGTTGGTGCTGCTGTCCCCTCGCTTCCCTTCCGCCAGGGTCCCGTGAGTGCAGCCTCTTCAGGGACTGCAGCTGCCCTGCCTGCATAGGCAGAACTGCCTCACGCCCGTGGGGCGGCCCGCTGCGGGTCTCGGCCTGCTCAAATGCTCCGCAGGGCCGGGGAAGCCAAGACTTGGGATGGGGGGACTCCTGCTCCACAGCCTTTGGACCCTTCCCTTTTCCGAGTGAAATAACAATCCTTGTGTCCAGGACAAATTAGGATCACTTAATCATATTTCAGATATTTGGTGACTTGCTAGAAGGCTCCCAGTGTAAAATGAGTGTGTGTGTGTGTGTGTGTGTGTGTTTTATTTTTCTTACTATTGCACATCTGCTGTGAGCCACAAAAACTGTGAGCCATCCTGAGGTTCTTTAGCTGAGGACCTTCAATGTTAGGGGTTAAAGCTCAGGGTCTTAGATATTAAGACACTGTGCTCGATATTATCTGGGGGGAATCCAGACTTCAAGTTGCTGTAGGAACAGTTCTTCCCTCTTACCTCTCTAGAGTTGTAGTGTAAAGTGAGGAGTGGAGGGAGGGAAAGTAAAATCTTGCCTTAAATAATGAATTAACAAACTGAATTAACAACCCTGGTTGAGTTATATCAAACTGCAGCCCTTAAAAAAGCATTCCTGTAATGAATAGCCATTTTAAAGCACTAATCTATACCAAGACTGTAATTGCAGCAATACTCCACAGCCTGGCGTGGTCCGGAGTATGCTGACATTCGGTATTAAAGCTTTCATAGTGACTTTTGTCTGACACCTCTTCAATACCTGCAACCTATAGCAGCCCCCCCTGTTACACTTTTACTGCCCTAGGAGTGTGGGTGTTTGTATGGAAGCTAAAAATCACTGGAATATGAAGGGAAAGCAGCAGCATTCCCCCTGTATCCAAAATCCAGGTGCTTTTTACCACTGCTGCTCATGAACTGCCCCTGCCCCTTGCCAAGGGCAGGGAGCGCAAGAGCCAGGTTCCCCGTGCTGCTGCTTTCCTGCTGCTGACGCCCTCAGTCGTGCACATTGTTTATTGCCTACAGTTGCTTGCAAACATCTCAGTAACGGTCCCTGGCGGCGGCGGGGGCCGCCGCGGCCCACGCGCAGGGGCGGGTACCGAGGCCCCACGCGCGGGCTCCCCTTCGCCCGCTGCCTGCGCCCGGAGCGCGGTCTGTCCGGACCCCACGGGGGGCGCCCACCGACACCCCCTGGGGCGGCGGGCGGTCGCCGTCGGCGCGGCTGAGCGGTACCGGTCGCCACCGACACCGATCCCGCGGCCCTCCCTCGCGGAGCGCGGCCCGCCCCTCCCGGCGCGCGGCCCGCCCCGCCCTGCGTGCGCCGGCGCCGCCCCAGGAAGCCGGAAGCGGCGCGCGGGCGGGCGAGGAGCCTCGGTGCGTGGGGCCGCGGGGCCGGGGGCGGCGGCGGGAGCCCCGGGGGGCGCGGGGCGGACAGGCCCGGCCCGGCCCCGCCGTCAAAATGGCATCCGTTGCCCCTTAACGCAATACCTGCCGTCCACAAGTAACCGACAGGTCGCGTTCGCGTGGGGAGGCCCCATCGCTCCCTCGCGGGCTGGAAGGGGCGCGGACTGGGGAAGCCCCGGCCTGGAGCGGGGGCGCGGATTTGGGGAGCCGGCACCGGGAAGTTCCTCCTCCCGCGGGAAACTCCCGAATTTTCCGTGTTTATCGCAGCGCTGCTGCGGCCTGTGCGAGGGAGGAGCGGGAAAACGTTAGGAGAAGAAGCTGCCCCTGGAGCCCCGGAATAGCCCTGAGTCACCGGGAGGATCGCGCGGGCAGGGGGGACCTTTGGATCCGCGAGCGCAGCGGCCGCCCGCCCCGGTGCCGCGGGGAAACGAGAACTTCGGGGTTAAACTCGGCCAGGGGCCAGCCGCGGAGTTAGGGACTTACTATTAACGTCTTATAATGCGAAACTCCTGGTGAGGGAAGGAATTTGGGTAGATAATGGTCGATGTGGAGAGAAAAGCATGTCAGCAAACGCTGAGTGCTGAGGACTGAATTAAGGTAAAAAGGGAGATTGTGACTGCAGAGTGGGAGAGGGAAGAAAACAGAGGTAAAGGTTTCTAATACGTTGTGGTAGTTGCTTTATATGTATATATGTAGGTATAAATTGAAGATGAAAGTCAAAGCTGGAGGAGACTTTATGTTTTTGAATTGAAGGCCGTGACTTTGCTATTATTACAACAATATTTTGGCAGCCAAGTGTAATAGTGCAACTCTGGAGCTGGATATGTTCCTGAGGTTAACATTGATCTAAATGTATCTAGTTTCATTACTAAAAAGGGTGAATCTTGAGAACTCACTAGTAATTACTGTTTTTTTTTCCTTTTAGTCTAATGGATGAAATCATTTTTATTTGTTTTCACCCGTTGATCCCAGTGCAAATTTAATTTGAAAGCAAGAGGGTGAAGAAAGCTGATCTCATGTATAAACCAGGACATCTCTGTCATAGCTTATACACAATGTGATGATTCATTTCTAATTGACTGCTAAAGTTATAGGATTTTAAGAGATATTGGAAAAGAAACTGTGTTTGCTTGATCCTTCTTCATACTTGCCTGTTTAGAAAGGGTTTGTTGTGTGTCTGAGTTTTGGTATAAGGTGATGAATACTGCATCTAACTAGGTGACAAAATACATTTGCTTGTAATGTGCCACCTGGCATGTTACAATTAGGTTTAATTACATTTTTAAAAAAAAAATGTATTCAGAGGTCATATTTCAAGTGGTGCTCAGAGTGGGCTATATATTAAGGTTTCTTGCAGATGTCTCCCTGGATGCAGATGCCTGTGTGATACAGTTCTTGGACATCTACAGTAATCGCCAGTTGTCCTGAATTTTATGTTGGACTGAGGTCAAGTGTTAGTCTTGTGTCTGTGCTTTCTGTTACCCAAAATTGCCGGAGTAACCTGGTACAGGTTTATGAGAAACTGCACATCCAGCACAAGGAGGAAGTAGCCAGATGAAAATCCAACTTCAGAAACTGCAACAAATAGAAACGTGTTCAGCTGAAATGGCGTGATGGTTTCTGCCTCTCTGCGGTGCTGCCTGGGTGTGATAGAAACCCTGGGGAGGCTGGAGCACAATTGCACCACTTCCTTGATGTTTCTGTGTTCAGGAAGGCTTTTGGTTTTACTTTCTTTTTAATACCACATAGCTGCTGCTTATTTCCTTCAGCGACTGCCATTAACGCAGGCTGCCACGGGGCAGAGTTTAGAAACAAGGGAGAGACGTCTTTTAATTTCTTTTCGTGCGGATTGATGGTTCCAACAAGTTGATCATCGTCGTGACTAGTTATTACCTAACCCCTGTAAAACCAAATTTTTTAGTTCCTAACTTCTTCAGTTTGTTTTTGGAATTGCGTTTCAGTTCTTCTAATTTAAAAGTCCTCTTTATGTATTTTAATAAATTATAATTGTGTTTATTTAACCTTTTTCAGGTCAAGAAGAAAACTGCCTAATCCAGAGCAAAGATGCAGAGCACTTCAAATTATCTCTGGCTCTTATCTGACATCCTAGGACAGGGAGCGACCGCAAATGTTTTTCGTGGCCGACACAAGGTCTGTGAGGAATTGCTGGCTGGGTAGCATGTAAAGCTGAAAGGTTTTCATATGTGAGTAGCGTCGTGGAATCAGGAAAAGCTGTTTAAGATCTAGGCCTAAGTTTTTATAACTATTCAGTTATAAAACGGATCGGTAGTTTTTAATTGTTGATGTGTTCATCCATTGAATTAGACTACTATACGGTTGTTTCTTTTTGTTTTGTTTATAATTTGTATTATTAGCCTTAAGATGCTAATAACTAAAGTTATTTTTTCACTCTTCATTTTTCAGTTTTATGGAAGAAAGTATTCCTTGCTGCAGAATCTTAGCTTTTTTTATTGCATCATATGTTGTTTTAGTCATTGTTAAATTACCTTCTCTTGCTGTCTTTCTGGTTCTATTTCAAACATGTTTTCTGTGGTTTTATAACAGCTTAAGAACATTTCATTTGTGGTACAAGACCATGCCTAGGGAAGTGGCTGTGTATTATTTAAGTCGGTTCTTGGTGCATGTCTGCAGTGTGGCTGAAACTTTGTTTCGTGGGTGGCACATACCTTGATTAACCCGTACAAAGCAGCGCATCTTTTAGCAATTTTGCCATATCAATTGTGTGCTGCTACCTGTATTATAACCAGAGGAGCTAATATGGCCTTGGTTATGTAAGCCATTTAATTCCTTGGAGTTTCCCGGTATGTGTCACAAAGTGGAGCTGAACCCAGCTGTGGTGGTGAGGTTCGTTTTTAGCGGTCACGTTCTGAAATCAATGTGAAGGTTCCTCCAATCAGCTGCCGTGCTCTCTGCTTTCCATGTCTATGTCTGTAAAGGAGCACAGCGCAGTAGCTAGCGCGCTGTGTGCTTCCCTGGCCCAGAGAATTCCCACGCAGGGATTCCCTCGGAGCAGCTTGTTACAGTTTTGTGCTTGCACCTCGTGGTCCTTGCTGCTCTGAGAAGACAGCTCGCCCTTCCTGTCAAGGGGAGAAGAGAAGTCCTTGGGCAGCAGCGATGCCCCCGAGGGTGCTGTTCTGCAGGCCTGGTGAGAAGGCAGGAAAGCTCAGACCTTGAGAAGAAGCTGTTGCACACAAGGCTGCTGGTGTCAGCCCGTCCCTAATGTGGGCACCGTGTGCCGCTCTAAAACGGGCTGCAGTCGCGCACCAAACTGGTGGCGTGGGCGTGCAAAAGAGTTAGGGCTTCGTCTCAGTCAAGAGCTTTGGTTTTCTGATTCAGCTCTTGGCTGTGCCCCTAGCACTTGCCAGGAACGGCTGGAAATGCTTGGGTACCTGTTTCTTCCATTCATGGTTTTGCATGAGTGCTAGGCACTGCCTTCATCTAAAAACGTAAAATACCGCTTTGTAAGTGTTAAGAATAAAGAGAGTAACGTTCAGCTTCCTAAAGTTGTCTCCTAACTCAAGCAGGCCAAAATTCTTAATTGTAGTAGCTGCCTGTCTCTGTGGTGGGTACAGGTTTCTTTTTCAGCTGAATTTATGGGTCATTCTGGAATATGTGGCCTGTGTTGTTCTAGCTAGTATTAAAAACAAACAAACAAACAAAAACTTAGATTTTGTGGATTTATCTTGAGTTTCCCTTCTGCTATTCCCCTTACTTCTAGTCTACTTTAAGCTAGACTGATACATACATACACATATATATTTATTAGCATGTTGATTTGCAACTTTACACAAAATACTGTTTTGTGCAGATTCCAATCTAGTTATGCTGGTACATACTTCTTGGAAGGCTTGGATTCTGGGTATGTGTGCACTTGCCATCTCATGCTTCTGTTTTATTAACAACTTGATTTTTTTTTTCCAAACAGAAAAATGGGGATTTATATGCTGTCAAAGTCTTTAACAGCATAAGCTTCCTTCGTCCTGTGGATGTTCAGATGCGAGAGTTCGAAGTACTGAAGAAACTGAATCATAAAAACATAGTCAAATTGTTTGCTATTGAAGAAGAGGTAATGATGTGGTCCGAAGTATACGGCAGTAACCACAACAACTGTTCTTTTTGTTTATAGCCTCACTTATAAAGGATAAAGTAAATTTTTAGTTTTACATTTCATTTTACATTTTCTTATAAATGACTCCCTCTCCTTTTTTTTTTTTGCAAGAATATGCTGGCTTTCAGTGTTTAGGTGTAGATTCTGATTCACCAGAGCCAGCTCAAGAAGCTGCCCTCCTAAGATTTATGTTGAATTAGGATTTTAAAGTTATTTATATATATAACTATGTAATATGGACTGCTAAGACAGAGAGTGAACACGATAAGTATAGTTCAAGTACAGTAAACATGTGAAAGCCATAGAGATATTTAAGTACTCCTGACAATTTTGTGGTTTTGCTTTGTAACCAACTGAATAAAGGGCATAATACGTGTGGAATTGTGTCTAGGTATGAATTACAATCATAGTGCTCAAACTGAGATGGATCAGTTGAAATCACCAGATGCAGAGCTGGTAAAGTTAGAGAAAAGAGTAAGAAATGCTGCTCTCTGCTCTTTCCTTTTGCAGTTTCCTGTTTTTCCATTGTTACTTGCTCCCTATGGACCTAGGCTTGGAAGCTTTCTTATTCTGATTTTGAATGGGGAAAAAAATAAATGTAAAGAGGTGCAAACTGATTTTTACATTGTTTCGAGTCCCAGGCTGTTAGTTGTCTTTAAATCTAGCTATTGATTTTTTTGTTGTAGTTGAAAATAAGCTTCTGTGCCTGTACGTGATTTCTGATACCATTTTTACGTTATTCATAAACTTTTTTTTGTCGTTTTCCAGTCAACAATTGGACATAAAGTACTGGTTATGGAATTTTGTCCATGTGGGAGTTTATATACTGTTTTAGAAGAGCCGTCTAATGCCTTTGGTTTGCCAGAGACTGAGTTCTTGATTGTTTTGAGAGATGTGGGTATGTATTTTAGTCTAATGTATTGATTAAAACAAACTCATGCCAGCTGTGTTTATCTTAAAATAACAAGAGACAGGGGATTTGAATGACAGTCAA
Source organism: Tinamus guttatus (assembly GCF_059628265.1). Taxonomy (NCBI): domain Eukaryota; kingdom Metazoa; phylum Chordata; class Aves; order Tinamiformes; family Tinamidae; genus Tinamus; species Tinamus guttatus. The sequence goes on along the minus strand of NW_028288705.1, from coordinate 3,083,440 downwards.
CTAATTTAACAAATGAATATGCTCATAGAGAGTCACTTCCTTTATTCAAATTGGTGTAAGTAGCTGCACTAAGAAGCCATTTTTGCTTAAAACACTGGTTAAATGGTTTTTTTGTTTCAGATTGTTATGCATTGGACTGTTCTCTTGTGATAGCTTGTCTCAGAATTAAAGAAATAGGGAGGTTTACTCCTGTCTGCCTGCTCTTAAAAAAAAAAAATTCTTCAGTTACTTTGTGGGAAAGATGTTTCTGAGAGCCAAAGTTACTGTTACTTAACTTCTGGAGTGAAGAAAAGCCAAGATGCTTACATTGTTCTCTGTTCTTGTGATTAATCTGCTGTCCTTTCCTGTCCTCCTTTCCCCATGGGGAAGTAAAATGCATTGTCTTACTTGCATTGAGTTTTGGAGCTTGTGCAGTCTGTGTCCATGTGCCTCCACGTAATTCTGGATTGCTCTTTTTGAAGTGGCCGGGATGAATCATCTCCGGGAGAACGGGATAGTGCACCGCGACATCAAGCCAGGCAACATCATGCGTGTTATAGGCGAAGATGGGCAGTCTGTTTACAAGCTGACAGACTTTGGTGCTGCAAGAGAGCTGGAAGATGATGAACAGTTTGTTTCTCTCTATGGCACAGAGGAGTATTTAGTAAGCCCGCCTGATCTTACTTTATGGTGCAGTAATGTTTGAAGCCTGGGGTCTTCTGTGGTTAAAGCTGAATAGCTGAAGTTCAGACTGTTGGGAATTAATACTCACATCTTCATACTGTAATTGTTTTTATAACTTTCTACTTTTTTCACCCTGGTTGAGGCATCAATTCAAGCATTTTAGACTAAATTTTCTTCCTGCCAGTCCCCAAAAACGCTTTCTCATACTTAATATCTTAACTGGTGCTGTCCTCTGCTATGGACCTTTTGTAAATCTAATACTAAATACTAATGTGTTGCTTCAAATCCATCTGGAGGATTACTGTTTTTCTCATCTTTAATGTTTTATTCCATTAGCCTAATTTTACGTCCTTTTTTTTTTTAAAAAAAAAAAAAAAAAGTTGCTTGGGAAACATTAATAAGGATGGCTGTCATAGTGAGCACCTTTGGAACTCTGTCGGAACAGCTTGTGCAAACTTAAGCAAATTCTACAATGCAAAATAACTTCACTCTTTGATCGAAGAAGTAAATATTCAGAATGGCGAGTTAGGTTGGGATTTTGTTCTTTGTACTGTTTATAAAGGAATTCTAAGTTCTTTTTATCTGATTTTTTTTTTCTCTTCAGCATCCAGATATGTATGAGCGAGCAGTTTTGAGGAAAGAGCATCAGAAAAAATACGGAGCAACAGTTGATCTGTGGAGCATAGGGGTGACCTTCTACCATGCTGCAACAGGGAGTTTGCCTTTCCGGCCTTTTGAAGGACCTCGTAGAAATAAGGAAGTGATGTAGGTAATTTAGAAGGATAATTTTACCTATTCATAAATAAGGAAAAGTTCATGAGAGTCTTTTATTAGAATACTTCTGATGCTCACTCAGTGAACAGTATGATAATAGTGGAAATATTTAAAGTGTAGCATTCTTTAATGTTCTTCTTTAGCAAATTTACTTTGCGGGGGACATTTGGAGTTAAATGTGAGAGTTTGCTGAAAATAGTGGTGTTTTTGCAGACATCTTTCCTTCCCTGTTGCACCAGCCTGGTTCCTTGCTCCGTGGCACTTATAACTTGGATATTCAGACCAAGTTGCTGTATTCTGAAATGTGTTCTTTTAGTGCTGCACATTTTTGTTGCCCTTTGAATGACTGTCCTTTCAGAAAGCCTTGTAGTACATGCACTACCCTTAAATTGATGTTTTACTAGTAGCAGAATCATGTTTTTACTTAATGCTTCACATAACAGGCTTATTCACAGAACTGTGCTTGAAATTGAGATACAGCCTGAAAGTGAAACAGAAGTTGTGCCTCATCATAATATAATTCTATTCTGTTCTTTTTCTGCATTGTATTTAGAGCTAAAGCTAACTAGATACTATTTATCTAATCAAAGGTATTTAGGAACTCTTGGTTTGCCAGTAGCTCCCTTGTGCTGGTAGTCCTTGTCATAGCTGACTCCCATTTTCTTGGTTTAAGGAATGGCCCATCCTGTGGTTCTCCCACAGATGTTCTTGTTATTGTCTTATACACTTATATATAAGCAAGGATCTGGATTATGCTGTGGATGGAACTCATCCTCTGAAAAGAAGAGCCCAATTGAACTTTTCTGTTGGAAAAAGCTCTTGATTCATTTAGTGAGAAATCTGAGGAAAACCAACTTGTTAGGTACAAAGTTGGGCAAATGCCAAATTTTATGTGAGCTAAAACAGTTTTTCAGAGCTTGGCTAATATTCATTCCTTCCATCACTCTTCTTCCTCCCCAAGTGACTTTTTGGTAGCTAAATGTTCTCTCTTGTGACAGAACTTGCTAGAAATTGGTCAGGTAAATGCCGAAATTGAACAGCTTTGGAAATCTAACTTTGATTAACACTGGTGAGAAAAACTTCAGCTTCTTTTGCTAAGTCTCCTAAATTTCTGTCAAATCTGAGATGGACAAAATTGTCTCCCTAGCACAGCCCATATTGTTTCCTTTTCATTAAGATTACTCTTAGCATCACTCCTGACTGTCAGTTTGTAAATAAAACTCCCTAATTCTTGTATCACCCTTTAACAGCAGCGTAGCCTAATGTTTACTCTCAGTTCAGAATGTATACTTAGATTATTAATTCCCTTTTTAAGATAAGTTTTCTAGACCTATATGTTGGAGGTAGTAATTGAATATTTATATATATATATATTTTAATATATCACAGGTATAAAATAATCACTGGAAAGCCTTCCGGAGCTATTTCTGGAATTCAGAAAGCAGAAAATGGACCAATTGAGTGGAGCTGGGAGATGCCCATTTCTTGTAGTCTTTCAAAGTAAGTCTGAACTGCTCATTTAAGCTTTTCGGTGCTGCTTATTTTGGCTTTTCTTGTTATTCCCTCAGTATCAGGTCTTTAGAACAGAGGTCTGGCTGCTGCAGTTGTTTTCTTTGAACTTTTCTATAGGTCTATAGAATATATCCCTGCGTTATTGGTTTGTTTTTTTCCAAACTATCCAAATAATTTTATGACGTCTGATTTGCAAATTAGCACCTATGGATATAAAGTGGTATGAACAGAAGAAAAACACCAGAGAAAATATACTTCCTAGTCAGGCCTAAAAGGAAAATAGATCAAGTATGAACATTCTGTCATTGAGCAGAGTGGGGGGTCAAGAAGAATTCTGGAGTGTTGGTCAAGTGGTAAAAGATAGACTTACATTCATGACAGAGGTCCAGTGAAATACTGCAGTTTGTCATCTCTCTTCCTGGTGTACTCTAGGGGTCTGCAAGTGCTTCTCACGCCTGTCCTTGCAAATATTCTTGAAGCAGACCAGGAAAAATGCTGGGGATTTGACCAGTTCTTTGCAGAGACAAGTGACATACTGCACCGAGTAATAATCCACATTTTCTCACTACAGCAGATGACCTTGCACAAAATTTATATTCACAGCTATAATACGTAAGTATTCTCTGCTCTGTGTATTTTCATTTCCTTACGCTTATTCAGTCTAGTAGTAGTGCGGCCCAAAGTCACCAATGTAACAAATTCACTTGCCTTTCCTTGACAGTTTTTCTAGGTGTAAGTTGCAATGTTGATGATAAAGTATTTCCAGTAAAAATAAAGCAAGTGAAGGCTGAATCAACTCAGTCTTAATCAGTGACAGAACACATTAATCCTTTATGTGTTACAGTGCTTGAGTTTTACTAACCCAGCTTCATACATGCTACTATTAAATCCTTTTATTTGCAAGATAGTTTTTCAATGAGCGTGCTCAAAACCCTTTTATCTTGCCATCTGAGATATAAGACACGAGCATCACCTGTCTCGGACGTGAACGTCAGCGCTTCCAAGAGGAGCTGTAGGTGTTTAGGATCCTGAGCTATGGGGACTTTGTTTTATGATCATCAAGCACTGGTGTTAAAAGGGGAGCGTGCTTCCTTTTTCTCATTTGCCGTTGCCTGTTTGTACCAACCTTCAGAATTCCAAGTCAAAGCAAGTTTGTTTACAAAGACATTTACAAAAAAAATGTGCTTTGGTGGCAAATCAGAGGTGTAGAGGGGAGTTTTATATTTTGCAGGAAATGGCTTTTAATTTTTTAACAGAGGAAGCTGTAGCCGTAGGCAGCACTGCTTTTTTCTTTGTTCTCTTTACAAAGCAAACGCTGTATACCTAAAAGCAACTCTTAATTCAACAGAAATAAGAGCTTTTTAAAAAGTAATGTAAAAGCTGTGAGTTGCTAAGCTATTGTATTTTAGTGAATCTCATCAGTACCGAGTATATTGTTTGTACCGTAGAGCTGCTATATTTCACGAGCTGGTCTACAAACAGACCAAAATACCATCTCAGAATCAAGAACTGATATACGAAGGTCGGCGTTTAGTGCTGGAGCCTTGCAGGCTGGCACAGCTCTTCCCCAGAACTACCGAGGAGAATCCTATCATTGTAGTGAGCAGGGAGGCTTTGACCGTTGTTGGACTCATCTATGAGGAAGGTAGGTGGGAGTCATTTCCTCCGTCTTAGAGCTCTCCTTTGCAAGTAGTTTTGGTTGTTTAGTTACCAGTTGACATCTGGTTTTATGTCAGTTTATGTTTTATTTTTTGAAAATGCCAAGGATTCAAATCTATTGAATGTGGTTAGTCTGTCTATTACCAGAGGAGATGCTAACAACTTGCCCTTGCTTAAGGAAGATAATACCATGGCAGAAAAAAGGAAGTTTTTGCATTTGTGAGGGGTGCAGAGAAGACCCCATGCTGGAGGCCCCCTTTCCCTGCGGGGAGCTGGCATGTGGTTAAAGGAGATCTGGTTGGTATTGGATGCTGAGAGTTTTTAAAGGTATAAGTGAGGTCCTCTTGTCCCCAGGAGTCCTAGTGACACTAAATGGCAGTGGCATAAGAGAAAAGAGAGTTTGTCCCGTAAGAGCAAGCATAGGGCTGAAGGATATAAGTAAATCAGTGGAGCTGATTCGCTGGTTCTTGGGGAGTTCTGAACCACAAATTGTGGGAAGCTGGGAGAATCCTCCGAGGAATTCTCCAAGGAATTCCCTTTTCCCCTGTTCTTTGCATGCTTCCCTAAGCCCCTGCTGCTGGCAGCTGCAGAGGATGCCGAGCTGGGTGACCCAGCAAGGCTTTCTCCTGTAGAAGTGTGCGTTATAGAGGCAGTGGAACAAAATGGGAGGCTCTTTACAGTCCTGGCTTCTGACTCAGCTGTGGTTGTGAGTTTTAGTAAGTATTTCTGAGGTATATTACTGTTTATATAGTATTTATATTTATTTTTATATGCAAAATACACTAATATGTTATTGTATTAAGGTTCTTTTAGGTCTTTTGCTGAAAATAAGAAAATACAGATATATTTGTTTTATATTTCAGTCTTGCTTCCTAAAGTACACCAACGTTATAATTTGGATGGGGATGCCAGTATGGCAAAAGTGAGTTGTTACTGTTTTATTTTATGTAGCTGTCTCAGATAACAATACCAAAATAAAAGCTGCTTGATTTTTGAGATTAACAGCGCTAATAAAACTATTTTAATGTGCTAGTGAGGATTCTGATTGACAGAGATGTATGTATTACTAGTTGTTAACGCAGTCTTGAAAGTGTATTTTGCTAAAGCCAGACTTTATTTACAAAATATTTACTTAACTGCTTAAATGTGATATTATTTCTCTCCAAACTGTGTAAGTCCTCAACTTTATTTGACTGTTTTCTTTGGAAATCAAACACACAAAGAGCTAAGGACTGTTTCCGCAAGTCGTTACTTAAACAAAATTTCCCCTGCAAGGAAGGGGAGAGTCCGTGTTGATATCTGTGTTCACGGGCTTGCCTCCAGTGCAATGAGATGTGTTCTTACTAGTACCAATAGGTTTAAAAGAAACTTTCGTTTTCCTACTAAGGGGAGGAGCTTTCCTGCTATGTGAGGAGCTTGTTTTCTGTGTGGCAATGTCCGACTTCACCTTTCTTAGCAATTAGTATTTAGACCAGCATTAACTTTATCCAAGCATGCTTTTGAAAAATCATAAAACGTCACCTACTGAGAAATCCTTGCAATGGAAAGATTATTTTATCTCTCTTGATTTTTTTTTTTAATTAATCTTCTAAAGTCCCAATGCTTTGTTACTATGTAATGCATTGATGTAGGGAAGGGAGTAGCTTCCTGCTTTTTGGGAGTCCTGACGTTAGCCAGTTTCACAGCAGATTTGTGTTCCCCTGAGATGGTGAAATACTTAACATGGAAATTTTTTTTTTTCTCTCCTCAACAGAGAGGAATCTCTAGGACTCTTCAGGAGAGTAAATTTTCATTGGCCTCTCTTGCAGATGTTGAGAATCTCTAAGGGAGAAAATTAGTGGAAGTTTTATTTTTTGTTGTTATTCTAAAACAACCGAATGTGCATTGCCAGTTAACTTTGCGACTATCATTTATGGTCGTATATTGTGTTCAGGAAGAGTAGTCTTAAAAGCATATGTTTTTCTGAAAGCAAGAAGTCGTTCAAATTATTAAGTAGGAAGTTGTCATTTGATATTAGTTACTTAAAATATTTTAAATTATAATTTCTAAGTAGTACAGCAAGCCTGTAAATGGGGAATTAGGTGAGTGGGGTATTAGAAGAGAGGCCTAGCCTTTGGATTTAGAAATGTATCATTTTTATAAGTTTCTTTTGATGTATGTGTTTAATACCTGAACAAATGTACTTGTGACTTTCCAGAAAATTAAAGTAAACCTTGACATAAGTAAGGAGTCATTCAGAGACTTATTTTGATCCCTAACTGATATTCCAGCATAGCTGGAAAAACTCATTTATCATGTCTAGCTCTGCCTCCATAAGGAGTGTTTAGTTGTCTGCTCACTAATGTTTGGGCCAAGTTATGTGTTTTGTACCACCATCTTCATGTTACTCTTTCTTTTGTTAATCTGTGTTGCTTCGTTGTGATTAAATGACTCTAAAAGATTCTTAAGAGAATACCAGGTTAGAACTAATATTGCTTATTTTTCCCCCAGGCAATAACAGGCATCGTGTGTTACGCCTGCAGAGTGGCCAGTTCTTTGCTGCTTTACCAGGAACTGATGCGAAAAGGAATACGATGGCTAATGTAAGCACTTGCCTGAGTTGCACTGAGCATGATGTATTGATGAATTTTCGTAATTGTGAAATTGTGAAATTTTCTATTTGACTTTCTTCTGTGATTAATTTAAATATAATCTTCAGTAATGTGCAGGGACAACTTGTATGGCTTGCACAAGATAGTCTTGTATGACAGTACTGCTAAAGCAATTCTAAATGTCAGTAACTTCTACTAGCAGTCACAACTGTAGATACATTCTTGCATTACTGATTGCTGGTAATATGGCAGTTAAATACTTTTTATTATATATTAGTCCTTCATTTTTCCAGAGAAATAATCAAGGACGATTACAATGAATTGGTTCATAGAAAAGCAGAGGTTGTCATCAAGCTGGATTTCTGCAGCAGAAACATTGAGAGAGCTGAGAAAGTGTGAGTAGAAGCACTGAATGCAGTGTTTTTTCTGTGTTCAGTGACAACTGTATTTTAAGTTATGTTTATTTACAGATTTTTTTTTCCACACAAAATTTAAATTTGAATTGGAATGGATTTGCTAGTGGCAGTGACTTAAACACCAGCTCGAGTAATCAGCTTGCTCCAACTTGAGTGTTAATTTTGCTCCTTTACTTAGTGAGAAGTAGTAGTTACTATTGGCTAGAGTATCTTCTTTTTCTCCTTTCTTCTCTGTCACAGCTCACTTGCTGCTACTGACCTTAGGAGCTATGGTAAAGTCTGACCAAAGGATATAGCACCTTTCCTTATCATAGGGCTTTTGCCACATATTTTGCTTGTGTGCATTTATTAAGAATGAATTTAAATACTGTCAAATTCACACCTTTAAGATCTTAGCACTTCTCCCATGGAAGGAATTTTAATGTCCTATATATAGGAGATACAACAGCTCTAAATATTTCTACGAATTTGCATTAGGAGATCACCAGTAAAGTTATAAAGGTTGCAAAGTCTTACTTGTTGCAAGCTGTTGAGACTTTTATTCTCAAAATGTATAGAAATGAAGTTCAGAAATATCCACAGACACAGTTGGTGTCAAACGGAGGTGCTCAGACCGTGATTTTTCAAATTGCTTTATTACATATTATTTTGTGTGCTTAAAAACAGTTTCCTTAACCCTTAATTGTAGCAATGAGCACTTGCTCCTGAAGATCAAAACTGGTCGTATATCAAGCATTCATAACATAAAAGACTAAATCTTATAATCTGGAATTTCTGGTTTAGATGACTTGCACTATCTTACAGTGTTATTCTTGCTTTTATTGCAGTCCCTTTTCATCTTTAATGAATGAGGTAGAGCTCTGTAAAATAGACCCCTTGGAAAAAATAGCATTTGACCCACTTTCTGCCTGTCACAGACCATGCACGTAAGGAAGCCAAAAGTACACTGCACAGAATGTCCTCCCTGTTCCTCATCCTGCAGGGACCCAGCAGAAGGCCCCTTGGACTTCAGGAGAGAGCATTTCCCTGCTTTAGGGGACAGTTTCCAGGTCCTGTGCATCCAGCAGCATCTCCTTTACCTCAGGAAGTTCAGGAAAGGGGAACAGTAACCCAGGTGCTGCAGCAGGCCAGGGCTGACCTGCTGGAGAGCAGCTCTGCGGGGAAGGAGCGGGGAGTCCCGGTGGACCACGAAGTGGCCATGAGGCAGCGATGTGCCCTCGTGGCCAAGAAGGCCAAGGGCCTCCTGGGTGCGTTGGGAGGAGCGTTGGCAGCAGGTCCAGGGGGGATCCTTCCCCTCTGCTCAGCCCTGGCGAGGCCGCAGCTGGAGCACTGGGTCCGGTTCTGGGCTCCGCAGCGCTACTGGAGCAGGTCCCACAAAGGACCACTAAGATGACTAGGGGACTGGAGCATCTTTCATGCTGGAGAGAGAGGCTGGGAGAGCTGGGCCTGGCCAGCAAGTCCTGTTCCAGCCTTTTACGAAGGGACAGGCTTTTCAGGCTGTTTAATTGCAGATGACTTTCCTAACAGTCTGAATGTATGAAAAAAAAAAAAAAAGAATTCTTGAGCTAAAATGTTTCCTTTGTTATTTATGACCTCTAAGGTTGTTTGTCTTTTATAGTTGGTGGATAAATATTTAATTCATATAAGGAGAGTGGTAGTTTTTGTTAATCTTTAGATCCAAATAATATTTGGATGTATTCAAAGCACTCTTTTTTTTGTGGTTAGATATGAGAATTTAATGCAGATCAACCTGGAAACATCAGAAATGGATGAAATTTCAGAGATACATACAAAAATACTGCGTGTAAGTATCTTACAAAACTAGTGTCATTCCCAAAATGTGTTTTTTCTAGAGAAAAATCCACGTACAGAGTCACGTGGGGATTTTGAATTGTCATCGTTACTTCTGTGCTGCCAGGGGTGGTTAAAATGCCAGTGCTGAGCTGTGAATATTTTTCTGAAAAAAAGAGTACATCCTGTTGTTAGCCCAGGGTCCTTGTAAGCACAATCCCTTTAACTACAACACTCCAGCTAAAAAAAAAATGAAAGCGCCAAGTGTATCTTTCAATTGGAAGCAGTTTTTTACCTTTACTTGAAGAATACTGAGCTACCTCATTAACTTTCTAAAATGGTACATGCACACACACTTCAGTGTGATCTACTGTAAAATTTGTATCTTAATTTTTAGACAAGTAAGGAAAAATGAAACTTACTTTATACACTGGTTTTCTGGGGAAAACAACTATAAAGTTCTCTATTGTAGAAAATGAGGTGTTTCGTGCACTTTTGTCTTGGTTGTTTGAAGTATGAGAGTTGGTTGTTTCAAATTATATTAATAGTCATTGTGCGAATTGTTAAGATACTGAAAGAGCAGGTATAGAAGCAAGTAGAGGATATATGAAAGGAAGAAACTTATTGTTGAGGATTTTGAATGAAAACAAATGTTAATTAGTTGGAATGACAGCTTCAAAGATGATTTTTGAAATAATGCCATATATTATTTGGTCTTGGAGAAACTTAGGCAGAGTTTCTGTACGTGACTGGGCATGTTGCTTTAATTAATATTGGTTAAAAAAATGAGTTTATAGCACTAAGGTACTCGGTATGTTTTCAGCCTGAAGCTATTTTTCACCTTAGCCAGTAAGATTGAACTTTGTTGCTCTTATGTAGCTCACCAGTTCTCAGAGCACAATTGAAACCAGTCTTCAAGATATTAAAAACAAACTTTCTCCTGGTGGATTACTGGCTGACAACTGGGCAAACCAGGAAGGCATGCATCCAAAAGACAGAAAGTAAGTAACTAGTTTGTTCTTTTAAAATATTTTGAATTTTACATTGAGTTGTAGTTCATAAAACTCATCAATATGTATTTAAGTTTATATATAAAATGTCATTTTCTTTCTGTTGTCATTCTAGTCCAGAGAGGCTGCAGGCACTGCTATGTTCCATCACAGATATTTATAATCAGTTCAAAAAAGACAAAGCAGAACGTAGTAAGTAACTTGATTTACTTTTAACATAAATTATAATGTAAAAGGCAGGTCAATATTTGATCTACTAAGCTGTTTATGGTAGCCATGGGGAAACAATCAGCAAGAGTGGGTGTATCTCTAGTGCTGTTTCAGTTGAGTACTATCTCAAAGCCTGGATGAATAGAAGAACAGTTAGTTTCAGAAATTCAAATAGCACCACTGGAAGAAAGTATATTACTGCCCGTTACCTGCAAGAACAGGAGGAGGAAAACACATAGCAAATGAGTAAATTTATTGGAATTTTATATAAATACAATTAACAGAATTAAATTGCAATATTTGGTTATCTGTTTTAATTCTAGGGCTTTCTTATAATGAAGAACAAATTCACAAGTTTGACAAGTAAGTGTTTTCGAAGTTACCTTTAGGAAACACCATTGTTCTGTGCAGGTCCCTCGGGTGCTATTGGCAACAACCTCTTCTGTCAGTGGCTATTAATTTTAAAGCTTTTTTTGAGCTCTTCAGGAAATGGATTTATTTTGAACTTTCTTCAAACATTGTAAATACATGAAAAATGAACATGTTACAATGACATGGCTTCTTGCAGTGAATTTCATTTGCTGATGGGCCTCTTAAATGCAGGTGTTAATACTTGTTCCTTATCTGGACATATCTATTTTAGGAAAAAAATATTACTGTTTTGGTCTTTTTGTTTGTTTTTCTTAGGGAGTAAAAAATGCAGATAGCAGTTAAGAGACTTTGTAACTTGCAGAAGACACTGTACATTCCCCACCGGGTTACTTGATTTTGCCCCAGAGAATGCTAAATGGGGTGACTATCAAGCAGAGGAGACATCCCCTTAAGATAAAGCACAGCAGGGGCAAGAAACCTAATTAATTTTAAGGCAGATGTTGACAAACTGAAAGTGACTTGAACACGACTGCCTACAATAGCAAGGGATTGAACTTAATGGTGTAAGAGAGAATTTCCAGCCTTATGTTCTTAAGGAGATGGTTGGAAAACTGGCCAGCAAAGGGACGCAATCTGTAGCTCATTTTAAAGCTGTACTCCCTCAGGCAAAGTAGGCTTTTAAGACATTTTTTTTAGCAATCAAAATGTGTCTTTACATTCGTATCTGGAAAACTTGAAATAGGCTTCATTTCCATCGCTTTGAAAAGCAGTGTCATCTCAGGATTGAGATCCCAATTCCATCCAATTTTACTTGACTGACCGCACAGAGAAACTGCAGTGGGTTGTGTGAGTGACCTGCTGTCCTGCACTGCTGTAGCTCGAGCTCTGCCCATCTGAAAAATGAAGCTTGAGAACTTTGTTCCATTAGCAAGAGTGACAGGTCTTCACAACATTTCCCCCCGAGTGGCTGGTCTTTGTAGTGCTTGCCCCCGGATAGGCACGGGAGCAGCTCTCAAACGGGCCGTTTTCTGTGCTACATGATGTGGCAAACCAGTCGCACGCCGTTAGCCAGTGGGTGCCTCGCTGGACGCGGTGAGAGGGCAGGGGCAGAGCCGGGAGCTTCACCCCCCGGTGCAGCGCGGCGCTCCGTTTTGTTCTCCTGCCCTTCCCTTGCACTTTTGGCTCCTCACACATTGAAGCTGGCCCCCAAACGGGGGTCTCTGTTGCATGTGTGTTGCTCAGCACGAGGGGTTACTTGCGTATGGTGAAGGTTTCAAGAGCCTGCACAAGGCAAATAAAAAGTAATGAAAGTGTCTGTGCTTTCAGTTTAGGTTTTCTTTTCTTTAAATATACTTGCATGGGTGAATGTTGACTGCAGGAAGATATTTGACAAATTGTTCACATGCAAATAACTGAAACTAAATGCTACAGATAAAGCTTTTTGTTCTGCCAAGGTCTGTTTTTGGAACATAACCTGGCATTTCATGCCGTGTGCTGAGTTCTCATGCATTAAAACAACCTGAGTGAAAGTTGGCTGGAGGGATTTTAAGTTCTCCACATTTCAGACTGCAAATGAGGGGAATGGGCTTCTGAAAACAGTATAACCATGTTGTGGTTGTTCCTGTGTTGCAGGCAGAAGCTGTATTTGCATGCTACAAAAGCTGTATCTTTGTTCAAAGAGGAATGTGTCAGCAAATATGAGATATTTCTGGACAAGGCTGAGGACTGGACAAGGCAAGATACTAATTTTTTTAATATCTGACAACGTTGACTGCAGCACTTTTTAAATTTAATTTTTTCTTTCCTCTAGGAAAATGCTTCATATAAGGAAACAGTTACTGGCTCTCAGCAACCAGTGTTTTGATATTGAAATGGAGGTATCCAAATACCAGGATTATATAAATGAGGTAGAATGCTTCTAAATTATGTCAAGTGTTTGAGGAAATAAAAATCTGTTTTCCATGTCATTTACTACCAGTGGTGTTTATATTGTGTCTTAATTACATGAGTACAGTCTAAATGAAATATAGGAGTGCTTGGCTGTATTAAGGTTGGCTGCAGTAGATTCACTGCTGGTGGAAGAGTAGAATAGAAGTCAGCCTTATTTTGAATCTGACTTTTTTGTTTTTGTAGGGCTAGCAGTCCCTAAAAAAAAAAAAAAAAAAAAAGTCTGTGCAAGTGGATTTGGACTCATCAAGAAACATTCTGAGTAACTCCGCAGTATCTGGGCACCTAGAGAATTATTTTAATACTTCTGTGAAACAAAAGCGTTACTCTAGTATTGAAAGCTGAGGACAGAGACTTAAGGATACATGCTAATGTAATCCTGCTGGTGCCATGAATGAAAATATTTTGTAATGTTTGAACAGTGATTCCAAAAAATAAAACAATAAAAAAATAATTTTAGGACACACAAAATTTTCATGAAATAAAATTACTCTTCTTTATTAAGGATATGTAAATGAAAAAAAAAAAGATGATGTAGAGGCTAGTAAGGAACAGGGGAAAGCAGCGTTTTACTTGTTTCTATTTTGGTAGCACTACAGATGTCAGTTATTAAGCTCCTGCTGCCTCAGGATGTCTACAAACATAGCAGATAGATAACCCCTCCTTCACAGAGTTTATTATCAAAATATAAGGTAGTTAAGATGGAACAAATTAGGAAACTGTAGGTCACACCAATGCAAAACCTACCATGCTGAGCTGCACTTGCAAGCTGTCAAATGCTTCCCTTTGCAGTGATTTTGTGAGGCATCATGGCAATGGAGAATTTACAGAATATTTTGAGGCGGGCACCAAGATACATGCGACAAGTCACCTTGTAATTTATATTTGCTTTTTATTTTTTTTTATTTTTTGTAGTTACAAGATGCTCTGCCACAAAAATTGTTTGCAGCTTCCAGTGGGATGAAACATGGAATCAATCCAGTCTATCCAAGTTCAAACACATTGGTGGAAATGACTCTGGGGTAAGAATTTCTTAGTTGGATTAATGTAATATTCTGTATCTTTAATATAGGTGAAATATTTTTTTTTTCATGGTAGACTACCGCTTTGCAAGTGCAAAGCTTAAGTGACTGCGCTGTCAAGAGCAAGAACTTTGTATTTATTGCAGGAGAAAAAAACCTTTACATTGTTAAAGTGGTGAAAATTAGTAGGGGACAATGCTAATGTATCTACCTATCAATCACTTTTGCTGAATAACCAGCCTGGTATCTTTCCCTTCTTTTGCATGTAATAGCAAGTTTCTGAAAGCTTCGTGGTGATGAGTGGTTATAGTAGACGACTGTTCTTATGACCTTCCTTTCACTTCTTGTTACTGCAGTATGAAGAAACTGAAGGAGGAAATGGAAGGGGTTGTTAAAGAGCTGGCTGAGAACAATCACATTTTGGAAAGGCAAGCCACCATTCTCCTTTCTGACTGATGTTTGGAACAGCCGTAACGTGGTACATGTGGTAGATCCAGAAAGCATTTTAAGGGACAATTGTGTAATCTATTTGATGACAGGAAACATGTTTTTGAACTGCTGATCTAAGATGTAACAAGCTTTCTTCAGAACCTTGAAACATTACTGTAAGACGGGTCTGACACAGCAGTCATGTCATTCTTGTTTAAGGTAACTTCTGTTTAGCTAATGGAAATATCTTCTATACAGCAAGGTTAATTCTGAATTTAAACTCAGTATTTCTGAATTTGAACTTGGTACCTCAGCAGTCTGCTGGGGTCTTTTAACTCTTCACTTCTAGATGCAACTTTTAACAGCTGTGAAACTATACCAGCCTGAATTAAATCCATTTTGCAGGTTACTTACGTAAACTGAAGAGAGAAAAACCGATGTATTTCTTACAATACTGGGAGAGTATTTTCATTATCATGTAAAGAATGATCTTTGTTTTGCTGTTTTTTTGTTTTTTGCTGTTGTTTGAACAGCTGAAATACTTTGCATTCTAAGGAAGCTATTGCAGATGGAAGCTGTCAGCAGTGGGTAATCTTTCTAATGATGAAGATCATGCTGGTAAAAAAATACGATCATCATCTAATAAAAGCTTTGTGGCAAAGTGCTGGTAGAGCTGAGCTTAGCCTCAAGTTAAACCATTTTATCTATTTATATTTTTATTATTCTCTGATGTAATAATTGGATAATAATATGTATGTTGGGATGTGAGTTTTAATGTTTTTATTTATTTATTTATTTTAGATTTGGTGCTTTGACTATGGATGGAGGCCTGCACAACGTGGACTGCATCTAGCTATCAACGGGCCAGAAAAAGACTTGTAAATTTTTCAAAGGAAAAAAATACTGTTGCAGCATCTAAAGACAGATAATAAATCTGTACAGTTTTTTTCCTCTGCAGTTGTAGTATTAAAAATGTAAATATGTATACTGTGTAAATATGAAAGAAATATATATATATATCTTTTTGTCAGTGTTAGGAGAGAATTACTTGGGCAGGGAATTTATGCATTGAAAGATCTCTCATAAAATCCTAAAGACAAAAGCATTGTTGATGAAGCTGACATTTGTTTGAATTTTGTCCCTTTTTGAGAATGCAGTGTACTCTATTACAAGAGAATTGCAACTTTCAGATCTCTGCAAATTGTGAATAATCTGTAATCTTTAATCATCACTATTATTTTGGCCTCAGGTTGAATGACATTGATCATCATTTACAGAACATAAAGACTGTCCTAAATAAGATTTCTCTAAATTAATGTGAATAGGAACTAAAAGTGCAGCTAAGATAATGAATGGAAACGTGAAAATGCATTTCTCTTTCTTTCACCCACGCTGTCACTTCACTTCAACTTGGGAAATAAATTCACTCTTTTTTTTTTTTTTTTTAAGTCCTTGCTGATATTTGGTGCCATGTTGTCTGTAATTACTTGACTAGTCTTAATTATGGAGTTTTGTGCTTCAGGTTGTCAGATCAAGTCTAAAAATTCCTTTTGTGGCATGTAACATTTTTTGGAATTTCCCTGAAACCTTGTTGCTCACCCCAAGAGAAGTGGGATCCTAGAATTCAGTAGTCTTTTGGGGATCTTGTTTGCAGTGGGAATTTTTCAGTAGTCGGTAAACTGGATGGCATCATGTTTCAGTGCTAAGGGATAGTAGAAAAATCAAATCCAGATCTTGTGTGGGTGTGAAGAGAGATCCCAAGGGCTTCTGACTTAGGACTGAGATACTAAATGGATGGAGGGTTCAGGGGGAAGGATTGGGTTGTGTGATTAGGTTGGAGAAATGGAGGATGAAACAGTCTGCTCCAAAGTATAGGAGAGTTAACAAGAACAGGAAAACAAACACACACTCAAAAATATAATCCCCCAGAACACCCTCCATGTCATGTTGAGTGCCACAGCTGTTTTTATCTTTGTTTAAAGTATAGAGCATACAAGTATTGCAGGACGCATTTAATATTCTTGTTCTTTCTGTGTGGAAACTAGGCCACGGATGCTCTCTGTGGTATCCAAGTAGCCCTGCTAATTGCTGCGCTGCACCTGTGGGAAGAGCTGCTTCCAGGATGGATAGAATTTTCCATAATTAATGGTGAGACTTCTACATGGAACTTAAGGAGTGGTAACCTTTGACTTAGTTCTGTGATTTTAGTCCATGCTTATCTGTTCGCAAAATACAAAACACATCCTATGTATTTCAAAAAAAATGTAAATGGAAACTTGTACGTAAATAGAAATTTGTACTTGGTTTTTGTATTGCGAAAAGATGAGGATACTTAGTGCCTCGGCGTCTCTGATAGCTGCGTTCCAGAGTTCTGGAGGAGGATGAAATATTAAAAGGAAATTTAGGCATTTGTGTGATGAACTTTTTTTAAAGAGGGGAAAGAAAAGGCTAGCTATGCAAAACTAATTCTGATGCATGTTCTTCCTTGGTTAGCCATGGCATTCTTTAATTATTTGCTTTAAAATACCTGAATTATGTCTACCTGGAATGTATTAATGCCTGGCTATACATTCATTCACCTGCGTCTGTAGTCTCACTGAGTGTCAGCAAAACAGATGCATAGCTGTTCAAAAATGGGCTTTTACTGTACATAAATCTTAAGGTTTTTTTGAACATAGTTCTGTAAAAAAATGTTATTTCAAAGGTTAATTTTGAAAAAAAATATTAGTTGAAATATATGATTTTCAAATTCCTTTATACTGAAGCAGTTTGAAAGGGCAAGTGGATTGTATTAGCAATATATCTGAAGTATGTACTGGCATTTTTTTATATGTTTGAAAATGTTTTATATTACTTTATATTATGTTCATTTTAAGCAGTGCTGGTTTTAATGTTGTCAAATACACCAGTGATCTTAACCTTGTTAAAGTTACTTTTTCTAAAGTAATTCTAACTAAGCATTGGTTAAGGAGCTTGAAGTGATCAGTTGCAAATCTACTGGTTACCTTCTTACGAAACAAATACATTACTCACATAGAAGCGTGAAGTGTTTTGTACTATGCAGCTCGTTCAAGTAAGTGTCCTGGTATTGTCAGTCATTCTGCTGGAAAAAAAAAAAGTAATAGAAAGTAATATATGGTCCGTCCTCCTGAAGCTGGTTTACTTGTTCTGGGGGGTTAGATTAGTATATTAATTATCTGTTACTTGAACAATCCTGTCTTTGTGTGAATTGTGAAAATGCATGAGTGAATGACTTAATTACATAAATACATCATCAATCACTTACTCTAGGATGTGTGCTTAGTTCTTTTAAGTCTTTTTGTAAGTTTGCTTTTTTCTTATTTTCCCTGTAGCTTTATAATTTTTATTTCTCCACAAATTCTCACAAAATATAAAGTCTGAAAACAGAAGGAGCAAATTGCTATTTAGCTTTCTGTAGTCAGTTGTACAGGTGTCCCCTACAATGGAAACATTAACATAGGCTATATACGGTAGAGCCACTAATCCTTTTTACTCTTGTTGTGTTTCAACCCGGTGCCAAATCGAGCTCTCATCCAAGTTAGTTCTAACAGTGATAAAATTCCTAGTCCCTGCTCTGTGTGAATCATTTCACTGGAAGAGTTGAATCAGTGCTAATTTCCTGCCCGTAGAAGGGGTAATCACAGAATAATTTTGGATATAGCGCTATGACGAGGATTAAAGAAGAGGCTGGGGAGAAGGGATTTTTTTTTTAACTTGACATGTATAAGGGGAGGATGAGAAGATGGGGATTACATAGACTTCTTTGGGTAAAATTAAACCTAGAATTATTACTGAGCAGCTGCAGAGCTTGCTGGGGAATCCTTCCTTTCTAGGAAGGGCACAGACGGGGCTTTGGGCAGCTGGGTTCAGTGACGGCTCCTAGCCAAGGAGCTGGGAAGGGGCGGCTTGGAATTGCACCGTGGTCTCTGCAGAGGAAAACGCAGGTTCCTCCGTCACCAGCACAGGCCTGGGGAGCAGCACAGGGACCTGCAGCGCTTTCAAAGGGGCCTGTTCATAAAGATTGGAAAGATCCTGGCTGCTTGATGCTAGTCTAAGGAAGAGAGTTCCCATCAGGTTGCAGGTGATGGCACTTCTGTTTAGGCACCAGAAGCATTTCTGGGCTACTT
This sequence comes from Tinamus guttatus, assembly GCF_059628265.1. Classification (NCBI taxonomy): domain Eukaryota; kingdom Metazoa; phylum Chordata; class Aves; order Tinamiformes; family Tinamidae; genus Tinamus; species Tinamus guttatus. The sequence goes on along the minus strand of NW_028288705.1, from coordinate 3,064,896 downwards.
GCTTTGGGTAATCTAAGAAGCTCATGTTAATCAAAATCTACTGAAGACAGCTCAGCATCTCCTGTCAGTGCCCCAGTGTGTCAGCACGGTGGTTCCTCCTGCATCCTTGAACAGATCTGTGCTGTGTATCATGGATGTACGCAGAGCCACGCGGGTCTCGCAGCACCCGGGCCGGCACGGCCACCCGTGGCCGCCTTGGCCGTAGCAGGAGGAGCTCCGCGGCGGTCCCGGAGGAGCGCAGCTTGCAATCGGGGGGAAACACTGGGTGTTTCTCTGCCCCTTCGTGCCTTGGTACCGTGTGAATGTGCAGGTGAACCGCTCATAAATCCTTTATCTCCAAATCCTGAAAGCTTCTTGCAACAACACTAGCCTAGTTCCCGCAAGCTATTTTTATGCCATTTTAAGTTTTCTGAAAGGCTGCATTAAAATGGGCATTTCTAATGCCTGCGACGCGTGACAGTCACGTCCCAGTGAGCTCCCGGGCACTTGTCTGGAAGCGCAGGTTTGATAACGCTGGGCTGTGCGCGGGGTGGGGGCTTGGCTGCAGCTTTGCTAGGAAAAGCGCTGCAGCTCAGTGGTGTGGAAGCTGCGACGCGGGATGCTCCCAGCCCCGCTCCCGCCACCGCTGCCCGGAGCTCTCGGGGCGCGGGGATCGCCAGGTACCCGGCGGGCACCCGGCACGGCCGCTGCTGCGCCCTGAGCGCGGCTCTCCTCTCTGCGAGGTAAGGGATTTTCCTGAAAGCTTCCTGCGGGAAAAAAAAATAAAAGAGAAAGAAAGAAAAAGGAAAAGTAGAGGTTTAGTAAACTGGATCTTTGTAATTCTATCTCGCAACGTTCCTGCCGAAGTCCCGTGCTTGGTAAACGCGCTGAGAGGGGAGGCGTAAGCGCCGGCTGAGCCGGACCTGCTGCCGCGGGCCGGCTCAGCGCGCCCCGGGCTCGTTTCCTCCCCGACACGGCCGGTGCTGGGGCCGCTCCGCAGGGGAGCGGCGACTGCGGCAGCCCCGAGCGGCCGTTACGGGCGGGGCGGCGGCAGCAGCCGGAGCGGGGGGGGCCGTCCTGGGCGCTCCCCCGTTCCCGCCGCCGCCAGAGCCCCCGGGAGGCGCCGGGGAAGGGACGGGAGGAGCGCGCCGAGCTCCCGGCCGCGGCTCCCCGCGCATGGCGGCCGCGCACAGGGGCAGCCGCCCCGCCGGCTCCCCGCGCCCCGCGCGCGCCCGCCGCCGCCCGGCGCCGCCGCGGCCCCGCCATGTCCGGACCATCTTCCAGGCGGCGGCGGCGGCCGAGGAGGCGGCGGCGGCGCCGGGGCACGGGCACCGCTTCAGCCCGGCCGCGGCGGCAACGTGGTGCGACCTCTGCTGCCGCTTCGTCCTCTCGCAGGGCCTGCGCTGCGCGGGTGAGCGGCCGCTGCGTGTCGGGGCGGCGCGGCCGGGGCGTGTGGGCGAGGGGAGGAGGTCTGGGCACCCCGTTTGCAGCCGTGTTCACCGGCCTTAAGGAGAGCCTGTGTATGTGTTTGTTTGTTTGTTTATTTATCCACCCCCTTCAAATTAAAAAGTTGGCGCGCAGTGGCTTGTCGATTTGCCCAGTGCTGTTGAGCCCTGAGGAGGCCCCGTGTGGCCAAGGTGTAACCCGTGAGGAGGGAGGCACAGGCGAGGGGTAACCTGCAGGGAAGGAGGCGACAGCAAGGTGTAACGGGCGAGGAGGGAGGCACAGGCGAGGTGTAACCCCTGAGGAGGGAGGCACTGCGTGTGTGCGGCCTCAAGGTGCAGCCCCATGTGCTGGAGGGCTTCGTGCGGCTTGGCAGGTTTAGTTTTTACCTGCACGCAGCTTACTCAGCCTTGGGATACTCAGTGCTGCAAGCAGGTACTGTGTGCCACCATCTGAGTATCTTTTGGGGCTTTCGGGTTTGATTTGTAGTAGTTCAGATTCATAGTTTGATTTGGCTTTTTCTTCGCTGCATGGAAAAGTTGAGTTTTCTGCTTGTTTTGGCAGTTTTCCGGTCACTGAAATGCTCCAAGATGCAGTGATTTCACTCACCTGCTGGCTCCTTATAGCAAGGAAATATAATCTAGGCCTGGTAAATGATAATGCTCACTTGTCACCCCGCAGCTTTAAAAGCGTTTGGCCCCATTCGTGGTCATCTGGGGGTGAATTTCCCTGTGCTGCCCAGCAGGCTCATCCCCATCTGCAGCTGAACCGCCTTCTTTAAACCCTCATGCTCAGGATGATGCTGTCCCGCCGGTGGAACTGAGTGAGGTCCTGGTATTTTTACCAGTAAGTTGAGTAATATTTTTTTTCCTCAAGGCCATCAACTCAAAAATCATGAGGAGTAACCCCTGCAGTCTAGTGCTCGAGCTCTGTGTGCTGGGACCAAAGTGGTATTTCCATTACTGGGAAACTGTAGAGAAAAAGGCTCATGCAGAGACGAGCTGAGCTCACAACAAGGGCAGCAAATGGCTCTGTATCCATCAAGTACCTCTGCTGTTACTGCTTTTGTAGCACTTAAAAACATTATGCAACCTTCTCAGTGCTTTTATAAAATGTATTGAGGGAGAAAGATTATCCCCCATTAAGAACTCCAAGACCCATTCTTAATAGTTTCAGTTAAAAAAAAATATTATGTTGTTAAGGATAAACTAGTGCTGTCCTTAGTGGAGTGACACATTAAGTTGTGCGATTCGCTCTGGATCTATGTCACTAAACCTTCGTTTAGTAGATGATATTTGAAACCCAAGGAAGGACAGAAAGGTCAATCTTCTTTCTGACTGTTTTGTTGTGGCTTAAGGAGATGTAGTAACCTCACATTTTCCTCTCCTGGCATATGAGTTTTCTCTTAGGGTATTGTGCTGTTTTCACTGTTACGCCCCTCTTCTATAGCTCTGCCTTTGCAGGTTCCTAGCTGCAATGCAAATACTTTGGCTGTGAGAGTAGTGTGATTTGTATTTGTAGTTTAAGTTAGTGCAAAGTTTGTTCCGAGAGGGCACATAATATGCTTATATGGAAATAGACCTTAAAATCATGATTTTGCTTTTAAGATCAATTTTTCAAGTGGCAAGAATTTCAAATTTCATGTTAGATTATACATTATACAGTAACATTTTCTCAGAACAATTACAGTTTGTAGCATTTTTCATTCTTTTCCACAACAGCTCCATTTTCATGAGCACTTCAAGCTACACTGAATTAGGAGCGTTCAGCATTTCTAACCCAGCATGAATACAACATTTAAAAGCAACGGAGCCCTATGGAGATGAAAGGAAACAGTAGCTGCAATGCACAAAGATCACGACAAGGAACTCAGGTTTTCCTGGTTTGCAGGCACAGCAGTGAGCAGACTGGTGAAAAATTGGCTCAGGGCAACAAAACCAGTAGCCTTATCAGGACAGCCGTGTGGCTTGGGGGAACAAGGAGCTCCGTGTCCTTGCGATCTGCAGTTGCCAACTCAATGCTGCGGCCAGATGTCAATCTACACCCTTAGTCACAGGCCTTTGTGTGAGTGTTTGAATACAGAAGATCATAGAATCATAGAATCATAGAATGCTTAGGGTTGGAAAGGACCTCTAGAGATCATCTAGTCCAACCCCCCTGCATACGCAGGGACACCTAGAGCACGTGGCACAGGACTGCATCCAAGCGGGTTTTGAAGATCTCCAGAGAAGGAGACTCTACAACCTCTCTGGGCAGCTTGTTCCAGTGCTCTGTCACCCTCACTGTTAAGAAATTTTTCCTTAAGTTCCTATGGAATTTTTGATGTTTCAGTTTCCGGCCATTTCCTCTAGTCCTATCAGTGGCCACCACTGAAAAGAGACCATCCCCGTCCTCTGCACTCCCTCCCTTGAGGTATTTATATACACTGATTAGATCCCCTCTCAGCCTTCTCTTCTCCAGGCTGAACAGGCCCAGCTCCCTCAGCCTCTCCTCATAGGGCAGATGTTCCGGGCCCCTGATCATCCTTGTAGCCCTGCGCTGGACTCTCTCCAGCAGCTCCACATCCCTCTTGTACTGTGGAGCCCAGAACTGGACACAGTACTCCAGATGTGGCCTCACCAGGGCTGAGTAGAGGGGCAGGATCACCTCCCTCGACCTGCTAGAGATGCTCTTCTTAATGCACCCCAGGATCCCATTGGCCTTCTTGGCCACGAGGGCACACTGCTGCCTCATGGTCAACTTGTCGTCCACCATGACACCCAGGTCTTTCTCCGCAGAGCTGCTCTCCAGAAGGTCGGTCCCCAGCCTGTACTGGTGTCTGGGGTTATTCCTCCCCAGGTGCAGGACCTTGCACTTGGCCTTGTTGAATTGCATGAGGTTTTTCACCGGCCAGTTGTCCAGTCTGTCCAGGTCCCTCTGGATGGCAGCGCAGCCCTCTGGGGTATCGGCTACTCCTCCCAGTTTGGTATCATCAGCAAACTTGCTGAGGGAGCACTCTGTGCCTTCATTCAGGTCATTGGTGAATAAATTGAACGGGACTGGACCAAGGACTGACCCCTGGGGGACACCGATAGCCACAGGCCTCCAACTAGACTCCGCACCGCTGATCACCACTCTCTGGGCCCTGCCATCCAGCCAGTTCCTAATCCACCTCACTGTCCACTCATCTATCCCACACTTCCAGAGCTTGCCCAGGAGGATGTTGTGAGGGATGGTGTCAAAAGCCTTGGTGAAGTCGAGATAGACGACATCCACCGCTCTCCCCTCGTCTATCCAGCCGGTCATTTCATCATAGAAGGCTATCAGATTAGTCAAGCAAGATTTCCCCTTGGTGAATCCATGCTGACTACTCTTGAGCACCTTCTTGTCCTCCGTGTGCTTGGAGACAATGGCCAGTATGAGCCGTTCCATCACTTTCCGGGGACGGAGGTGAGGCTCACTGGCCTGTAGCTGCCTGGGTCCTCCTTCTTGCCTTTTTGGAAGACTGGCGTGACATTGGCCTTCTTCCAGTCTTCTGGCACCTCCCCTGTTCTCCAGGATCTTTCAAAGATGATGGAGAGCAGCTTAGCTATGGCATCTGCCAGCTCCCGCAGCACTCTGGGGTGCATCCCATCAGGGCCCATGGATTTGTGGGTATCGAGGTTCCTTAGGTGCTCTCTGACCCAATCTTCCTCTACCCAGGGCAAGTCTTCCTCTCCACCAGCTTCTTCTCTTGTCTCTAGGGCCTGGGGCTCTAAAGGGCTGCCCTTGGTAAACACCGAAGCAAAGAAGGCATTCAGCAACTCTGCTTTTTCTGTGTTATTTGTAACCAAGGTGCCCATCCCGTCCTCCAGCGGACCCACGTTTTCCCTGATCTTCCTTTTGCTGTTAATGTATTTGAAGAATTTTTTTTTGTTATTTTTAACGTCCCTTGCCAGCTTGCCTTCCAGACGTGCCTTAGCTTTCCTTGTCGCATCTCTGCACTCCCTGACTACGTTCATGTATTTCTCCCAGGGGGCCTGTCCTTTTTTCCACATTCTGTATACCGCTGCCTTCTGCTTGAGCATTGCCACAAGCTCCCGGCTCATCCACGCAGGTCTCCTGCCCCCTCTGCCTGACTTCTTACACACAGGGATGCACTGTTGCTGGACGTGGAGGAAGTGCCGCTTGAAAACTAACCAGCTCTCTTGGGCCCCCCTTCCTTCTAGAGCACTAGCCCATGGGATTCTACCGAGGAGGCCCCTGAAGAGGCTAAAGTTGGCCCTCCTGAAGTCCATCGTCGCAAGGCTACTTACAGCCCTGCCTCCTCCTCGTTGAATCCTGAACTCCACCAACTCATGGTCACTGCAGCCGAGGCTACCCCCCACCTTCACATCTCCTACTAGGCCCTCCTATTTGATAGCACGAGGTCCAGTAGCCCACCTCTCCTCGTCGGCTCCTCCACAACCTGCGTCAAAAAGTTATCGTCGACGCTCTGCAGGAACCTCCAGGACTGCTTGTGCCTGGCTGTGTTGTCCTTCCAGTTGATGTCGGGGTAGTTGAAGTCCCCCATGAGAACCAGGGCCTGTGACTGTGAGGCAACATCCAGCTGCCTATAGAAGGCCTCATCAACCTCCTCGTCTTGGTCAGGTGGCCTGTAGCAGACACCCACCACAGTGTCTCCCACATTAGCCTGCCCTCTAATCCTTACCCACAAGCTCTCAACTCGCTCATCCTCGACTCCCAGGTTGAGCTCCATGCATTCCAGTTGCTCTCTCACATAAAGAGCAACTCCACCACCTCGCCTTCCCAGCCTGTCCTTCCTAAAGAGCACATAGCCTTCCATGGCAGCGCTCCAGTTGTGCGAGCTATCCCACCACGTCTCTGTGATTCCGATGAGATCATGACGCTGGGACCGCACACAGATCTCCAGTTCATCCTGCTTATTCCCCATGCTTCGCGCATTGGTGTGCAGGCATTTCAGGGAAGCAACAGAGGCCACAGGTTTCCCAGGAGGGGTGAAAGAGGACACTCCGGGATCATTTCCTACCCTCACTTCCCCACTACCATACTCCCGCTGGACGCCATCTGACCTGGGCTGTGCGGTACTGCTTGCCGTGTCAGTGTGCCACTCCCCTTCCCCCTTCTTGCCTAGTTTAAAGCCCTCCTAACCAGGTTGGCCAGCCTTTTTGCAAAGAGACGTGTGCCCCTCTTGCTAAGATGAGTCCCATCATTCCCCACTAGCTGTTGGTCATCAAACAGAGACCCATGGTCATGTATCTGAGCTTTTGCTGGATTCCGGAGTTCTTGCTGCCAGGTTTTGGATTGCAGTTTGTTAACAGTTTTATTTTCCACATGATCTGGTCAATAGACTAGATTTACGCTGGTGGCAGGGACAGTGAATGACTTAATGAATTTATTTGCCCCTGAATTTTGAGACTACTATTTTTTTAGATGCACTTTTTCTGTGGAACCAAATAGAAGTGTTACTGCAACTCTTCAGAAGCTTAACCCATGCTGTGTGTTATTTTGTATGTCTACATATAAAGCACGTATACCTACAACAATTTTTAGGCCAGTGTAAAATTCTCTCGCATGAATATAGAGAAATTACAGAAATTCATGTCTTTCAGTTTAAGCTTTCTAAGGATCCTTAATCAGATGACATTTAGAGAAGGAGAGAAGCCCAGGTTAGTGGATATGGTGGCAAGTTCCCTCTTCACCCCCAGTCTGACACTCCTGTTGTCTCAGCTTTGCTCAGTGAACCATCTCTTACATCTTTTTAACCATTTTTTCCCGCTTCTTTTTCTAGACAGCTTTCCTTTATTGTAGAGGGCATAGCAGTTTCAGGGATTATCCAGGGCCTTCTGATTTTCTTCTGTCAGAAATGGGTGTTTTGGAATTTCAGGACAGCCTTTGTTAAGGGGCCTCATTTCATTTTAAAAAATACTCTTTTGATACTGGTCCTGAATATTCAGTAGGTGACTGCTACTTTAGTGCAGTTAAAGGACTGAGGGGTCCTGTTTTAGTGTATGGGATGTATCTACCACAAGAGGACTTTTTTTTTTTTTTTCCAAAATATAATTAAAAACAGCCCTTGGGACAAATCAACATGTTATCTAAATGCATTCCAATTAGCAGCAACATTAAAGAAAAATATTCCTCTTTACAGAAATGAAGGTAAAATGCAGAGGAGTTGGGAAGAGATAGGGTTTAATGAGGTTTTTTTTTCCTTCAGAAGGATATATTTTGATGTTATTTAGAAAGTGGATAGACTTTATCAGCTATGTCTGCAGTAGGAAGGTGTTTATATTTAATGACGTGTAATGAAGGGATTCAATTACTAGAACTACATCTCGAGTTACTGCTTCAGTTACCAAAACCATTCAAGCTCCAGGAGTGTCTCTGGTTTTTCGCTTAGGAGGGAGGACAGTGCATCAGGTTAGGAACAGCAGGGCTGAGAGTCCTCCTCTCCAAAGAGATGTCTTAGGATACACAGCTTTCAAACCTGCATTTGTTTTGTTTTAAATCCCAGGTTTCCCAAATGGGTTGGATCTGCAGGGGCTGGACGGCCAGGGGCCCGGGCTGGGCTGGCAGCCGTGGAGCCCCCGTCCCGAACGGCTCCGCGGAGGAGCCCGGGGAGCTGCTGCCCGCGCAGGCGCCGTTGCCAGGCCCCGTCTCGCGCTCTGTGCTTAGCTCCAGCTGCAGGCAGGCCGGGACCGTGCGGCCGCGTTCCGGGTAAACGCTAGCTGGGAGCTGCTATGGCGGTAGAAAGGAGGCTGCTGACGAAGTAGTGGTGAAATAGATGTTTCTGCAGGCAGCGTGCATACCTGGCTTCGAGTTGTGTAATGAAACATCAAAGCAGAGATCTATTTACGAAAGCAAGAAGAGCTTAGTGGTAGAAATGTTACTCTTAGTCACCAGTGTGGTACCTTCTGCTTGCTGAGAGAGCCTTGGGGGAGCGCAGAAGGCCTCGTCGCTTGCCAGCCTTGCAGAACTTGCTGTATCTTGAAGTCAGTTTTATGTATCTAATATTGCCATGCTCAGAGTTCAACATGTGCTTAGTGGTGCTTGTCCAGGAGTTTTATGGGAATTAACAGTGCTCGTGCTTCTAAAATACTGGGCAAAAAGATAAAGTTGAAGTTTTCCCTGATCGGTGCATTTTTGGATGAATTGATGAAATAGTTTCTTGCTGGAATATTTGCTATTGTATTTCATTTTTTGCGTTATGGTAGCAATAGGATCTCTCAGCCCAACCCTGGGAGACCCTGGGAGGCAGTGTGCCTGCACAGTAAGAAGCAGACGTTACTTGGAGGTGCTGGGGGCGAAGCAGCCGCGGATGAGAGCACGCGGAGGTGAAATGACTTTTTTCAAGGTTATCTAGGAGGTCACTGGCCAAGCCGGAATTAGAACTCACTTCTCGTCCAGTGATCCTGGTCATCTCTTCCTTCTGTTGCTAAGTAGCATTGACCAGAAAACTCCAGTGTGATTGGATGGATTTCCTTTTCCAGACAGTTAAATGCAGGTCAGCAGTGTGCACGACATAAAGAAAAAAAAATAGTGATGCTGTTTTTGGCTGGATGGCATTATGAGCTGCTAGACATGTCTGTTTTCTCTGCACTGTACCGAATAGTGACAAATGCCTTTTTGATTTTGCTCAGTGGAGTATCAGAAGAGCGCTCGTCTACAGCGTCTTGGGCACAGGCGCCTGACAGCCAGTGTAGGAGCTTAGTAGGAGCTTAGGAGAAGCTTAAAAGCTACAATGAAAGGTGAGCTCTGCAATGCCTCTCTTGTGCATTTTTCTCTTACACTTCAGATCTAAATATTATCTTCCACCTCATAACTGCCATGATGAAAATAAAGCATGGGGAGGAGGGGGCAAAAAAATGACTTTTGCTCCCCTAGGGAAAATAAACATGCAAGGTGCACCCTTGTTAATCTCAAGTGTGTAATCACTCTCATGGCATTCAGAGCTCTAAAGAAGGATGTCCCTGCTTTATTGTATCCTGAAGAAAGATCAGGTTATTTTTGTCTTAAACAGGTTAAATTAGGGTGACCAAACTGATTGTTTTAGCAACACACTTAACACCTTTCCTTGTTTTTCTGCCCCGACCCGATTTCCTTTATAGATAGTTCCGTGCAAACTCCCAGTGAGAAATCTACTAATTTTGGCACAAAGTCACCCAAAGCCCACAGGCAAGTTGGTCTGTCATCCGCTGAGTCAAACTCTTTGTGTCAAACTGTGTTACAAGGCAACTCAGTATCTTCTCTCTACTTTTAGACTTGAGGTTTTTTTTCTCTATTCTAAAGTATATACAAAACTGATTTTCCTAAAGACCATTGAATCATTTTTTTTCATAATTTTATTGCTACAAGTATAATACCTCTCTCGAGCCTGAGACAGAATCCACTCTCATGTACAATTAACAGGATTGAAGCTCGTGTTTATTTCCAGCTAAATACATTTCACACAGGAAATGATGTCCACTGCATAGATACAGTATTTTTCTGCAAAACCCAGTCCGAGGTTACTCATCTTCTTAAAATCCTTTGGTCTGTTTCAATGCTCTTGGGCAAAGACTGAAGAGACACGGTCCATGGGGATCACAAGGCAATCGAGGAGCGCAAGCGAGGCTCCCACCACACCGAAGGGCCTTCTGCTGCCTCGGAGAGCGGCCCGGCCCAGTCCGGCCTGCCATGGGGCAGGTTGAGCCTGGTGTTACACCCGCTAAACACAGAGAATCTCCAGCTTTCTGTCACCCTCCATGCAGCGTAAGCAGAGCTGCCTCAGGAGGGGCTGCGCGAGCTCTGCTTCGCCCGGCCGATCGGAGCTGATGCAGGCTGACAAGCGGCCCCTTACTGGGGCACGTGTTCCAAAGCGAAAAGTTGAGCTTAGCAGGAACCACTGCAGTCATCACGGTGCCCTGATGTGATGACCGGGGCAATACAAGCTCTGGAGTATCATCCGTCCATTCAGCATTTTGGTTTGACTAGAGCCTAAAAGCTTAAAAGTGATGGAGGACTCATGAAATTATTGCAAGGTTAACCACGTTGCTGTTCAGTTCAGCCTGAATTCAGGTTTGTATTCTTGTGCATGTTAGCTCGTTTACTGTGTAGTGTCATTATCAGATTTAACTGACATTTTTATATATAGATTGGGTTCTGTCTGTGTTAAAATAATATACAGTGTGGTATGCTCTTGCATATGTTTTGTTCCTATAAGGCACTAGA